>NC_050189.1:15902665-16245165 GCF_008315115.2 Sander lucioperca
TGTTCCTGTCCTGTATTATCTGTTTTAACACACATACAGCACAGTAGTGTGTTTGGCACAAACAAAGTCATGCTGAGAAGTGTTTGTGTGTGACATAAATGGCATGTTCTGCATGTATATGGGTGGGCAAGTGGGTGGATGCTTGGCATTAGATGTGTCGGTTTTCTGTGTGTGTGTGTGTGTTAGATATTTTTAGCTTTTCTACCAATGCTTTAGTGAACCAAACCGTTAAATCACATTCTAATCACAGATCCAAGTTTCAAACAACATATGGTTTGGGCTTGCTGGAAGCTTATATGAATACTAATAAGTCATCTTCTGGTAGTTCTGTTACACAAGGCTGATTAGAAACAGTCAGGCAATCAGCCAGAATTTACATGAACTGAATATCCATTTGCTGGAATCTGGATTTCAATTGATGTAGCCTATATAATCATACATCATTTTCAGTAATCAGGGTTTATGTTAGCCTGCCATATGCTTTTGGCAGGTATCACCTGTAGTTTTCCAGCAGATAAAATTAGCAATGGCCAAAATGTCCATTGGGAAATATGCCAAATTAATTAATTAATTACTAGCATATTTAATAGCCTAATATTGTGTGACCTATAAGAAATATTGCCAAAACAACTTAAATATAAACATTTAGAGATTCACTGAGTGCTCAGTCAAGCAGCGGAGCACTTCCATTCAATGAAGTTGCATCCTAAGCCTCAGAAGAACGAGTTGCTGCTCCACGGATAGCAGTTCAGCAGGTAACAGGGAGACAGCGGGGTAATATAGCTTTCAGAGCCACCATATTTTCACATCTTACCTCTGTAAATTAAGAATTTAGTTTGACCAAACCAGATGTGGTGATTGTTGGAACAGTTAACAGGGTTAGCAGTTAGGAGTTAACAAGGCTTAGTTCGGTGAAAGATAGAAACTTGAATTCAGAGGGTGTAATATTATGGTTGTAAGGAAAATAGGAGTAAGAATATATCGTTTCTTGACAGTTTGAGTTTATTTTATTTATTTGACTTGTGTAACGAAAATGAACACGCTGCTCAGTCGCATTTCCCAGTTAAGGGGCGCACCCGCCCCACCCACCACCACACACCACACACACACACACACACACACACACACACACACACACACACACCCACACCCCTTGGCAAATAAATCGGCAGTCGCCAATTGCTGGGCTGACAGTGGCCAATTGTTAACATTGACCCCCACTGACACTGACTCTTATTATATGTAAATCTGACCATTTCTGTTTTTTTGCCACTGATGGCTATCTTTGTCATAGTGCTGTGCTTCTTTGTTTTTCTACTAATTGGATTTTATTCTCATAAAAAATGTTGTTCAACCTGCCACATTCACAATGATTGTTCAGTTGATTACAACTGTTTAAAGCTTCCCAGCTGATTTATTTGAAAGGTAACATGAAGAATCCCCTTTTAAAAGCAATGCTTGACGATCTACTTAGTAAAGCCATTGCTTGGGATGATGCTAAGCTGTAAAGTAATTGTTTTTAGTTTGTGTTTGATTGATGCTGTCTCGTTTGTGCTTGCTTGGTAAGTGTTAACACATCAGAGGGCACATTCTGAAAAACAGCATCCTTCTTCTCCTTTCTCTTTCTTATCTTTGTGCTGACATTGAGATTGAAAAGGAAGAGCAGCTTGCACCCACTTGTGCCAGTGGTTAGGTGACTTTTTTGCTGTTTTTGTGATGTGGTATTGCATTAGGATCCCTCACAACTCCAAGTGACCCTGTCTTTACCAAATTGCTTTGGAAGGCATGACAAAGAGTTTTTTTTAACATTGTGTACGCTTTGCCTTGCTACTAGCCTTACTACTAGCTGACAAAGCAAAGGGAATGAGAGGGGTGGGGAGATTGTGTTAGGTGAAGCTGAAATAGTATTGAAGTACAGGAAGTCTATGCATCAGACAAACCCTTTCAACCGTGGCCTCCACTTTTCTTTCTGCTCCCCTTCCTCTCAATCATAAAACACTTCTTTCACCGGAACCAGACATCTTCTTAAGCCATGTCTCACTTTCTATTCATTGCTGCCTCTACATCCCTCCTTACCCCCAATGGTTAATAATGTATATAAAAACCATGATGTCTCTTTCTTTGCTTCTGGTTAGAGAAAGTAATGTGCTTAATGAACTTGATAAACTGCATTGGGACGTAATTGTACACTAAAAATGTAATCAGTGAGTATGACAATAAACCGGAAGGCCAGAGTGATGAGAATGAGAGAAATTTAGAATTCATAATGGTGACGATGCAACATCATTATAGGACACAGATGTCTGTCAGCTAATTGCTACTTGGTTTTATTTGGAATGAAAAGGGTTGTGAACTATAAGGCCTCTCTATTGCCTAACCTTGTCATCTTTTGGTGAGGGATTACAGGATTATGCAGTAATTTGTATTGCAGCGCAGGGACACCTGTCACCTCTCTTTCATTGTAGTGTTGACAGTAAAGAAGTTCCTAGTCAACGCATTAGAATATCTCTTTGTCTCTTGGCAATTGTTTTAATAAATAAATAAGAGGCCATGGGGAAACAGAAAAAGAAATGGGTCAGGATGAACGTGCTATGTAGAGGGTGGGGAGGGAAAGACGGAGCAAGGGGGAGGAATGGGGTAAGAGAGGGCACTAAACTTTAAGGCAATAATTAAGTGGAATATGGAGCGTGCCCTCAAGGGTACATCCGAATCAGCACTTTGCATTTTGATGCAATGGTAGACAATATGGAAGCCACTTTATTAATGAGTTTATTTATGTGCGGGTGGATGGCATTCGCCCTGACTCTGTGACACGCTTGGCTGGACTCTCCCTCTCATACTTGCAAATTGCTGGCAGGGGGCAAACAAAGGTGACTCGAGGTCGCATCTACTTAGTGTACTACAAGCTGTGGAGACCAACCATGTAATGATTGACTTATTTACAAAATGTTCCCTCAATGCGCCCAATCATATAGATTTGTATGGGTTCATTAAAGTTCGACCCACATGGGTTTTTGAAGCTGATACAGATATATTTGAGGATTTGAGCGACTAAAAGCTTGCACTGCATGTCAGTGTGCTATGTAAATTCAGTTTTGAAGGCTTGACAAGTTCTTGAGCACATGTAATACTTTGAACATTGTCTACTGAAAATCAGGATAACAACAACACGTTAGTGGGATCTAAGATAAGAGACTTTATTGATCCTACAATGGGGAAATTCACTTGTCACAGCAGCTCAATGCAGCACAACAAATAACAAAAATACACATTAAATATAAATAGGATTAAAAATACACAAAGAATAACTAGAAATAGGAAATAGAAGAAAAAAAATAAGAGAGTAACACTTCTTGTAATCTAATTTGAAATGTTGCGTTAGGATTCATCTGGCCTAGGGCTTCCTATAGACAACCAGGGTTGTATTTAACTATACAACTATAACTATTGTGCATATTTAAAATTTGTTTCTAGACAGGAATGATCTAAGTACTCTCTTCAAAGTGGAAACAGACAATTTTTCAACTTTTAACACACAGTAGTTTGAATAAGTAGGCAGGTTTGGTTACTTACTGATCTAGCTTAGAGAAAGAATGTTTTTTTTATTTTTATTTTTTTATCACTCTCCCTCTTCGCCATCTTTGGCTCCTCTGCTCTTTTTCTTTTACCGGCTAGAGTTTCCACAGTTACTCTGGTTGTTCCACTGTCCGCCATTTACCTGGCGATAGCTGCTGTAAGTTATTTTTTTGAGATGCAAGCTATTTTGTTGAGTTGCCACACTGGTAAGCAGTGATGCAGTGTAAGTGTGTCTAGGGCTTTTATTGTGAAAGGTAAGAAGAGAAGTAGTGAAGCTGTAATGTTGAATCCAATAAACTTTCCTTCCTAATGAAGGAAACAAAGAGTTTCTTTCTCACTTCCTTCCTTCATGTTAATGGGTTTGGGCACCTCTTAATAAAAGCTGTGTCCGAGCCGCCAGCAAGCATACCCAGAGAAATGTATTTGTGGTGAAATTTATGAGGACACCTGTAAAGATTTAAGATGGAGCTTTTAAGGCTGTTTGCAGCATAAGCACATGTATTAAATTGGTGGGGGGGGAGTTTGAGTGCTGCGTCAATATGGATTGTGCGTGTTGGCCTTTAACACTTTCTGTCTGTCTTCCCCTCTTTTTTTCGTATCTTGTCAAGCATGTTACATAGAGAATTTGTTGGCATGAGTGGTTATCTCATGCTCACCATATCAGACCTGGTGCTGGCGCCCGCTTCTGGCCGGAAGCAGGCAACCGAAAGTTTCTAGTCTGCCCTAGGGGAAAAAAATTATAAAAATATATATATATAAAATTACATTCAAGTGTAGTGTGATTACATTGTGGTTTGCCTGTGTGGACTTGTAAAGGTGGATAGGTTGAGAGGCTTGAAAGAAGTGCAAAGTAAATGTGACTGAGAGAAAGGTATGTTATGTGTTTTAAAATGCCATATAAATTCCCATATTGAACTGAAAACAATTATTAAAAAAGGAGGAGCATTTTAGCACTAACTGCCTAAAGATTGACTAAATAATTTGAGATCCAAGTCATCTTCCTGCACTACCACAACCGATTTTTTGAAGAAGTGGAGAACTGGCTTTAGTGGAGTGACATCATAGAGAATTTAACATACTGCTCTCCTGAGAGGGTATCAGTGAGATCTGTCGCTGTGCTGAGTGTCTTGTTGATTTCCTCCAGGCTGTTAATAGTGTGCTGTATAGAACTGAAGTGTCTAGTCTTCTGATCAGAGGAGAGAACATGTAGTAGCAGTTTACTGTTGATTTATCAGCACAATGGCCTGAGCCATGGTTTTGATCCCCATCTTGCTTGGGCACTCAGTTTTGAGTATATGTCTAGTGGCTTGAGCTCCTTTTGAGGTCTTGGCAAGCTCCCACTGCTGCCTCCCACTATGGCAGCCTACTAGATTTTTGCATAAACCCACAGCACGGTCAATTCCTGGATCTTTCATTGTGTTAACCAACACACCAGCCTTGCACTGTATCACTTATCTTTTGGTTTTGACAATGTGCCTGAGAGGTTTTAATTAAACGCAGTTTGAAGCCTGTAGGGATTAGATGTCGACCGATATGGGTTTTTCTCTGGCCGATGCCGATCCTTAGAAATCAGGGTCAGCCGATAGCCGATAAATGCTGCCGATTTAGTTTGGCCAATATATGCTTGTTTTTTAACCTCTATTTGAAAGATAAAATGTAACACTAATAATTACTTAAGATACACAAAATTTCTCAACAAAACCATTTATTGAACACTTCACCAATCTGCACTTGTATACTTAAATTAAAAATGTATAATGTAAAAACAGATATTGTATAAATAATGTATAAAAAAATACATTAAATAAATGAAACAGGTAAGAAGAAAATAAACTTTGTCAAAAACTTTTCAATGAAAAAAGTTTAGTGCACTTAGCAGCATTTATCAAACTTCTGAGAACACAAATCTGCAAACTTTCATTAATAAATTAATAATTTTAACAATAGTATGATCCATACAGAAAGTGACATGTTGTTATTATTAATCTCAACACTGTTTCCTCCTAACTCCTGTTGAATCACATAAGACTAGGGCTATCTAAAGTAAATTGTTCACTTTGTTTGTTAGATCATTGTTCATTTGTTGCAGTGTTTTATTCGTGTTTTGGGGATCCTAAACATAGCCTACTGTTACTACATGTCCTGTTGCACTCATTAAGATCTCATCTGAGCAGATTTCTGTCATTCAAACAACTCGTCCAGCCAATTAATGAAATTAAGGGTTTTATTCATGCTCGAGTCCATAAATGCAGTTAATGGATACAGGCACGGAGAACTGAAGGCTCTGTTAGCAACGATTAGCTCCGGTTAGTGGTTAGCTCCAGTCAGCTCCGGTTAGCTCCTTTTTAAAGATATGGGGTGGAGGAGACAGATAGGGGTAACAACCGAACTCTGATAAATGATGTTCGGGGAGCTTTCACACCGGTCTGGTGTTTCTACGGTTTTATTAGTACAGTTAATCCCACGGCAATACCACCAGCAACATGCTACTACTAACGATAGCATCTGAGCCCAAAGTGCAACGTTGTTGACACTGTCATGAACGCGGTGCAAGACTTCACGAGGGGAGGGGCTGGAGGCAGCTGGTCAGGGTGCGCTGTAAAATAATGTCGCCTATTCATGTTTTTACTCGAAGTTGGCAGTAACATGTCATAGTTAACTAATTAATAGGGGTGGTACGGTTCATGAAAAAACATCCGAACCGCTCGGTTCGCTTGTCTCGGTTCGGAGTGTGTGTGTGTCGCACGGTTCGTCAGTACACTGTTAATGTGCACTAACCACTTACTGCCGTAGTGCCCACTTTCGACACCTATGTTAAAACACTTACTGGAAACGACGAGGGGGATGAGCGTGACGAACGCAACACATGGCAGCTCATTGGCGAACGCGTCACGTGGTTCTTGTTGTTCCCGTATTTCAAAACCGACTCTAATGGCGTCTCGTTCTGAATACGATCTCGTATTTTACGAAAATAGTTCACCGAAAAGTGTTCCTGAAAACATTTTAATACATACAGTTGCTGAATCTGTCTGCTTTTTTGATCGACAAAGGTCAGTTTAAAAGATTTTCGTCAGATTTTGAGAGGCGTCGAGCCGACCGCTCCTCAGGTGGAGTGTGGAGTGCTGCAGAATTAAAAGAAAAAATAACAAGAACCGAAAACCGTGACCCTAAAACCGTGATACGAACCGAACCGTGGATTTTGTGAACCGTACCACCCCTACTAATTAAATATATACGACTTATACAAATTTAATCCTTACCATTTTCTCCAAGGAACTTAGCTCCTCCAAGGGCACTGGATGAGGTCTGCTCACTGTGCTGGTAATTGACTCTAGGGGCAGCGTGCGTCGAACATGTGTTCCACAACAACAACACTAGGCTGCCCGCAGATGTGCCTGCCTATTAATTGGCTTGATATACTCGGATATTGGCCGATGCCGATTATGTAAAAAATGCCAAAAATCGGTCGACCTCTAGTAGGGATGATGTTTTGTTGAATCCAAAAATGACCAGTTAAATCAACACCCTTGACGCGGATTATTATGAGCCTCACAAATAACAACATCTAACAAAAATCAACAGTGATATATGATCAAATAGTATCTGAATTTAGGACACAAAATTCTGAATGTTATTCCTGTTAATTATCACACATACAAAAATGTAATTAAATCACAGATATAATTGAAAAAGAATGGGACAGGTGTCTGTGTTCTTACAATATGAACTGCCTGAAATTCTAGCAATAGATTAGAATATTTTGCACAAAGATGTCATAAGTAGTTCGACAATGGGGTCAAATAGAAGACTAAAGAGAGAGGGGGAGAGCTGTGTGCAACTAAAAGTAACTTATATACAGTACATTAAATGATATACATTAAATATTTTCAGATATTTACCACAGAGCTAATGGGTTTCCTTTTCAAGTTTTGCTTGTTCTGATGGGTCCAATTGAAGGAGCAGAATGTCAAAGTGAGCGTGTTCATTCTGAAATACTAAATTCTAAAAATGGTGATTATTACTGCGTTTTTAAATATGTATTACCTCAAAGATTTGTCAACGCTCTGCGCTAAAGAGAGAGAACATTTTGAGGATTGGGTATTTGGAAAGGTCACCCATTTAACTCCCAACACCCAAAGCAACTCATCATCTTAAAGCTATAGTGTGTAGTTTCTGTAGCCCCCATGAGAAATTCTAAGTAATAATAAAACTGTTGGCAAGTCCACGTGATACAAGCCTTCCGTGATCCCGCACCGCCCCCACCCCTCCTCCACACAGTTGCTAGTAACCAAGGAGGACACAGAGGATTAAAAAAACATGATGGACTCTTCAGAAGAGGTAATTATCTTCACTTGAGTATCCGTACGTGAAAGTCGCCGGACGACACAATCTTCTGAACATAATCATACTGAGAAATACAGAGAGTTGTGTGGAGCTGATAGTCTTAATTAGCTTTGTAGAAACTCATTTGGCAATGGCTTGAATGTAACGGACGCTCATTAATATCAAAAAGTTACACACTAGTGTAACTTTTTCATATTAATGAGCGTCCGTTATATTAATCAGCTTTAACTTCCCCAGCTGCCTCACTGAGGTGTTTTTAACATGAGGTTTGATCATGTACACACACCTACTGGCCAGGCAAGCCATATGCTAGTCACTTTTGTCCAAAACAGAAATTATTTTTTCCGCCTGTTTGTCCAGCAGGAAGATAACCTTTACATTTATTGGCCAGCAGCCTCCCTGCCTCTGGCGTCCTCCCCGGCATTAATTAAAGCTATAATTGTGCAGACAGGCTCTTCTCTCCTTATATCTAATCTTTTCTTTCAACCTTCTTGCTGTCTCCTGTTCAGTTATATGAACTCACTGTTGTGGAGGCAGCCTGTTCGGTAAAGCATTGGGTGAAAGGAAAGTAAATTAATTTGCAAGTATGAGCTTGACGATTTCCGCTCTGACCCATTGATCTTCAGCGCTGGTCGCATGATCTTGTGACATGCATGTTTGGAATCAGATGTTGAGTGTTGGACATGAAACTTGCCAATGCAGATTGCCAGTTGTTGCAATTAGTGCTGCAACTGATGATTTTTTCCCCCTTTTATTTTAGAGTATAAGAGTTAAGATTAATTTTTTTTAATCTATTAAATATCATAATGTTTTAAAAACACAATCATTAAATTGCTAGTTTTATTGACAAACAGTAAAAAAAAATCGGAATAATTTAATTTTACAACAATATAAAACAGAGAGAGGGGGAAATCCTCACATTTTAGGTGCTGAACCCGTTGCTGTATCTTACTAAGCTGTTGCTATTTATAATGAATGAAGAGTGGCTCTGTTGTGTTCATGTGCAACTGATGTTGATGAAGCAAGTTCTTCTGTTTGTGTAGACCTTGTCAAGGACAGTCTTTCTCCACAGTCGCTGTATTGGGTTTCCTAGGGTGGAGAGTCTGCATGCTGGTTGCAGCCTGTATCCTGCTGCTTTCAAAGTCATACTGTTCAGCATGCTCCAGGAGCCTTTGATTTGTTAGTGATGGAAGGAGTCATATCAAATATCTGTCGTACCCTGTTTATTTCTCTTGTGTACTGCGGTCTCATATTGTGAGAAATTGCATACATACTGGGAGATTATCAGCAGCTGGAAAATACAACCAGCGTTTGAGACAGAAGGTACCGCTGCCCTTTAATACATGTCCCCTGGCAGTCCCTACATACAGTGCCTTTACCTCATTGTTATTGAGGTGGATTAAGCAGGACAGGATTTGGTGTAGAGCAAATCCTCTAGTGTTAGCATTAGCATTGTCTTATTGATTGGCTTCTTAAAAGGGGTATTGGTAGGTAAAGAACAGATCCAAGAGATTTAAAGATGACAGTGAGGGTGTGTGTGTGTGTGGGTGTGTGTACGTGTACGTGTACGTGTGTGTATTCAGGTAAAGGTCACCCCTGGATGGACAAGGGTTGGAATGAAAACTTAAGATCAGTATCTACAAACTTATCTCTCCTTGGGCCTTGTACACTATATTGACAGAGGAAGCCACACTGGGGTGTATGTGTGTATTTGTTGATGAGGACCAACCTTTTATAGTCCTTAGCATTTGGCATCCCTTAGCACTCAGCTTCCAAAAGTATTTGTTTTAGGTGTCCACAATGTGTACAAGAGAGTATGTTGAGGACGTACGTTTTTTTATTAAATTAAGCTTTTTTTAACTGCCCTTTTATTTAAAGTAGTTGATACCTATTTCCAGCCTTTTAGGTCAAATAAATAAGCATAGCATTCTTATTTGTAATTGGGTTATAGTGTAAAGAACATATCAACAATAACTCAAAAAAAAACACAGACCTGATGTCTGGTGTACACAGTGTCAGAGAAAACCACAGCCTCCACACATCTTTTTGTGTGCAGTCAAGTATTGTGCCAGTCTGTTACAATTAAGTGCTGAAAACAAGGTGAAAATGCCGTAATTATGTTCCTTAGAAGCCCCCGCGCCATTAAAGCCAAACACAAAAATTGTTTGATGTTGGGCAATTACATTGTTTCTTCACTTATGCTCCCTTTGCTTTGTCTGGCATCCATTTTCTGGAATGGCCTCCACCCATGCGTCTTAGATATGACCAGAAAATGAATAGATATGAGGAACTGAGAGATTGCAGTAGAAAGGGGAAGCAGCAGATAGTGAAATAAGTCAGGCAGAGCAACAGAGAAAAGGATTATTGAATATTGTGCTATTGTTAGTCAGGGACATCAGAGTGCATGTGTGTTTAGTCCAGTTGGGGAAGCAAGGGACGCACAGAGTCATGCAAACTTGTTATTGACTTCAGGTCGTAGGATTATTGCTGTACATATTCACTACCTGATTATTGCCCACTCACCCCTCCTAAAGAAACAATCTTGTATACAAGGCTGTGGTTAGAAAGTCTTTGTGCAGCTCAACAGTTTCTCCTCTTCAGATCTTACTCAGGTGAATACTTTCATTCACTCTGAAAAGATTACATACACTGTGGCAACACATAAACGTAAAACGTAAATGTATGTTGTAAAGAAGAAAAGATGCAACATGCTCACACGTGTCGTTGACACATATCCTGACATACTGTCCCTACAGTTTATTTAAGATCAGCATTGCCCTTGGCTAATGTCTCTGCTGTGTAACTGGCACGCTCAGAGGTCAAAGGTTAATAAAACATTTGCAGGTACAAGCTCTGATCCTGACGTCCAAAGGCGCCGCATTATGCTCATATACATACATATACTCAAAAAATGCATGTTGTTAATTTTAGAATGCATTATTTTTTTAGGGCAGACAAGCTATAGATAGCTTTATGGCCTAGCTTTGTGGCCTCCAGTCAAGGCACTTTACCTCGTTAAAAGATCCTGTTAAATAATGAATCGAGTCCATCAGCTTCAAAGGCAGTGATCAATTGATTGAGTAACTCCCTCACCGCCATTCTCGAGGAAGCTGAAGCTTCCATGAAGTTGTTTCCCTTCTTCACTAATGATTTATTCTCAGTGCTTCTAACCAAACGTGCTAAGACGAAGAAGTCAAACAGCAACTATGCTGAAATGTGATGTCTTCATCTCATATCCTCCTTGATCATTCCATTTCAAAGGAATAGTGGTTGTACTGTGTTTTGTATTGAAAGCTGATTTGCACAGATCTATCAAAGACAGATGGAAGTTAGTTAGGTAACACTGACTGCTATTCTTGAAAGTAGGGGTGCATGATATATCTACTCAATATCGTTATCGTGATATATCACGTTGCACAATATATCGAAAGTGTCGCGATAAGTATGCAATATTTTTTTATATTTTTATTGTTTCTTATATGTTCTGTAGACATGCTCTTTATTTATTTATTTTATACTGTCCAACTAGTAAAACGTCCTGTTCTGTAGACATGGTCGTTAATTATTTATTCATGTTTTACCAGTCCAATATTACTGTCAGTTGAAATGAACCTTGTGTTGCAAGAAAACTACTTTTATGTTATGAATCTATTTTGATGCGTCTTCCCATAACTTTTGTAATTTTACATATGTTTAAAAATATTGAAATGAATATCGATATTGCAATATTCATAATCAATATCGCAATATCACATTTTGTCAATATCGTAACCCTACTTGAAAGGTCATCTGCTGTGAGTTCCTCTGCAGTAAGAGAGAGAAGATGATAGTGATGACGGCTGAGGAAGACGGCCCCTAAGGGCTGTTGCTTTACTGTCAGCTCTGACCCTCGCTTTGCGGTCAATATCAGCGGCATATACTCTCTGCCTCTGGGTCTCCTCGGCAGTGCAAACTGGACAACGGCTGTAATTTTTCATCCAGTTGGATATATCATTAATCATCCACATCTCCTTTTCCCGCGTTACCTCCTCTTTGTGCCCCAAGCTTCTCTCCTCCCTTTTTATTCTCCTTTAGTCCCTCACCTCCTTGCCTGCCCTCCATCTCTTTTACCATACTACCATAATAGCATTCTGGGCTACAGCTTCTGTCAGTGCAAATAGTCAGTATCAACTGAATTGTGACACAAGGTGTTAAATGCGTTGATGTTGACACATTTATTAATGTGTAAAGTAAGTCATTCTGTGTCTTAGCTTTGTCCAGTCAAGATGCGTTTCACCTGTGCTGCATTCAAATGCAAAACTTTGTATTTATCTCAAAGGACGCTATCAGAAGGGACGCAGGATTTTGTGTTGATTTCAACAAGGTGTACCCATCTGCTGTAAAGTAAACTGAGCAGCTGGAGGGCTCTTAGGTTTTTTAGGAAGAAAGTTGTGGCCAAAGTGCCCCTGAGCAAAGCAAAATACTTAAGCCCAATTTATGGTCCTGTGTTAAATCCACGCCATAGGTACGTACGTACGTGTAGATTTGGACCCTGCGCTGTAGCCCGACGTGCACCTCTCAAAAAATGTAACTACACGTTGTGGCGACGCAGACCGCAACAACTGTGTGTGGTCCGTATGGCTTGGTAGTGTTGCATTTCCCCTGACTCATTTCCTGGTTCTCCTTCTCCATAAACAACATGAAATCAAGGAGAGGATTAACTTTTCCTGCTACATGGACCGTGGTCAGAAAGAACAGGGGAGACACTTTGTTTCTCCGTCTACGCCTCCAGAGTTGCTACTCGCACCGAAGCTAATCCCCGTCACTCTCTCACTCGCCACACACTACCACACACACACACACACACACACACACACACACACACACACACACACACACACACACACACACGCCGGCCCTGCTATTCTCTTAAAGAGATACGGTAGAACGACGCAGACACCAGCGCACAAGTATAAACCTCAAGCCACTTACTTAGGCTACGGCGTAAGCTCTGTGTTCAGTAGATCCTCCGTACAGCTATAAATCCGTTTCATATTTTCAAATGAAACTGCACATCCTTTGGGGTGCACTTTCATTTGAAAATAATTCCTCCTTTACTTGTCCTCTCTAAAGTATTGGAAAATGTCAGGTGACATATGAGAGAGAAATGGCTAATAACAAATTCAATTATTAACATCTAATGGGTGGTGATGGCGCAGTGGATATGACACATGCATTTGGAGTGGGAGATCTGGGTTCGATTCCCACTGCGATACATCAACCAATGTGTCCCTGAGCAAGACACTTAACCCCTAGTTGCTCCAGAGGCGTGCGACCTCTGACATATATTGCAATTGTAAGTCGCTTTGGATAAAAGTGTCAGCTAAATGACATGTAATATAATGTAATCCTAGCTATCAATTTGGGAAATTTCAAAGTGGATTTTTCCATTGTGTTTAAGAGAGTTATCCTAATTACTTTCATGTGATCATCTCGTCTCAGTGTTATTGTATCATCATTTCTTGTGGCACTGTGTTAATATGCAGTACTACAGAGTAAGGATGTACTACGAAATGAATATTATATGCATATCATTTCAGTTAATTTGCAGTCAGGTCATGCTTTCTGTAAATTGTTTTAATGACATTCTTAAGTAATAATGGAATTCAGATTGCATGCTGATAATTTTATAATATACCAAAGATTATTTCTCTCCAGATTATATCATTGATTTGCATAATGAGTCAACATGAATTACAATGCTAGCATATTACGAAGTGATTTAAAACTGCAAATCTAAAGGCACTGTTCACAAGAAGACTCTGTTTATGTGTTCCTCTGCATGTAGGTCTTAACGTTGGATTTTGGGAGCACCTCTTAATGTGTGGATTCTCTGTCAGTCTCTGTGCTTTCACCCTATCCAAGGTTGAGATCTCTCTCGGAGAATCAGGATTGACAAACAACTATACATCTACGCAGAGCGAGTAGTGATTACGCGTGCCAGACAGGAACAAGAACTCTTTCTCACCTCACCTAAAGAATCATAGCCTCCTTAGGCAGCCTTTACTACGCAGCAGAGGGAAGGTAGATCAGCACTGCTGGCATGGAGCGTGTGCGGGCGCCGTTTATGTGAATGCACTGCCCGCGCTGCAGTAACACAGAGACAGGCTCAGGCATGCTTCGAACTCATGGTGTGAGCAGTCCCGGGGTGAAATTGGAGTGGGATGGAGCGGGCGATAAGGCTACACTCAAACTTTTTAAATATCCGCTCTGCGCTTCATTCACACCAGCTCGCCTTCCCTACTCGCTCACCCTCCTCTCATGCTCTGAAGCCAACTGAAAAATACAAGAGGTGAGAAGCCTTGCACTCTTGCGGTTACTCAAAAAACTGAAGAAATTAGCTGTAGATTAGACTTTGATAGGTTTCTCTCTTTGCCATTCACACTTGTCGCTCAGTAAGATAATTTTTCTCCATATAAGGTTTCCAACTAATGCCAATCTGTTAACAAATACCATACAAAGCAAAGATGCAAGTGAAGTGGGTCTTCATTTATAGCTCCTGTATGACCATAGCATTTGTCATTTCCCAGCTAAAGGAACAGACATTGATCCGTGTCGAGCTGGCTGTCCACTCCTTTTAGCTTAACCGCCACTGGCTCGTTGTAATGCCTCCGTGTCCTACAGGTGTCATTGGACCCCATTACTGGAGACAGGCTTGATTGGCTATGCACCTTAGCTCATTAGAGGCAATGGAACCGGTGAGATTCCCATTTTCACGGCCTCTCTCATTCGCATATCGGCCACAGATTTCTCTGATGTGCTATTGTTTGACTGGCAGGATGAAAGTGACAGGAACTTTTTGACGGATGAATTTCTCAGTGACAATGCACCGCCAGCGATTGAACTAGGGAATTAAAAGTTTGCCTTAAATGGGAGCAGTAGCTGTTGTCTACACATATATCAAGAAAATATCAAAATTATATTTTTTATTTAATATACCTAACATACTATATACAACTTATCAAAACATCAGAATTATAATTTGACTGTAAAAGTGAATAGAGATGTTCCAATACCATTTTTTTCCTTACCGATACTGAGTACTGATCTAATATATAAAATTATTCCTTAACAGCTGTATACTCTTAACCCTGTATGGATGTGATATGATAGCTATCATTGTTGTATGGCCTGGATTGGGTTAAACCCTTTTTAAAACATGAACAAATACAGAGAATGAATCCCATCAAACTTTATTTTATTATCTAGTTGGACAGTCATAATGGAAAAAAGTAAAAATTACTTTTCTATTTTAAAGTAGGTTTATTTCTGGCCTATATTACGTATGGGATCGGTCTAAGACTTGCATACTCACTTATACCAGCATTTTAGGCAGTATCGGAGGCTTTTCCGATACCGGTATCGAAACAACTCTAAAAGTGAATATGTATTACCTAACTGTATTTATCGGTGCACTGTTGCAGCACTTTAACTTGCAGCCTTGAGACGTTGAGGTTTGAAAGTATCAAATATATTATTACATGGACATACATGTGAGTCGGGTGGAATATTATTGCCTTTCTGAGAGCTAATGGATTTGACAAAATATTTTTATCAGCTCACTAATGTGGTGTTTGTGTAACTGTAATGTGTTGCAAATGCACATTGCAACACCTGTCTTTATTCTTAAGGTAACGGATATCTATCAAGTTTAACCCACACTAGATGCACACTAGGCTATTAATCTACTGCACCCACGCACACACGCGCACACACGCACACACACACGCACGCACACACACAGACACACTCCTTTCTCCCACTTTACCCTCTCTAGCCATCTCTTACTTAATTTATTAAATCCCAGAGGAATACGATACATAATTTAGGATTTGAGAGCTTTCTTACTCACAAGAAAGCCTGCACTCAGCAAAGCTTCATGGGCTGGCTCAGTCTAAAGGCCCTGACACGCCAAGTAGATCGTCGGCCGTCGATCCAAGTTGGAGATCATTTTTTTGTTGATCAACCAATTGACTAATCGTTGCAGCTCTGTTCTAAGATACAGCAGAGATGGGATTATTTGTCATGAAACAAGATTGCAGATGCAGAGAGAGAGTGTGTTTTGTTAAGAGTTTTTTAAAATGTCATTATATAAAGACATAAATTACATAGCAAAACATGTTTTTGCCAATTTTAACAATTAATATTCTTAAAGAGTGGAAGACATTTCATAGACAGCTGTGAAGCATGCATCTGTTTTTTTTCCTATTTTTTCAAAAACGCAAAGACACAAAATAGGGGTGTGTGTGCGTGTGCGTGTGTGTAAAGATGTAGTGTGTGTGTGCCCATATTTCCATCACTATTACATCACAACCATACCAGGTCATTGCAACTCCCTAAACACATACACACTGCCATATCCATACGTATGTCACGTACTCACCTTTCTCTGGCGATTGTTTGAGCAGTACTAGGGCTGGGCGATATATCGATATTAAAAATATATCAATATATTTTTAAATGTGATATGGAATTAGACCATATCTCATATATCGATATAGTTCAAATTTGCGCTGTGATCCTTGCTCCAAGCAAGCTGCTGACCCGGCGGAGCTCTCTGCACTGCTCCCCGCGGCCCCGCCCCTCCTCTTTCATGCACAGAGGGGGGAGGGGCAGGAACAGACACTCAGCCACTCTTCAACAAACATGGAGGAAGCAACAACGTCTGCGGAGCGTGCAGAGGATGAATTGGTTAGTAAAAGAAAAAGCAGTGGCTCAGTAATTTGGAGATGGTTCGGATTCAAAGTATCAGATGAGCAACAAAATCACGTTATATGTAGGCAGTGCCATAAACAAGTTACAGCCAGGGGTGGAAGCACTACAAATCTTTTTCACCACCTAAAACAGTGGCACAAACTGCAATATGAAGAGTGTGTGAAACTGTGCGCTGCAGAAGCCCCAGCCGCTTTCCTTTGTGTGTCTGTCTGCAACTTTGTGTTTTATGCTGCTGTCTTGGCCAGGTCTCCGTTGAAAAATTGATTGTTAAATAGATTAATAAAACACAAAACTTGCTAAAGTGCTAAAAGTAAAATCACTTACAATACAGAATGGTAGATTTCAGAACCATATTTATTAGGGATGCACCGAAATGAAAATTCTTGGCCGAAACCGAAAAAGAGGAAACACGAAAGAAATTATGCCAATTATTAGTACCATTGCATTTATGGCTATGACTGTGTACTAACTTTACTAAAATCAAGGCATTGTATAAATTAATATTAAAGTTTCAAAGAATAAATCAGTTACAAATTATGCAAATATTTATTTAGCACATTGCAACAATGCACAGTATAAAATAAAATCAGTCAGGAAAGCGGCCGTGATTACTTCTCCAGTAAGCAAGAGGGTTATCACTTCTGGGGACTTCTGACAGATAACCATCTAGCTGTTGAGCGGTTGAGCTTGTCATCTGCCTGACATTTGAGAAAGATTTGAGAGAGTGTATTTAAATAGGGCCAGTACATAAATAAACATTTTTATCAAATTAAAAAAATATCTAGCAGAAATATGGCTACAATCTGATAGTCACATACAGTATATAATAGCCTAAGAACAGAATAGCTTACCTATTATTATTATTATTATTATTATTATTATTATTTTTATTTGAGGCACTTTCTTGCAGGATTTCACTGAACATATCAGACAACGAGGGTGCATGCCCCTCATCTGGTGCAGAGAGACGAGTCTTTTTTTCTGCGCTCTGATCTCCTTCTCCTGCGCTGGGCGCTGCTCCGTGCGCTGCTCCGTGCGCTGCTCCGTGCGCTGCTCCGTCTCCACGCGGGTTCTCCGCATCTATCGCGGCCTGGGTCATTTCTCGTGCGCGCTGCTTTATTTCCGCATTCAAGTAATGGTCTTTATAATGCGGATCAAGTACAGTCCGGATGAAGTGCAGAGGATCCGAATAGATCTCACAGGTCGCGGTTTCTGTTTGCGTCATCACAACATTTCGGCCGTATTGTTTCGGTGAAAAAAGTATTTCGGCCGAAAATCCAAAAGGTTCTGAAACCTTTCCAGGACTTTACTGATGCTTTGTCAGGTGAGGAGTACGTGACTCTATCATATGTGAAACCTGTGCTGCACCTTTTTAACGAAAGTCTCCTGGCATGTGAAGAGAGTGATAGCGAGCTTTGCAAATCGATCAAGACCAGCATTGTTGAGTACCTCAACAGCAAGTATTCTGACCCAGCCACAACTGACCTATTGGAGATGGCTTCATTTGTGGATCCACGGTTCAGGGCCACCTACATCCCAAGTGAAAAAGTCAATGCATTGAAGCACAGACTTGTCTTGGAGGTGGAGACGCTACTGGCTGATCAGAGCAGCTGTCAACCGCCTTACCTACGTGTGCCCACTGTGCCTGAGCCTGCAGATGGAGAAGCAGCAGTAGCACCAAAAGCTAAGACACTGGCAAGCTTCTTCAAGCAGCGCACAGCCACCACCACTGCACCAACCAAAAGGGGGGTTATTGAAAATGAACTGTCAAGTTACTTGCAGTAAGCAGGTGTGGAGAGGGTTTGTTATATTTTATTCTTTTGTACTGTAATGTTCGTTATTTGCATCTGTGGATGTGTTAGAAAGGAGAAGAAAATCTGTAATTTGATTTTAATAAGCCATTTATAGTTGTCAAACTAAAAAAATGTTGATATTGTACTTTTCACATATAAATGTATTTATTTCATAAAAAGATTGGCCTATTTTATTTTATAGGCTATTTTTATTTAAGATATTTTTTTATTTAAATGTGCACATTATGGAGCTTTGATTTCAAAAAAGGTACTCCTGTTGTTCTACAGTATTTGTTTACATTTTATTGTTATTTGAACAGCTGAGCATTTAATCATGAACCAGGTGAAGAAACCTGTTTATTATTTATTCATTTGATTTTGCAACTGTTCACTGAAATAGCCAGTTTCAATAAAACTACTTGTTACATGTCATATTTGGCTTTGACTTTGACTGAACATTTGCTCTCACTTTGTGGAAAAAATATCGGGATATATATCGTATATCGATATTCAGCCTAAATATATCAGGATATGACTTTTGGTCCATATCGCCCAGCCCTAAGCAGTACACGGGTTATTTACAGCTGTGGTCTCGGCTCTCCTCCTCACGCAATTAAAAAGCTGTTTGGATGCACTCATGTGTAACTCATCGGCCATCTATCCTTCCCTATTTCCCCCCTCCCTTTTCTTTTTATTTTTCCTCTGTTTTGCTCACTGGAGTGGAGCTTTTTCATCGTGCCACTGATCACATCCTCCTTTTTGTCAAGGTTGCTGAGGAGGGGCTCCCAGATGATTGTTGTCACCTGTCACCCCTTTTTTTCTTCTCAGCAACGGTTTACTCTGTGACGTGCTGATTGTGCCGACACCATACGAGCAATTGCAGAAGGTGGCTTTTGCTCTGCTGCCATGAGCATATTTTGTGCTGAGTGCCAAGTGTTTAGCCAAGTCATTGTCAGAGTGCAAGTGGTGATTTGCAAAGGCTGTGTTCCTTAATGATGCTTTTCATGGGCAGAATGTCGTGTCCTGATGGCTTGGCTTCAGCTGATCCATTTTAGTTCTGGCCATACGCTCTACCGTACTTCATATAGTTCTTTATGGAGAGTATTGGCTGACCGCCAAACACTCTGGATGCTACTATTCTCAATTAATCAGTGGATGTTTTTGAGATCAGGTGAGCTATAGCGGTAATTATTTCTCAGCCTACATCCAACCAGACTGAACTTTAAGCCCCCCCCCTCAAGATCTCATGTTAGTCCCTCCCTACCCTTTAATTTCCTACTGTGAATCACAGTTCAGCCGCAGTTCTCCTCTACTACTCCGCTCCTCTCCTTTATTGCTCCCTACTGTGAACTGCTGGTACACCCTCTCTTTTTGACTTTACTCTTCTACCTCCTCTCCTCCTCTCCCTCCTCCACCACCTTGTCCCACGAGTTCCCAGAGGTGACAGCCAACGAATGAGGACACTCATTGTTACGCCAGCTAGAGCAAAGCCATGCATTTTTAATCTCCTCTGACACTGCTCTCTCTCTCTCTCTCTCTCTCTCTCTCTCTCTCTCTCTCTCTCTGTGTTCTGTCTCCCTGGGAATCCTGTCCCCCAGCCACGGATTGATTCACACTCAGTGGAGAGGCATTTTTTTTACCTGGGACCACAAACCTCTGTGTGTGTGTGTTGGTGTGTCTGTACATGTGTGTGGATGGCAGACACCTTTGCAGTGTAGTTGTGCTTTAGGGCCTCACAGCTTGTCAGGCAGGGGGGAATGGGAATAGGGGAGGGGTCTGCATCCACTGACCTTCAGCCATTAGCAAAAGGCTGCTCTTGTTTGCTCTCACACAGACCCAGGCGAACATTTTTTCCACTGCGGGTACATGTAGATTCATGAAACTAATAGCACTATTACTGAAGTAATTTGGTTGCCGGCTGACAACAGTCTCTTGTGTAAGTAGATCAATGGATTCATCAATAAGACACTTGGCGGATATTTAGCATTGTTGATGCTATATGAGAATCCCATACAGCAACTAAATACACCCATTTGCCAATCTTACACAGACATTGACAAAAGGTAACATTTTTAATTGAAGGATTTACACTCAGTTGCTAGTATATTTGGTATATGTACAGTATTTTAAACTAATGCAATCTAATAGAACAGCCCTGCAAGAAATTATCCGTATAATGGTAAGTTTTGTTGAAACTGTCATGGTTCAATTTTATGGTATATGTTGGCAGCTTCAGTTATAGTGATGTTGAATTATACATTACTGAGAAGTGTTTCAAATATGTCGTCCATCACATTTGTATTAACAAGGGTAGATTTAATATTAGAAACACCACTCAGTATAACGAAATACAGTGCGCTGACACAAACGCAAAACAAAGGCTGTTTATTGAGTAGATGGATAACTGTTAGGTAGGGGATTAGGAGGCCATATCTCACAATATCAACCAACAAGCCTATTTTTAGCCTCACCCATGCACTGGGCAGCCGATCACTTAATGTGTAACCAGATTTATGATTGCAATAACATTTTTGCAACCATGTTTATACAGTATCTAGTTTATTTACATGGTTTTCACATGTGTGTGGACACCGTAATGGAAGTAATTACTCTCCTGCCTGTGTGTCATTCTGATAAGGCATTAGTATGCTCTTAGTGGCGCCATATTGAACTCTCCTTCTCCTTCAGAGCAGACTAACTGCTGCTGGGTCTTTCCTTCATTCTTCCCCTCTTTTTCCCTCCTGTTGTTACCTCACCTCTTTTCCTTGTGGCTCCCTCCGTCCCTGCCCCTGCCTGCTCTCCCAGCTGTTCTCTCTCCTCGTGCTTGAAGACAGTGAATTAGCTCCAGCCTTCAACAGGGATCTGCCTGTAATGAAGCCTTTGTGTTTGTACTCTGAGCCGGTGCCGTTTTGAAATTGAATTGGATGTTCTCTCCCCGCTCGGTTCCTCTTACCTTCCAGTTCCCAACACGGCTCTGGCTTTCTCCATTATCTCCCGCATTCCTCGCCACAATGCTCCACATTGTGTGCCTCAATACGCGGGCATGTTTTTTGAGCACATGCAAATGCTCCCAGGTGCAGTCCCCGCACCTGGTTGCATAGGATGCTACACTCACTTACACAAACATGCATATACAGTAGCAGTGTACCACTTTGTGTAGTATAAATGCCTGGAGATGTAGACTTGGTCAGATATATACATTCCCCTTTTCATCCAACTGACGGCCCCTTTTGCCATGTCCATGGACCAATTTGCAGTAATGCTCTATTGTGGCACCCAGAGCTCCCCGTTCACTTGTACTTGCATCCTCTCCATAATACTTCTGTCTCTTTTTCCCTATACTGCCACTGTCTTAGTGCTTATCTTTCACTTATTGTTGCTGCTGTTGCTGTTTTAAATTGTTCACTACATGTATGAAATCGGCCTGACCTTGCCCCATTTGCCCCATTCTTCACACGTGGCCACCCTGTTGTCAATATAGATCTGCGCTCACCAAATTCTGCCTTGTGTCTCCTTGCCACGCTTAGGCTCTTACCAAGCGCTTTAGTCTCACTTGCTCTCTCTCCGTCTGCTCCCAGCTCTATCTCCCTCTCCCCTACCATATATCCTACTCTACTCTCCTGGAAATGGTCGAGAATGAAAGGGGAGCTTGTTTCTGTTCACTGCCCCAGTTGGCTCCTTGTCTTTCTTCTAATATTGTTGTTGGGGCTTACCCATGGTTATTGGGCTCTTAAGAAGGTATACACAGTACGAGGCTTGCCGGGAACATGACAGAATACAGGGGGCAGGGGTTTATGTAGTGAGGCTGAAAAAGAAATGCATAAAATAGCCGGAGGAGTGTGATGAATGATATATGATTAAATGCTTTCATATTCAGAGGAGGAGGAGCGTAGACTGAGGGTCCTGTACTGCAGCAGAGGATTGCAAACAACTCAGGATGCTGATAAATCGTACACACCAAAACCAGATAGCACTCGACATGCAGACCCTATGCATGGGCCACAGGCTGAGAACTGTAGCCACTGCAGACCCAAAGTGTGACAGCCACAGTACAATTTACAGTTTATTTTTATGTTCTGAATCCTTTTTTTTAATGTTTTTCTGACATACAGCAACTTGACAAAAATCCACTGGCATCGCCTCTGGGCCAACATGTGACATATTCACCAAATGCCTCCCTACTCTATGACAGTGACACTTTATGTAAGGATAATAGAAGAAAGATGCAAATGTGATATTTTTACTCAGTGTTTGACTTGAAAAATAACCTAGAAGAATAATAGTTGGAATGCAAAAGTAGTAGCAAAGACGGCATCGGAGGTTAAAGTCCGTCAAAAGAGGGTGAGAGATTGAAAATTGGAGCTTAGAGGAGAGATGAAGAAGAGGCTAAATTGAATTCCAGAAAGGCCAGAAAACTATCAGGTCTGGCACCATCAGAATTTTGATTTACTATAGAGCTTTAAATGATTGATTGATAAATAAAAAATATTCACAGATCACCTGTGTGTGTGTGTGTGTGTGTGTGTGTGTGTATGTATGTATGTATGTATGTATGTATGTATGTATGTATACCTTATTATAAATAATTATGTAATTCTGACCCAGATGTTGAAGAGCAGACTGAAAGGCTAAGGAGTAAATTGAAGTTAAAGTGCCCATATTATGAAAAAATCACTTTTTCTGGGATTTGGGGTGTTATGTGGTGTCTCTGGTGCTTCCACACACATACAAACTTTGAAAAAAATCCATCCATGCTGTTTAGAGTGAGATACGGTTTCTGAATGTGTCCTGCCTTCAGTCTCTGGGTGAGCTGTTCAAAATCGGCACGGCTTGTGACGTCACAAGCCGAAATGAGCAGGCTAACCACAACCATTAGCTCGTAGCGTTAGCATGCTAACGCTAGCATGCTACCTCGTTCTCAATAGCAAAGCACTGCTACAACACACACAAGTTCACCATAATCTACAAAAAAACTTACATGTGTGCCCTCATTTAGAAGTCTCCCAGCTAATCCTGGATTGTAACTGACCGAAGTTGTAGAAACAGCCTTTCTTTTACTGTCTATGGAGCTAGCTAGCTGACATGATCTACATCTGAGCTACTGCGCATGTGCGAGTGCAATCAAAGATAGTACAGAAGAAGAAAAGAGGTCTCACTCTGTAGCTAAAACAGACCAGCTGAAAAGAGGATCTGCAGCAGTGAGAGCGGTGCAGTACAACAAAAATATGGTGTTTTTTGAAAATTAAACCATGTAAACCTATTCTGGTACAACCTTAAAATACAATTATGAACCTGAAAATGAGCATAATATGGCTGCTTTAACATAATCTGATTTTTGTAATTATATGCATGACGTTCTTTCTATAGATTGCTGACAGATTATTGGCATGGCTGGCTGCAAAAGGATTGGTGAAATTACACGCAGCAACAGTGAACTGGCGATAATAAAGCACAGCATGAACTAATCCATAGCCAGACAAGAGGAGATACAGGAGTTTTTTTCATGCAATTATTCCGAGGCATTATCTCTCCTTATTTTGTCTGTGTAAAGTGTATGTGTGTGTGTGTGTCTGCTGCATGGCGTCAGAGGTTAAAGGGTCCTCTCTGCTTCAGTGAGTAGTCAGTGCGTTTATATAGTGCGTCTTTTGAGCAAGATGAGGAAAATCTATAGTCAATATAAAGTGTGCAGGCAAGCATACTGCACTTACAACTGTCCATTGCCAATGCACTGCACAAAAGAAACCTCCGTTTTGATGATGATGAATAATTGTATTTCAGTTAACGTACATGAAAGAAACAATTATTTACCACAATTTGCTACCGTATCTAACCGACAAAGGAATAGGCTGAAGCCAGGGCTTATTTTTGCCTATCCTATCCCATAATCCCTACAGAATCACCCAGTAGGTCAACGAAACTAAATGAAACCAAATACTTGATACATTTTACAATTTACATTTTATTCAAATTACTTTGTAACCGTTAATTAATTTAGATTTTAAAGCTTTTGTGACTCTCAATAGAGACGTACACATTTTCAACTCATCATTAAGTTCATGCCATAATTGAACCCCCAAAACGGAAACACATCTATATTTTACATTAGTCCTCACAGTTTCAAAGATAGAAGTCTTAAATTATAATTACCTTCTCTTCATAAAAAAAAGAATACAGACAGGAAGGCCATTGTTCACAACTCGAAAACTTATTTCCAAGGTTTTAAATATACAAGATCCGTAAATTTAAAGATTCTGGAAATGATTAGTTGATTCATAATAACCAGTTTTATGTATTATTCTAATTGCTCTCTTATTTTTTATTTTTTTTTTATATTATTTTTTGGGGCTTTTCCGCCTTTAATTTTTGACAGGACAGCTAGGTGAGAAAGGGGAGAGAGAGCGGGGGGGGGGGGGGGGGGGGAGACATGCAGGAAATCGTCACAGGTCGGATTCGAACCCTGGACCTCTGCGTCAAGGCATAAACCTCTCAGTACATGTGCGCCTGCTCTATCACTGAACCAAGCTGGCCACCTAATCGCTCTCTTCTGACGTTCAATTATAGGATCTATATTTGTTTTATATGCATTTTCCCATATTTCTGCACAGTATGACATATATAACATTACAAGTGAACAATACAATGTATGCAGACATCTCTTACTAATCCCATACTTGATAAAGAACAGCAATATATTTAAATAATTTCCTTGTAATATATCTATATGTGGCTTCCAACATAGTTTATAATCTATAATCACTCCCTTTTTTTTTTAAGATAATTTTTTTGAGGCTATTCCCTTTTATTTGTAAGTGGAAAGACATGAAAGGGGGAGAGAGATGGGGGATGACACGCAGCAAAGGGCAGCAGGTTGGATTCGAACCCTGTGCCGCTGCAGGACTCAGCCAACATGGGGCGAACGCTCTTACTGGGTGAGCTAGAGGCTGCCCCATAAATTTAGTTTTTTTTTTTATGGTAACGGATCAATAGGTGACCATATAGACTTTTGCTGCGTTCATGCCACCTGGGAATAACAGGGACCGCCCCCGTGATTACGTTGTTTTTCCGACTGCCAGCGTTCACATGGCCGGGATGCGTGTTCTTCTTCTTCTGTTATATTGGCGTTTGGCATAACAACTTGTTGCATAACTGCCACCAACAGTTGGCCGTAGCCTAGAGCATCAGGTGTGTGAAAACCTGGTGAAAACATGGAGGCCACAATAACATAAGATTTGCTGCTGTTTTCTTATACGAGCATAGAAACAGTTTGTGTTATCTGCAGGACAACGAACGGGAAAGGACATGGATAAGGTGCTGTTTTTTTATACGTGGACCAATTTATGAATAATTTGAAACATGTTATGTCTGTGTATGTTTCTTGACAGAGGCATTTGTCCACAATAAACAGTTTATTGTCATTGAAATATTTTCAGTGAACCAAAGTCGCCTACGTCAAACGTCAGTTGTCAACAACGCGTCACCAACTGGGAAACTCTGTTAGCAAAATCAAGCCCGAGTTTCCCACCTCTGATTCCCACAGGAAGGACGTGAATGATGACGTTTTAACTCGGAAAAATGTTTTTTTTTTCATCATCATCATCATCTTACATCATCATCTTACATCACTAAACAAAACACAGCTCAGACAACGTCCACACCTTCTCCTACACACTCAGATTTTACAAGGTCATAGTCAGTGCATTTTGTATTGATCAGCTTAACCACTGTCTTTTAGCTTTTCCACTTGGATTCGGTAGTAAATCCTGGGGCATTGAGTGGTTTCAATTGGCCTCAGAGGCAGCCGGTGTAATATTATTTTATTCCAGTGGTCATAATTTATCCTGTCTGTAATATCCCCACTGAGGCTGTTGGGAGGAGGATGCAGTTTGTCTTGCGAGTTCCAGTTGGATGCTCAAAGGACTTCTTTGCACTTTTTTAGAAAGAGAATGAGCATTAGCAGTTACATAATCTGATCTCTCCCCCCCCCCCAAACCAGCCTGTGTCTCCTTTCCTCTCTTCTGCCTAACCTACTTCTGCCCAGGGGCTCGCAAAAACATGCATATTCTGTCCCCTTTTTCACAGCTCTCCCATGTGAGTTTATATATGTGTGTGACACGCACAAAGCTGTGTGTCACCTCATATCTTTTCAAACCAAATTCTTGCCACTTCTTTGTTCTTAGTTACAAAGCGGCACCGCATGCCTGTGCATGTTCTAGCAGTTCCCTCAGATTTAGAGCTGAACTAAAGGGGACCTGAATCAATGTTTTCAGAGCAGCGTCAGATCCATTTTTCATCAGTTATTCTTAGTTCCCTCTTTCCTCCTCAAAAGGCGAAAGAGAGATGGACTTGATACTGCGGACTACATGTGAGAGGAGCTGGGTGAGAGGTCTTTAGTAAGACACAGCTTTCAACTATATTGCCCAGATCAATATGCCACCATAGGAAGTGCACTGAGTGAATTGAGAGGCCAATAATGAGCTCAGCGAGTCTACAAGGTCTGGGAAATCAAACACATTGCTCACCTGCTGCAGATATTGGTAGGCCTTGCCTCTTAATAATTTAATAATCATATCGCCGCCCTAACATCAATGAAAATCACTAAACTGGAACGTTGAGTAGAATATCTGGGACCCGGTTTATTGCTTCTGTCGGTCCCCAGGTCTCCAGTGTTTCTTTTGATTCCTCTGAAATCTTTGCCACAATATGACCCAATGTCAGCCTTAGCTGGGATATTGAAATGTCAATACCATTTACAAATCTGCAGATGCTGTGATATCCTCTCAAAGTTATAGAGTTTATGAGTCTTCCACCTGCTGAGTTTATAAGCTATGAGGTCTAAAAGCCAATAAACATTAAAGAGGTTGGTAATAGTTGCAGGTTTCCTTAGAATAAGATTTGTCGCTAATGGTATTTTTATTATAGCTGCAGACAGCCGATACAATCTGAACTAATACAATTGATTAAACTTTCCAACTTCATTATTCCTTTCTTGACACCTCCCTGCCTGAATTAAAATAGTTGGTATTCTAACACTGCAGAGTAAAAAATGTGTCAGCATTCTCTGTATGAAAGGGGTTTTCAGATCCTTTAAACCAAACTTCCATTATAGTGATAAGTGTCAAAAACATAATCACATGCCTACTTAGTCCCTGTGTTTTAAAAAGTGGTTACATTATTGGCCTTTTCCACAGCTTTCAGCCTTCTATCTCCAGCTCTGTTCACCAGTGCCTTTCACTCAAAAATCAGCCCTATGTTAGCCAGGTACACAGGTAGCTAATGGGTAAATGGAAGCTCGGGGATGGGAGGTTGGCTTCTTAAAATATAGGGCAACCTCCCTAATAAGGTCTAAATATCAGACTTGTGGCATGAGCGAAGCAAATTGCTTTCTGACAGTATGTTTAAGATGGTAATCGACTGCCATCTACCACAGCCAATTCGCTCTGAATTGCTAGGTGTCACTCCCTCTCCTTCTCTATCTCACTTCCTTTTCTTTCTATCTGCTGTCCCTCTCATTTTTCCTCTGTCATTCTTCCATAATTCATTGGGGACGAGAAGGCGTAGCAGTCCCCACCCCAGTCTCACATACATCCATGCACGCACGCACGCACGCACGCACGCACGCACGCACGCAGCAGAGTAATGCCCATAATAGATGAAATTGAGTATTATATTCATGAATCCAGTACTTGGTCTAAGCTTAGGGGGGGCTATTATTTGACAGAGTGGTAGCTTTTGTACCTCAGTTTTACAGACATGAACAAGCAGCAACGTGTGAAGGTATACGATAAACCACACTAAATATGTGTAGCCATAAAGTATGTTTGTCCTCCAGGTATTTAAATTAGTAGCGCTGTTGAATTTGAAGACCTACATTGAAACTACTTATATCAAATATTTAAAATAAAATGTATACAAAAACTGGAGCTATAATTACCCAGGTGTACCTACATATTTCCCTGAAATTTTTCCTTCTCACTAACTTCCATTTTAATTGCTGGTGGGCTCATAAAAACAATAGTAGCAATGCCTGTGGTCCTTCAAGGCACTGTCTGTACTCACTGCCCTCTTATACTGTAGGTTCGTTGGCTGCTGCAGAAATGCTTCTTGTCATTGGCCACTCAGGAACAAGAAATGGCGGCTAATTGCGCCTGCCATTGCCCCAATTAATACGCAGGAGCGTAGGTACGGCTGCCTCCATATACAGCTGCTAGATTACCCTTTTTTGTTGTTGTTGGGATTTCCTAGTGGCAACCTCAAGTTGTCGCGTAATGGTTGCTGTGAAATACAAACACAATTATAGGTGCCTGTATGCACAGGCAACAGCCATACTGGTGGAAATGAGCCTGACACATTGAGATGCCCATAACGTGTCCAAAAGCTAAGGTCTGTAGCCCCACTGCGACAGGAGCCCAGTAGGGAGCCACAACCATAAGCCCCCGACACACCAACCCGATAATCGGCCGTCGGACAGTCTGGCGAGGTCGGTGACTCGAGTCTGTTTGGTGTGTTCCGTGCCGTCGTCCGTCAGAGGGTCCGTCGGCCTTCATTTTGGCCGACCTGAGTTGCTGGGTCGGAGGGCGGGCAGTAGGACTCACGCCACCAATCTGATTGGTGGAGTGCTAACGAGCGGGATGAGTGACGAACGCCTCTCAAAATCTGACGAAAATCTTTTAAACTGACCTTTGTCGATCTGAAATGAAGACAGATTCAGCAACTGTATGGCCTATTTCGCTTAGAATGTTTTCAGAAACACGTTTCGGTGGACTATTTACGTTAAAATAAGAGATCGTATTTTGAACAAGCCGCCATTACTATCGGCTGGAGAAGCCAGACCCACGTGACGCGTTTGTTATTTCCGGTTTTCATTTTTTGTATTACGTCTCGCGCACGCGCAGAACGTAACGCTCAAGACGGCGTCGCTTCGATGTGTTCCGAGTCACTTTTTGGACCTCGGGGAGCAGACTGATCAGTCCGACTGCCTTTTCTGCCGATGGTCAGCCGTTGGGTTGGTGTGTCAGGGGCTATAACGTGCAGAAGTCTGACTAATGTGGAAATCAAGAATGGAGTAATACAGTGGATACATTTACCTGTTGACTCATGTGACACAGACTCAGGTTCCTATTAATGTGGGGAACAAAATGCACTTGTTTTTGTGGATGAGAATGGTATATTCACATCATGCCCATGAAGCATTCAATTTGATAATTATTATTAATATCCCAACATTTTGTAAGGTTAGACTGGACACAGTTAGATGCTTGTCTGCGTCTTTGTAACTCCTCTGGCTTGTCAACAAATGTTATCTTGTTTTTTAGGTGTTCCTGAATACTGAAGTCATTCAGCACAAATAATCTTTTCAAAACAAAGCTTTATAAATCATTAGAAATGAGAACATTTTAAAATCAAGTATTTTCTTCGATTCTCACTTTTTTTTCCCGTGTAAAAATATTCATCCTTAGATTAACTAAGATTTGACATTTCAGAATTTTCTGGCCATTATGAGACCCCGCGTACAAGTGACTGCTGCTGAATAAGTGTCCTTTTTCCACCCTCTAGTTGACAATGGCTATAGAAATAGAACGGAGGCTATTGACAGCGCAATGTTTTCTTCTTGAAATAGACACAATACCTTTGTCAACCACACACTATCAGTTCCTCGCTAGCTACGCTGAGGCCCCGGCAGGTCTTTGTTTCTTACCAAGATGCTTCTCCCTCGTCTGATGGAGAGAGGATGAATGAAGGAGGGGAGGATAGAATGTGTGTATGTGTCTTTGTGTGAGTTGGAAAATGGTAAGCAAGTAGGCATCTGCAGAAGCACTGCCTGGCAAGATGACTAGAGCGGGTTCTCCTTTTATTCTGTCTCTCCTCTTCTTGCTCTCTCAAGCCTTACTTTCTTCTTTCTATTGCCTTCCAACCCTGTCTTTCCTACATCCTGTCTCACTCTATTACTTCCTCCTCCCCTCTCTATCTCTTTCACCCTCTTTTCTCCCAGATAAGGCCAGTAGAGCTGCAGGCTGCTGGGCTGGTTAATTGGAACGGGAGAGTCTCGAGGCCTGGCCAGTGAGCCTTGTGCTTCCTACCAAAACATCTTCAGGCACCAAGGCAGCCTCACGCATGCTGCTGCACGCACACGCATACATACGTGAATGTAGTAATGAAAGAGGAGGAAAACAGCACTTATAGGTATCTGAACTTGTATACTGTAAACATACTCTAGATGCCCAGAGCGGCCTTTGATTGCACTAACATATGCACCACCTTTGGCACTGATTGGTGCTCCTATATGTACACATGTACCAAACACAAATACACAGACACATCAATTTATCTCTCCAGGTATTGAAAATACAGCCATTTTCACCCTTTACACTTGAGTGGCACACACTGATATTTATTTGGGAACCCTATCACCCCCTGCGCAACACTGATAGCATGACAGTTTAACCTGGGGCGCAAACACAACACCAATTCATTCTACTTTAGTATGCACTTAAGTTGGATTCATTTGGGTTTACACTTTCAACGCTGGCTGCACCTGTAGTCCGCGAGCTCTTGCATTTTTGAAAGGTTGCAAGTAGGTGGAACCAAAGTGGGATGGTGATGGATGGCTGGGTAACCTGAAAGAGGGAGTTAAAGAGAGAGGGAGTGTGAGGAGCGAGAGGCATGATGGGAAATGAGAGGCATTATGAGGAGGGTAGTATTAAACAGGGAGGAAAAAGGAGGATGAAAGGACAAGCCAAAGAGGTATTTAGAGCTTGGATGAGCGGGCAGCCATACACCAATGTTACAGTATGTGTGCAAAAAACTCACTGCCAGTGTTTCAGTTCCTCTGTCATGGTTTGTACATTACACTGCAGTATGAATAGGCTGGCTGATGGCACGCAGATCTAATGGTGCCGTTGTGTAGAGGGTGATGTGCGTGGGAGTGCATGTGTTGATGCGTGACTGCGTCTCAAGTAGCATCGCAGGCTAAGTGTCACTGATGTGCTCTTTTTTTTCTTCTTTAATTTATGTCCCTCATGCTCAGTCTCTCTCCCTCCCCCCTCCTCTCTCCCTTTTGTCGGCCATTTTGATGGCATGAACATGCATGTAGTAATGTCTTTGAGTGATGTGACTTGCTAACACTGAGAGGTCTGCTTCTACTCGCCCCTGGTGTCACTGGCGTAGATGATGCAGCGTGCGTGGCTCTGTGTGCCTTCATGTGTCCATTTCTGTCATTTATGTGTCTTAATATTTGTTTTGTGTGAGGCTTTCTGTCAGTGTCTTATGTCTGTAACTGATCTCTGACCGTGCAGACTAGTTGAAAACCACCTCTCCCACTCAGTCTCCTTAAAAAGCCTTCATTATTTCCATTCAGTGGTTATTGATTGACTTCATAAAGAAGTCATTTGGATGACCTGTTACTGCAGAACCAAGTAGTCTAAAGCAAGCCACAGTTTACACAGTATGTGATTAGGTGTTCTCTTTCACTAAATCCATGACTGCCTTCTCTTTTCACCCTCACAACATTGCAGCTTGCAGAGCAAACTCATTTACTCCCCATGATTTACCCTGTCAAAGTGTCACGGCAAAAGGAGCAACAAGGAGTCCCACTAAAGTCATTATAATTCTCACAGCAAGGCTAAAGCCCTTGATCTGTTTCATTAGCATCTCCTCATCAGGGCTAAATGCAGTTAGCACTAACAGCCAGAGCTAGTCACTAGTGGCTTACAGTTGACGAGGCTGATCAAAGGCTGTAGTCTGATGTAGAATAAAGGCCCGCTCACCTCTGTGTTAGCACATGACTGGAGGACTGTCGTGGAGCATTGCTTTTGCAATACTGATTAGATCATTGTATTTTCACTCAGCTTTAAGGTGCTCTGTATTCATTTCTTCTTTGTCGAAAAGAACACGTACATTTCAGAGTCACTGTAATTCCTCCTTTCCTCTATTCCTGAGTCATAAGTCGGTCTCCTCATCCTAGAGCTGCATTCCAGTGATGTCAGACATTTAGACTTTCTAGTAGAAAAGATGCACTACAACAGCACTTAAGCATGAAACCCAACTGTAAATATCATTCCTGATTGAAATATGTACAACTATTTCTTTTGCACATGTACTCATTAACAGAAACGAGCATGTATGTTACATTCATTTTAATAAAAAGGAATTGCAAAAATTAAATAATTTTGATATAAATGTCTTAGCACAAGCCTTCTCCCATGTTTCTCTCTTCTACTCCCTCTCCCACCACTTCTTGTTTTAAATCCTTGTTCTCCATCTTGACCAGGAATATTAAAAGTGGCTCAGCGTGCCTCTCTGGTTAATTAGAGCACAGCAGTAGCAGCTTCATGCTGACGGATGGTACACTGCTGAGCTTCTCACAGGCCAGAATTAATGGCTCCTGCCTGACTTGGATATTGTTGGAAACTGTGTGCATGTGCGGAGGTGTATTTGTGCAAAGGAAAACTGTTTGCATGTGTAAATATTTGTGTAAGCTACACCTCTATTATCCTTTGTTGAGACTATTGTACTGTATAAATATTTCATACGCTTCAGCCGTATTTATTGCGCTTGCAAACTGTTTCAGTGTCACATTTACAATTCTAAATAAGGTGTCGCACCTGAGGAGGAAAATAAAAAGTGCAACTACGAACTCTGTGTAGCACTGGTGGGCAGTAAAGTATTCAAACCAGACTTCATCTGACTGTATGTGGGCTGACTGTTTGTGGAAGATGAAAGCCTGGCACAGCTGCACACAACAGCTGTAGTCTGGTCTGTGGGGAACCTGAAGACCTTGGGACAAGGCGGAGCTCTGCAAGAGATGGATTAAACACCAAAACGCACATATTTATGCCCCCCGTAGTTTTTTTTTTTTTTTTTTTCTTCTTTTTTTTTGCTGTTGCCATGGAATTAAAAACATCCAATCTTTGTCACAAGTGATTGATTAAAAATTAGAAATGTTTCCACTGTGGGGTGGACGTAACCAAAGACTCCTGAAGAATTTAAACAGTGTCTGTTGAGACTGTGCCGACATTCCCCATGGGATGATGTGAGAGGAAATGGGTCGGTGGTGGCTCACGTGCCCATGCAGTTATCCTGAGGGTTAAAGAGCTTCACTTGGACAAGAAGTCGCGTCAGGGTGTATGAGGCTGGGTATAGATTGCTCTTTCAGTCAAGCCGCACAGCTCTGCTGCAGCTCAGCCAAGCACTGTGAGCGAGAGAGCTGTCCTTTTTTTCCCGAGGAAAGAATTGAGGCAGATGGTTGTCACACTAGCAGTTAGGAAAACATGTTATTTTTGGATTGAAACGGGACCGAAGCTGGATCGTACATGTCATTTGTAAAACAATGCTGCGTCCAAATGCTGCAGAGAAGACATTGTGGACTTCAACTGTGACAAAAATCATAATCCCAAATGCAGGCCTAAATATAGACACACTGAGTATACACAGTCCAGATGAACACACGCTGTCGCACAAGGACAGTTGCTTTGCTGAATGCAGACAGCTGCACACACAACTAGAATCAATCACGACCACACACACACACACACACACACACACACACACACACACAGCACATCCCCTGGAGCTGTAGTTATCTTTATAATTTTGAGGCTTGTTATGTTTCCTCAGTGTCCTTGGGATTAAATAGTACCATCAGGCGAGCCAGCCAATACCCACTTAATAATTACCAACACAATGCATTAAGGATGCACTGAAAGTTCAATTCAATTCAATTTTATTTATAGTATCAAATCATAACAAGAGTTATCTCGAGACACTTTACAGATAGAGTAGGTCTAGACCACACTCTATAATTTACAAAAACCCAACAATTCCAGTAATTCCCCCAAGAGCAATCATTAGCAATGTGTAATTTGACAGTGGTGAGGAAAAACTCCCTTTCAGGAAGAAACCTCGGACAGACCCAGGCTCTTGGTAGGCGGTGTCTGACGGTGCCGGTTGGGGGTGTGCTGAACAGTGGCAATAATAGTCACAAAGATAATGGAACAGTGACTACAAATGGTAGTCGTAGTAGTTCATGTCATAACAGGGCACTGAGGATGTAGCATGGCACAGCACAGCGTGGTTGGGCGTAGCAAGATGTAGACGCTTGGCAGGACGCAGCCGGACACTGCAGAGCATTGCAGAGCGTTGGACCACACTGACAGCTCCAACCAAGATCGTGGTGCCACCCTAATCCAAGGGAATATTCTGGGCAGGAAAAGAAACACAAGGACTCCGGGGAGTAAACTCCCCAGAGATAGGTTAGTAACAAGCATTTCTGGTTGCAAGGATGCACACAAATGGAAACAAATGGAAAGAGATAGGAGAGAGCAGCTCGGTGTGTCACAGGAAGGAAGGAACTATACCCATAGTCTAGAACTAAAATAGCATAACTAAGAGAGGCAGGCTAAAGAGAGGAGCCTGGTCGGGCTAGAACTCTCCCCAACCGGACCGGGCTGTATCGGCCTGCCTCCCTCTACTCTACTCTGTTCACTCCCTATAAACTATAAGCTTTATCAAAGAGGAGTGTTTTCAGTTTATTCTTAAATATGGTGACAGTGTCTGCCCCCCGAACCCAGACTGGGAGCTGGTTCTACAGGAGAGGAGCTTGATAGCTGAAGGCTCTGGCTCCCATCCTACTTTTAGAGACTCTAGGAACCACGAGAAACTCTGAATTCTGGGAGCGTAGTGCTCTAGTGGGACAATAAGGTACTAAGAGCTCTTCAAGATATGTAGGTGCTTGACCGTTTAGAGCTTTGTAGGTCAGGAGAAGGATTTTAAATTCAATCCTGGATTTTACAGGAAGCCAATGCAGAGAAGCTAATACAGGAGAAATATGATCTCTTTTCTTAGTTCTTGTCAGAATATGTGCTGCAGCATTCTGGATCAGCTGGAGAGTCCTAAGGAACTTATTTGAGCATCCTGATAGTAAGGAATTACAATAGTCCAGCCTGGAAGTAACGAATGCATGGACTAGTTTTTCAGCATCGTTTTGCGACAGGATATTTCTAATTTTGGCAATGTTACGAAGATGAAAAAAGGCTGTGGCAATGTTACGAAGATGAAAAAAGGCTGTTCAACAAAGTCAACATAGTAAACCTTGAAAAACATGGCACTGTGAAAAGAGCAGGAAACACCACTTCTTTCTGTAGCGGTAGGAAGTCCCCAAACACACAGAAATAACTCAATGAATATTCAATTTGGTCAGGGAATATTCCAATCTATTTACCCATAAGGGACACAGATGTGGTTAAAAGAATGGTTGATTAAACAAGCGTAAGCTCTCAAATTGTTCACAAAATGTAATTCTTATGGTCCCAAGGTGTTCAGGGGTTTTATCATGTTTTTGTTGATGTTCATAATGGCAATTAAAACAATGTCATGGTCTGTGTGTGTGAGGGGTGGAGGGGTTTGCATGTGTATAAAACAGCAGGTTGTTTGCTCATGAGTTAGTATAGGCCTATGTCTGCGTATTAGTAGGAAGTGTTTTTGCGTCCGTATAATAAAGGGCTACATTTATTCCTGCCTATGTAAATTTACAGTAAAATGTACCTATCCAGATGTGTCTCCAAGCATGCCTATTGTCTCTGAATAGGACCACGTTTCTTCTCGCAACTGCTAATGAATCCTGTAAATCACGCCTTCCAATTTGCAGGAGCATACGTATGTGGATATGCTAGCGTGTGTGCAAAACGAGAGAATGCGTGCAAATATGCAGACCGGGTTCTGTAGCTCAGAGACCAAAATAAACCAGCCCTGGTTTGATCACTTTTAAAGACATATTAGAAGACATTTTGTCTGACACTGTCTCACATTTAACAACAGTCTGACATGCAGTAAGTAGGGATGCACCGATAAGAAAACTTTGGCTGATACTGATAACCGATATTAACGTTGCTGTTATGGCCCATAACCGATATTTACAGATGTCTGTATAAAATATGTTTCAATGAAAAGTAACGTCTTTCTTTATTTGCAAAACATCTGGAAAAGCCCATAAATCATAGATTCACCACATTTGTTACTGCTAACTTCAAACTCACCGACACATCTCCCTCTCTCTTTTTCTCTCTCTCACCACCACACTGGCTAACCTGCCGCTGTTTGTGTTTGACCACCTCCTGATATTGTCTGTGAACTTCTGGAAGGCAGTTCTCCATATGAGCAATCAAGTTGGCGGTGTAGATGGATTTGCCATGGCGTCCTTCTCGCATTACTTCGTCCTCGCAAGTATTGCATAGTGCGCTCACATGTGTTCTTTTTTTCCACTGTGAACGACGTCCAGACAGCGGACATAAGTCTTCATTTCAGCATGTAAATCCTTTGCTGGGTTACTGTGCCACTGCGTGGCCAAAGCCCTTGCATTGCTAAGACATTGCTAAAAAACGTATCATAAGTTAAAAATATTAGATTTTGTTGGAATGGTCAAGATGGCTTGATTACGTGCCATATTAGGATCAAGTAGACTATTGCCCTTTATTTTGCTTCGCCGCCTGTGTGAAAGTTACGAAGACGGATTGGGAGGACAGAGTTGTTGTGTCTTTAAGCCTGCAGGTAGTCACAGAGCCGAACCGATGTCTGTGTGAAAAGGGACAGCCGGTATGGCAGGACTACACCCAGTACAATGCGCGAATCAACCTACAAGCAGCTGAACAATAACAAAGCAACGTTTTGAGTGGCCGAAGTTATTGATAACTTACAGAAACATTGCATGCCATTGTCCACTTTGTCTTTCTCTCTCTCTCTCTCTCTCTCTCTCTCTCTCTCATTAAACACATGCGCACGTGCGTTGCTGCCGTTTTAATGCATTATAATGCATAAAGTTGGCGGTTTGTCTTTCAGGTTCGCATTATTGATTAATGGTGCGGATCGGCTCACGCACACTAGATGCCAACATTGTTGTATTACACGTCACACCTCTTTTGATTCCGGAATTTGTGCTTGTTATGCAAAATCACACACTGGGGCATCATTATGCTGCCTTTGCTTGGTTCTATGAAACAAAAAGCAAAACTGGCATAACGGCGAACCTTCATTACGGCCCTATTCTGGAATCTGTGTGAAAGGGGCTTATGTGGTCATCATAGGTGTGTACTATGGGTGGGACAAAATATCGATATGGCAATATATGATTGTGCTTCTTTGTAGGATACAATAATTTCTTTTGGGTTCTGGGTTTGACCTGGATTCGAACCCAGAACCTTCTTGCTGTGAGGCAGAAGTGCTAACCACTGAGCTACCATACTGCCTTATTACAATGAATACAGAGAGAAAACCTGCACTTATCCTCATTTACAGGCATTTGTATTCATAGTTAGACCGATATTGTGATGTATCATTTTAGGATTGTCTAGCAATATATTGATTATCACAGAATTGCTGTATCGTGACATTATCAGTATCGTGGGTCGTGTATCGTATTGTGAGATACTCTGAGATTCCCACCCCTAGTGTGTACATATGTGCAGAGTTCAACAGCTTTGGCATATGCTGACATTTTTTATTTATATATATATTTTTATTGCATTAGTACAATAGGACATAGTACAAAATGGTGACATATTTTACAGACAGATGTAACGTGCGAGCCTGCAGATGTTTTTGTTTTTTGAATTTTGGAATAATGCAACGCTCATATTTGCTGTTCGGTTGCCTAAGCAAATTTTCTTCCAACCTTAAACACTTGAATGATGAGCATGATGTCCACTGTGCTTCCCATGTTAACAATATAACCTCACAAGTTCCATCTGAAGGCAGCATTGCTTATCTTGCTTGCCAATATGAATATCAGCCGGAGAAAAATAGCCCTAAAAATATTAGTCTTCCTCCCGCTTCTGTTTTTCACAGCTCTGTCTGTCCCTTCTGTCCTCCCTTATCTTTCTCCATCGATGTTGAGCCTCGCCCGTCTGAGATCATGATTATGCAGCCTTTCTTTCTCTGTGTGTCTGTATTTCTCCCACTTTCCCTCCCTCCCCTGCTTGTTGCCAGCGTCCTAGCTGTTGTCACTTTGAAGCCAGGCAGGATAGCATAAGGGAGCATGGGCAGGGGTGAGCCTAGCTTTAACTGTAGACTGTTTGTGATAGAAATTAGATCTCACTCAAGAAATAATGGCTAGGGATTAGGCTGAGCCCCAGGGTCAAGGCTGGCTGTTCAGACAGCTATTGACTCTGCAGCACTCAACTCTGAATCGCATTTAATTTAATGATGTGTGGGTTTGCATATGCATGTTCATCGTGTGTGTGTGTGTGTGTGTGTGTGCCTGTGCCTGTGGTCGGGTGGGATTTATTAAGTATACTCTATTGCTGATTGGCCAAAATATGTATGGATGACAGCTATCTTCACTGCATATACAATCATTATGGTAAGGTTCAGTACATTGCTTGACATATCTATTGGCATGACTGAGAGGGAGCAGATGAGATTTATATCACTCAGGCCCCTCGGAGCTATGCAAAACGCAAGAAAGCTTTTTTCGCTTGGCTCTCGACAAACTTTTTTTTTTGAAGTGTCAGCTTTCAACTGAAAAGAGGAAAGGGATTTTTGTATATGGTGTCTAAGACAGCAGGCGGAAGCAAACTACAGGCAAAGAAGATGAAAGATAAAAGATTAAATACAGTAACGTAAAAACGAATAAGGGCTGATTAACTTAACTTGGAATGGGTCACATTTAGATATGACATCCACAAGTTTGTATAGTTGGAATGAAATGCACTCGAACATGTCTGTATGTGATTTACATTTTGTTTTTTGTGTGTGTTTCTTCCAGATCCCCACCTGCCCCCCTAACGATGGGACCCATACCTGCGTAAAGCTTGGTAGTCCTTAAGTTTCAGGAGAAGAATGGGTTTACGCTGATACCATGAACGCATAGTATGCTCTAGCAGATACCAGTACCAGACTCTGATACCCGTCTACTCTACGGCTCCCTCACTCTTTTGCTCCTTTTCTTCTGCTTGCACTCCCCTTAAAGAAAGATCACAATTGGATAACTCTCCCCCCAAGCTTTTGTCGCCAGCTCAAATTTCCTGGAAATTGCACTGAGATCTGGATTCGAGAGAAAGTTTCTATTTTCGGTCCAGGGTAGACCAAGAGGCTTTTGAAGAAAGTGCTGTGTTGAAAATATCATATCCCCTCCCCCTCTTTTACTCTCCCACTATTCCTCATTCCTTTTCCCCAATTTGCACCAACTGATGGAGAGACAAAGGAGAGAGTCAGGATAAGGACACAAATTTGAAAATCAGTCAAGTCAAGAAAATTAGAGTAGGACCCCTGTGAGGATTACTTTACCCAGTTGATATCCCAGTTCAGTGATATATAATGCTCATTGTTTACATTTGAAATCTGTTAGCCACAGCGAAGTTAGGCTTTACCTCTGGGGTGCATTAGACCATAAAGGCATCAAATAGAGAAGGGGAAACTTGGGAACTTTGAGCATGACAAGGGGGTTAAGATTCTTCTGTTGGCCCCTGTGGCCTATGGCCCTCTTCAGCCTGCTCACTACAGTGAAGATGCTGGAATTTGGTGGGGCGCCTGGCCAGTGGGCACGCTACGGACGCTGGGAAGCTGGATCAGTGGGTGAGCTGAGCTTCAGTCTCAAGACCAACATCAGCAAAGCCTTGGTACTCTATCTGGATGATGGCGGCAACTGTGACTTCTTGGAGCTTCTCATCGCTGGTGGGCGCCTCCAGCTGCGCTTTGCCATCCACTGTGCCGAGCCAGCCACAGTGCACATGGAGACACGGGTGAATGATGACCGCTGGCACATGGTCTTGCTCACCCGCAATTTCCGTGAGACCCTCCTGATGGTCGATGGTGAGACAAAAGTGGCTGAAGTCAAGTCCAAGAGGAAGGAGATGGCAGTGGTCAGTGACCTGTTTGTGGGCGGGATCCCACCTGATGTGCGCCTCTCTGCGCTGACGTCTAGCACCGTGAAGTACGAGCCACCCTTCCAGGGCTTGATCTCCAATCTGAAGGTGGGGGAGATGCCTCCTACTTTGTTAAATAGCCAGGGCATTCAGAGCGACCTGGAGTACCTCTGCACCAAACAGAACCCGTGCTTCAATGGAGGGTTTTGCTCTATTCAGTATGGAGAAGTTCACTGTGATTGCACCCTCACCCGCTTCAAGGGGAAGTACTGCAAAGAAGGTAAGGAACCACCACACTGTACCTGCTCTATCCTGGTTTTATTGCATTGTTCCCTGGGCAGTACTCTTGGCTAATATAAATCTGTTGTAGGTAAAGATAGGCTCTGTTACTCAAAGTCTGGAGTATTTCATGAGGTGATGGAGATGTAGCCCTTTTCTTTGGGCTTTTGTGGTCACTTTGTAGCCATTCAGTCTTCTAAGGGGTCAGTGGTATGAGATGTTCAGCATAGGAATGCAAGTTGTACAGTTCTGATGTGTATAAATTATACTTAAATAGTATCTTCTTGACCTTCTCTAAGTCTCTTGCAGTGAAATCACAAGTGGCTTGTTTCTTAGTAGGATCTCTGTTCTAGTAGGATTTAATAGTTGAAGCATAGACTCAGTGAGGACCAAGAAAGGAGGGTGAGGTGCTTTGTGAAAAGGCAGGCATATTGCTATTTTCAGTCTTCTATTCTAAGTTTCATTGCCAGAAAGATTATGGGACTCATAAAAAGATTTAGACATGGCACAGGTGCTACTTTAAATGTGGCTGGGATTTTTTTAATCTAAAACAATACTTAACATCAAAGGTGCTGAATATCTAAACAGAATATTTCAAATGCTAAATCACACATTGTAGGTCTGCTTTTCAACCTGCTTTTTTTACTGCCGTTTTTCTCTCTGTATTTCCTCCTTTCCTTCTTTTTCATTCCTTCTTTCTCTCCAAGCTTATTGTCTGAGGTGTACACCCTGCTCTTGCCTTCATTTGCTCTTGGGATGTGCTCCTGTGCTGTCAGCTCATGTCAAACTCTGTTCTGTTTTACACCTCTGGCTCCCTCCTTCACTGACACATCCCATTTCCATATCTGTAGTTTTTCTCTCTGCTTTACGTCCATCCATCTCTCTGTTTCTCTTCGTCCCGCAGCATTTCCTTCATCCGCCTCCTACCTTCTCTTCTCAAGGCTATCTGGGCTTTCCATCTCTCCTCACCTCACTTCCCCTCTCTGTCTCTCCCGACTTCACTCCCTTACTCCACTTATCTCTCTCTCACCTTTACCCGCTGTCAGCACTTCCTACTCCCGCCTCTCCTCCCCCTGCACTTATCTCCCTCCTCTCTTTCTTTCAAACTGTCTGCATCTCCACACCTTAGTTGTGAAGTCTCTCATTCCCTACGCAGCCTACAGAAATGGCTTGCTCTGTCTTGATCATTTGTAATGGGGGGGGGAAAAGCCCTTCATCCTACATCTCCATTTATTGCTGTTTATATGTACTATTAATACCGCATTGGTGTCGCATAATCCATAAAAATAGTAGCTCCTACCTTGTCCTGTGTAATGAAATGACTTACTGGATCTTCAAAAGGTAGATAAATATTTTGCCAGCGGTTATGTGCCAATTGTTTGAAGTCTTGAATTTTTGTGGCACCCAGAGATAAGCTTTGACAGCACAGACAAAGAAATCAAACCAAACACAATATTTTGTTCAATTTGTTTGATTGTTTGTTTTTTTCGTTTGAGTACTGCTTTTGATAGATCTGAAGCAATAATAATAAATTCAGCATGCAGCCATGATTTTGCTGTAGAAAGTCTAGAACAGTCTTTACCAGCTCGAGAAGCTGTATTGTTTCGCCTTTTGCTCTTAGAAGAAGTCAAACAAAAGCAGAATCCTTCATTTCTTGTGAATGAGTTATTGCTCTTTAGACACCCTATAGTACAGCAAATGATGTTACTGCAGGTCTGTCTCTCTCTCTTTCTTGCTGTCTCTCTCATTTTTCTCAGTTCCTTTTCTCCCTCTCTCTGTGTGCTCTGTGTCAGATTGCTGTGTGGTTGCTGGAAGCAGATACTGCTGCCTGGCTCTAGGCTAAATTGAGAGCAGAATACCAATGCAGTGCTACAGTGACTGCAGGAAACATTTGTCCTTTTGAGAAAGAGAGAGGGAGAGAGAGTAAGATAAAGGGAGAGAATGGAGATAGAGGTTAGGAGCAGAGAAACGGAACAAGAGGAAATTGGGGTAGAGAGCAATGGCCGAACAACAGTGAGAAATGGAGAAGAGGGCAAGAACGAAAGACAGCATAGAGATATTAATTTGCTCAGTGTAAATTTATTTTCAGAGATGTTCTTTGGTTTGAGGGCCGTTAATTGGGTCATTATGGCTGACTGCCAGTGCAGCAGTTTATTTATTCCTTTTATCCAACACGTGGGTGGGAATGGAAAGGTCTCTCTCTCTTTTAGTTGGTTTTAAGACACTTTAGATGTACTAACAAATCCATGTCTCGCTGTGTTAGCTCTGTGGTGAAGGGGCTATGTCAAAAGAAAGCTTATTTTTAAAGGCCTGCACCCTTCAGAGAGGAAGAACGCATCATTTCATAGAAGCATTTATATATATATATTCATGTGCCTCGTTCCAGATGATTCATGATGTGCTACTTGATCTTTTAGGCATTTAGCTGACGCTCTTCTTCAGAGATTTACAATCAGTGGAATAAGCTTGAATTCCTAGGCTACTAAAACAGTAACCAACCAATTATTAATTAATTAAGTAGTGCAAAGATCCAACACAAACGAGAGTGAAAAGGTTTACCCTTTAGAGGGTAGGTTCACCCATGTCACAGAAAATAAACATTTTTTTACTAGTGGTATCTATTCATGCAGATAGTTCTGGTTTATGGACCCAGGTAGGCCTGCTGCGGTTACCGCATTACCACGGTGAAGCCACCATGTCATGCCCACCGCAGAGTCAAGCTTATCACCACTTTACAGGGTTTTTTTTTGTTCTTGCAAGCCTGTTACTGTCAATAAACAGTGTTCATTGATCTGTCTGTGTTTCAATAATGAATGCGTGCTTGCCAGATTCGATCCCTGGACCTCTGCGTCGAGGCATAAACCTAAGTATACGTGCGCCTGCTCTACCCACTGAGCCAACCCGGCCATAGGTAATGACATTTTTTGATTTGTCTAGTTCAGAGGGCAACAAAAATTGCTGTCTTAACATTTGTTAACAACCTTGTCGCCCACTCACAAAAAGAGTTTCATTTGTGGTGCTTATAGAATTCAAAAACTTACTTTTTGAAATTTCAACATGCAAACATTGTCCCTGTTAACTCTGGATAATCTCCAGACGTGGCTGGACGCAGTTGCCGTAGGGTTTATTTCCTTAGTTAAAAGGAGTTCCTGTAAAAACTGTTCTTTGGATTATCCAGAATAGAAACATCTGTTTTTGGTAAGTAGTGTTGTTGATGATATTTTACACAAATTCTGTTTACCTCTGTTGTTTTGGGGTGGAAGCAGAAATCTCAGAGACCTGGGCAAATTTTACCTAAACAATCTGCATGGCCAGATACCACCAACGTATTATTTATGATTTGGTTGAACAGACCTTTTAAGGGACGTATAATTAATTATTATTATTATTATTATTATTATTATTATTATTATTATTAACAGGGTTTAGGAACTAGGGAACAAGTACTACAGTAGGAAAATGCGTACTAGGTAAAAAGTACATCAAATTATATTTCCAAACTGAGATATTTCATAGATGTAGCGATAATAGTTCTGTTGAATTGAGTTATGAAGTAATAGTAAAATGATACTTTGTTGCATCTGTCTGGAATTGACCCATCAATTCAAGCATGACCATGCATCCAGTACGGCTGCCACTTAGAGCAGCCGTGAATCACCAAAACAATAGCTAATGGGCTTTTACAGAAAAAAGAAAAAATACAAAATAAAAACAGATGTGATTCATGGACAACAGATAATTATACAAAATTGCAGTAGAGTGAAAGGTACCTATCCTTCAAAAACAAATAAAGGGGTTTTAAGTGAGGAAAGAGGTTGAATGTTAATATGTAAAATAGTTAAAAAAAATATGCTGTGTAATATCCTAACATTGTGTCTTGATATTCAGTGTAATTTCAATGACAAAACAAGGACAAAAAATCTTTTAAAAACCACTGTGTATTGATCACATATTAATATCTGTATAGTAACTAATTAACTAACTTCTCAGAGATGGATGACAATAACTGATGCTGGCTATGCTGCAAAACAAAGGTTTGATTAAAAAAGTGGGAATAAAGTCTAGTTATTAATGACAACAAATAAAGAAATATAACGTACGTCAACATTATTAACAGTAAGTTGGACAACACAGAGAGTGTAGTCATCAGAGAAATGGTTGGTTCTCTTTACTGATTGCTGCTGTATGCTCAGGAATAACCATGGATTTTAACCACATACAGTAAATCTTCTCAAAAGATGCACATTCAACCGCCACACTTTGACACCCTGTAGTGCAGTTTGGACAAATGATTGAAATTGAAGCTATGAGCCACTACAAAAATATTGTCTTCCAGACTTTTGAAATCCTTTGTAATGGTGAACGTCAGCCCAAAGTGAAATCAGTAAAATCTGAACATTGTCTATGACAATTGAGGTTTTGTAATTTAAGGAGGTTGTGCCATTTCATCTCCCACTCTGTTGTAGAGTCTGTATCTCCTGTTGCCTTCATTTGAATACCAGTGATCTCACTCAGCTGTTAGCACCCTTCATCCATATCTGGTACGGACAGGGTTTTTGTTTGGCTCATTTAGGTTAATATTGTTCAGGTGAAGAGGGAGTTTTTATTTTTACTTTTTTAGAAAGAATGAAGGTTGAAGGTGAACGTCCCACAGTCAGCCTGATGATTTTTTAATGACTGCTCACAGAAAAGCAAAGATACATACTGTACTACCTGAAACATTTATGCGCTAAATTTACTGTATGTGTGTAGGTGCACCTTCCCTGCTATTATCATATATTCTGTTCCCATTGGCTTGCATTTTAAAGTAGTTATGGGCAGGCCTTTTTCCATTAGGGGTTGTAATTAAAGCCACGATGTGCCTCTGTGGGCCATTGTTTTTATAATTGATGCCGACCCTGGCTTTGTTCTCTGTTGAACCCCAAACGGCAGTGCAGGGAAATGCAGTTATGAGCACTCAAGTCAGGGTAATTGGAGGTTAAATGAATTTGTGAAAATGAGTAAATTAATATATTAATATCACAGCAAACTATGAATAGTCTTTCAGGTTGCCATGAGGCTGGATTTGCACCTGACTTTAAAGCTATTTTTCATGTTTTAAAATGTTTCTAATGAACCTTTAATTGCCACATATAGCTGACTTGACTAGAATGACATGAAAACAACAAATTCATCTAGCCAAAGAAATGTGGGGTAAATGTTTTCCTAACAAGACTCTTAGGGAGAAACTGGACTGGAAATGTGCCTAAAATCAGCATATATTGACTTTAATGATCTCTGTGGCCATTTCATTATATCACTTTGCAAATGCACCGGTCAGTGAATTAATTACTTTTATATTGATTTTAAAAGGTCAGATGCTGGCAATTTCCAAGGTGATTGAGATTTATTTAGTCAAAGAGTAACTTGACACCAGGCTGAAATGTTTTGCTGCTCTGAGTGCCTCTGGTTAAAAGTTTCAAGCCTGTTTCAAGCCTTTTTCAGAAAGTGTGTGTGGTCCAAAAAGTGCTCTGTTGTACCTGTAACCACACCCAACAGTGATCATGTCACTGTGTCCTGGAGTACACCTGTACATCGCTGCAGCAAGGTGAAAAGCTAAATCGCCTGAGGTCAGCAAAGATAACCTTTTCAGGGGTGTTAAGTTACTTGTGTACCTGTGTAATAACCAGTAGTTGGGCAATAGGCATAATGATACTTAATAATCTAACAATTTCAGCTGTAAAAATTCCTATTCATAGTAACACTACATTATATCATATCGTTTACACCTTTGGGAGTGAATCAGCAGTCAGCTATGTTTTACATTTGAAAAGTAATCTTCCCCAACCTAATCAGTTATATAGCGTAGGTGTGAATTTAGTTGCTTTTTTCTTAGCTTGTGACAGGATATCTGGCAATGTCACTGAAAATTGGATGTTTTCCGTCCACATTTGCTGCCTGTTCTCTGGCAGTGGAATAAACACTACATCACCATTTATGAAGAAAAAGGGTTGATGCAGCAGCCCTTTTCCACTTGGCAGCACCATATAGAGAAGTGTTCAAAAACAGCTGCTTAGATCATTACTACTCACTACTCCATTCACTTTCATCATCACTTTTTATTATATGTGTTAGAATAAAGCAGAAACCTGGGTCCCGGAGGAGCCCTGCAGTTAACCGGGCTGGACACTGCATGTTGGGAAGGCTGTGGGAAGCTGTGATAGACAGAGAAACAGCTGCATTCAGGGAGTCAAGGCTTCAGCTTCAAACACATAATGTCCTTTTTAAAGCTTGTGGAGATGTTTTAGCGCAGTCTGTCATGAACACATGGTATTTTCTGACATACCTCAGTAATCTGGGTTTATCACCTGTTGTAATTCATAAATGATAAGCGCTCAACACACCTCTTAACACCACAAAACCCATTTGATGATGCTGCTCTACGTCATTTTTAAGCTAATGCTTGAACAATGTTTTTTTTTAAATATTATATTACATTCAGATTCAGAAAGGTGTGCTCAAATGTGATGTTAAAAATAACGTTACCTTTGCTTGTCTCAATCTGTGAGACAAGAAAAACATTCACACCCATGAACCTGACATGTTGTACAACTCTACATTGATATAATGAATATCATATGAATACTTTGAACGTTTATCTTACAAAATTACATTTCACATAGTGAAACAGGGAGGTAAATATGTAAAACAAATAAACACAAATGTGTTTTAAAAGGGCCACATAAAGCCAATTTAAACTGTAAATACTTTTCAGCTGTGAATATGTCATAATTCCTGTCGATAAGACGAACTACACTGGCACAATATCTAGCCTCTATTTTACAGTTACTGTATATAGTTTGTGTTGCACATCAATACTTTCCCTTGAGTCATGTTATTTCCTGTTAGAAATAAGTCAATAGTGATCTCACCAGCACAGAAGATGATGAAATGTTGGTAGTTATTTACCTCATTATTTGGCTTTCCCTCATTCCATTCTATGCCATTGCTTGCAATCCTGAGAGCTTTAGCTGCATTTGTACTTCTCCTGTTACGTAAGTACTTCTTGTAGTGCTTCTTTCGGATTCTGTTACCATAATGTAACATAACATTCCTTTTGGGCAATCAAACATTCCAGCGGATTTTCCAGCAAATCTACCCTGATGGCACAAAATGCAGAATGCAGGAATGGTCTAAATGATACTAATGTAAATGCCCCATGGATGTTAGCATATGCTATACACAGTACTTTAAATGTCCCCAAATGTGAGTTGAGTGACGTGGGACATTGGATTTTAGTAGTATTAGTTGGAGTAGGACCGTGATAGAACAGGGCTGGGGCAAAGAGCAGAGGACACCAGAGAGAGCCACACATCATGGTGATAATTGTGCTATCTCCCCACTGGCAACCACAGAGGAAGGAGGTGAAGTGAGTTGGGGCTGAGTGTGTAGTTGGGGATGGGGGTGCCTCACTGCCTGAATATTGAACTCCCAATTAACTTGTCCCGTATACATAAATAAGTATAGAGCTAATGAGGGGGCTGTACACCGTTAGGCCGCCTGAAGAGGTTCCCTAGATAACCTTCTTAGCAATACGTCTGGCTGATGACAGGGGTTGACAGAATCCAGGCCATGTCTTTTTGCCTTCCCCAGCCAACTACACTGATACAGTCTAATGAAGCCCGCCATGCTTCAAGTCTCCATTGGATCTGATTGCTGAGATTTTGTTGGTGTTTATCAAAGCTGCTGTGTTACAGCTCTGCTGCTGCTGTGTGCGGTTGGGACTAGGTGTTTGTAAAGTAGCTGTCGTTATCTTTCTTCTAGTTACCCAATAAACAGTTCCCTCAGTTTTAGTTTGTGTTGGTTGGTAATGGGCACATATGGGAAGACTTTGGAAATATTTTACTTAAGTGTATTGTTAGAAGTTTCAGTTGTACAATTTCCCCCCGCAAGTCACAGCGGTTATAAAAGTAATAACATACTTGAATATAGTGTAGTTATCCACAGGGGGTTAGTCAGTGCATAGTTAATACATGAGAATAATTAAGAGTAACATACCAATCATATAATAATAATTAGACTGAAAAAAAATTGCAAAAATAGAGGAAATTACTATTACAAAAAACAGTACTTTAAATTGCACATCTTAAGATATACAATTAATTAAAGTCTATAACATAATACTATGAATATTGTAAATCACAAAGCTCTGAAGTAGTAATTAAGGTCCACACCTTTGACGTAATCAGGAAATAAATCTCTCAATGAAAACCTACCCAACATCAGTACATAGGAATGTAAGGCAGATTTGCATGTACTATAAACTACTACTACTACTACTACTACAACTACTACTACTACTACTACTACTAAAATACACTTTAGTAGAACTGATCCAACCCAGGTGATGGAAGAACTGAACCAAATTTAGTTTTTTATTAAAAGGGCAAATTCAGCCAGTGATTAGATAATTATGAAGAAAACCATCAATAACCCTTTGAAATTGCATCTTACCTTCCCCTTTGTCTTCTTTTGTCATATTTTGTGAACATCTTCACGTCCGCTCTCGAGTAACTATCTCCCTCCCTTCTAACTGATCAAACTTTTTCGCTTGCCCACTCTTTTTTCAAAGGACACATGCTCCTGGGCCTCTATTCTCCTGTTGATAGATTCCCAGCTTCCTCAAACAGACAGCAAAGCAAAAAATCCACTATTTAGTCATGGGTGTCTAACTTTCCTCATACCTGATCAAGGGATGTTGCGTTACACGCTTATCTCATTCTCTCTTGCCGTGCTTCTTTCTTCTGTGCTTTTGCTTTTTGAGAAGGGAAGAAGACCATATATTAATCTACACTCCACATACCAGATTCTGATCCAGTCTTTTTCATAACCTGGTCTTCGTTGCATAAAAAAAAAAAATATATCTAGTAACTGCTCCAGATGAGAGACTTCCTTAATCCCTAATCCCCTAATTCCTCCCTTTTTTGCTCCATCTGAATACTTTTATGCAGATTGCTTCTCCTTGTGGAAGCAAAAAGCAAGCATTAATGGATTAAAGTGTGAGGTTAAGTAGCCTGACTCAAAGAAGCCGATGAGTGTTAAGCACACTCAAAACATATTTGTTTTGACTTGTATGATCCAATGGGATGGTAGTGTAGGATGTAGGTGGGCTGGGTGCAATCAAGCGAATGGCTTCCAGGGAGGGTGTCAATCTGATGTTTCCAGCCCACCACATTCCTCACCATTTTCTCAGGTGAGTCTTTACTGACTTGAAGGTCCCTGTTAGCGTGATCAGCCGTCACATGCAATTAAAGCTTGCTCTCTACCCCTGCTGTCAATCTACAAGTGGAGAAGTGAGCGAAAGGTCTGGCTCTCACATCCGTGCCACATGTCACATGCTATCCATCCCCATTGTGGCTTAGCTATAGGAGAAACAGAAGGCCCAAAACAAAAGAAACATGTCTCTGTGACGAGAACCCTTTGAAAAGCACAGCATTAAATAAGTGCTTAACGTATCAAGGGTTCCTCACACGTGTCACTGCAGCGTCACCATGTAATGCAGCTATAATATACAACATTTACAGACAAGTATTGATAATTTTCACACTTGTATGTGACTTTAAAGGATTTTTTTTAAATAATAGATGAGAAAATTGACATGCGTCTCATTGCAATGCATGCATTACAACACACTGCTGGACAACATTAGACAGCTTTTCTAATGCAACAACAAAGCAAATCAATGATGGCTTGTGTTGGCTATGCAGTATCAGTACCCTAATGTACTTAGGTCAATGGCTTTAAATTTCATATGCATAGATTTTTGAGTGTCCGGTGCAAAGCTGTATGCAATTAGGCTTGATTTTTTTTTTTCCTTGACTATTTGTGTTCTGTGTTAATTAACAGACAGTTGGATCCCTAGGGGCTGCAGTCACCAGTATTATCAGCCACACAGTCAGAAATGTTCTATATTAATATCTGTTACTGCATCCTGCCATTTGTGAGCTCACTGAGACCACCTCTGTGGAGAAATGTTTGCTCCTGCAGCTTTGTAATAAATTAAAGGCATTTTAGGACTTTAGATTATACCCAGATATTTTATCAGTGTTTCTTCTATGGTAGGAATGAATAGGAATTTCATTAGGAAGTAACCTGGTGAATCAGCCTTACTTCCCCAGGCGGCAAGTGCATGTCTGACCTGAGGCCTGTACTACGGAGCAGGATTTGGGGTTAGCAGGGTAACTTCAGGTTTAACTCTGTGTTTTCAGGGTTATGACGGTGGTTAAACCTCACTGTTTGCTCCTGCAGCTTTGTAATTAATTAGTCATTTTAGGACTTTAGATTATACCCAGATCTTTTTTTCAGTGTTTCTTCTATCGTAAGAATTATTAGGAAATTTAGTTCCATTTTGCTAAATATTCTGTTCTATTCTAAGTAATGGCATTATTGCAGTACAGTTATTTGTTTGAATTTTGAAAGTTAGAGCCATGAATCCTTGGATGCTAGGCTAACAGTATCTAGCAATGTCTTTTTTTTTGCAGCTCAAACTCAGCTAATAAAAGAATCCTTGATTAGTTGTAATTTAAGTCAATCAAGTTACACCTCTATTCATATTTTGTTGGACTGAAAAGTGCATGGGAATCCAAAACCACAATATTACACAGTGAAGCGTGCAATAAGGGACATATTCAAGGAAGGTGCTTGGGAATAAGTAATATCAGTAATGTAAGTAATATCTTTGATGTATGATTGCACATAAAAAAGCTCCACTATGTTACCTTAACTATTCATTTTTTAGCCTCAGTCCAGTGTAGCTTTATGTTTAACTTGATAATGTTCTATATTACTCACACCTTTTATTATAGCACTTTGTAATCATGAAAGAACACAAATGTTAGCAATCCATCTTAATCCCATACCCAATTTTACAATGGATATTGTAGGCTACATGTCGGCAGTATTATGTTAAGGCCTACATAAAATATTTATAGTTTATCGCTTTTATTGTTTGGATATTGGTGCCTGGTACTTCTTCAGCATCTTCTTTTATATTCTAGTGTTGTGCTTGCTAACACTCTCTAAAGTAACTACATTTTCTAACTGGGCTGAATGGTTTCACCTTACATTAAATATACTGATTTTGATCTGTTGATGCTGCGTGTGTTTAGCTGGTTGTTACTTACCTCGTCTCTTTAATTTAAACTCTAATATAATATGATCCTTGGATGCTAAATTAGATCGCCTGGAAGCCCTCTCTAAACGTCACCAGCACTATATTAGCATTAGCATATGTGCATTCTGGCCTATTATCCATATTCTGATGTTCCATCAAAGCTTGGCTCAGAAAACACACCTCCTCCATGCCCTGGATGGTGAGAAGCCACACAACGCTACTGGGTCTTTGCACTTTATTCATTATGTTAACTTTACCTTCAGAAGAGTGCTCCATTGTGTTCATTGTTTGTGTCATTGCAGTCCAGCAACTTGAGGACTTTTTGAGGGCTACTGCACTCGCGACCTCTCAAAGAAGCAAACCTAAGCTTGGTTTATTGCACCTACATGTGCAAGGAATTAGTGATGCTTTGTGTTAGTCAACCACTTTTGCTCTGTAACCCCAAGTTGCTACTGAAAATGATGTCTTGTCTGTATTGTGACTGATAAGAGTTGCTTGCAGCTCCATGCATCAGGAAACCCCCTGTGGCCCTTTCCTGGACCAGTTGTTTGTGCATTGAGTCATAAACAAGATACATGGAGAGTTGGGGAAGAACTGTTGTGGGAAACAAACAACAGAGTGAAAAAGGTGTGAAAGCACGGAAGAGTATTTGGACCACAGCGATGCTCAGAAGCTGTTGACGCAGACACTGGGAAAACCCTCACCATTCCTCAGTTCCTCCCCTCTTATTGGCATTCCACTTCAATCAAACACTTACCAGCTGAGCTTCAAAAGAGGACTGTAATCGCCCTCCCTTTGCCAGCCCAAAACCCCTGCTACTGTAATATGACAATACAGTATTAATATATGGAGTAGAGAAAGTTCTGATACCTCCCGGCATGCCCTATAGCCCTGACTGAGTTTGTGACTCGAGTCACTGTCGATACACTACACTCAAGTATGTAAAGGAGAAGCCTTGATCACAACATGTGGGTCTCAAATTGGCCTTTGGACGCTACCTAAAGGACCTAACGTGCCTTCACTGCTGACATCTGCACAAGCAGGGTGGCATTTATTATTACTTTATGCATCTCCTGTGAACCAGGCTGGTTCTATATTTATTTATCTATTTAGGCTTATAAACAGACGGGACCACCTATGGAGTTAATATAGCTCCGGCGACACCAAATTACTAGGAAATGAGGTCTGATTGCTGATGTGCCTGCTGCTGTTAATGCCGTCACTCAAGTTGCAAGCTGTTTGTGCTTATGGCTCATCAGAGCTCTCCCGCCTCGCTGATGAGTGAGGCTCGAAACATTAAGGATAAAACTTCTGCTTTATTTATGCATTTTTACACTACTTCCAATGTGCTTTAACTTTTTAAAATAAAATAACTAGGCTTATGGAAGAGCTCTGGTAATCTGACCCAATCTGTCTGGTTCTGCAAGAGCCTGAAGAAGAAAGCAAGAGATTCTAGGCCACATTGTGACACAATTCCTTTCCTGTTCTCACTGACTAAGCTACGATTAAACTCGGCATGATCTCTGCGCAGGGCAATAACCTGGTGAGTCAGCCTTACCTCCCTAGCTGCAAAGTGCCAGAAAACAGATCAAAACACAAATAAGATGGCCAAACATATCTGACCTGAGGCCTGTACTACGAATCAGGATTTGGGGTTAGCAAGGTAACTTCAGGTTCAACCCTCAGTTTTCAGGGTTACAACTGTAGTTCACCCATAGAAATAGAATGAACATTTTATTTCTATGGTTTCACCTCTTACCGGGGTTCATCGCCATGGTAACATATACTGACCTGCAAAGCCCTTTTGCTTTCCCTGACGATTTTTTGTATGAAAGATATAGATTCTCATCTGTCTTATCGGTGTCAGCTTCTTGAGCCATATGTTCCCAGTGCCACATGTTGGAGTTGTGCGCTTACAGTCCCGCAGACTGTATCCATTGTGTTACTTGGCTAAGGATACTTTTATGTATGCTGTGTGTGCTTTTGCATAGCAATATCCTACAACAGAGACTGATTAAAGAACTTAAGCCTTGGATTCGTAATAAGATATGAAAGTAAGCCTACTCACTGCTTTAAATTGTGTGTATGTATAAAAATGATAAAAAAAAATTTAATCAAGTTAATCACAGATTAATTGCAAATTTAAAATACTAGGATTTACTTGTAAACTTGCAGTGTTGAAATAAATAAATGCATGTTTAAAGAAACATTCCTCAGTTTTATTATCTTAACCATTAACATTTATTAGGGCCCGAGCGCCAACAGCGGCGAAGGCCAGAATAGATAGCACAAAAATGGCTCGCTAGCGCCCCCTAGAAAGTAAAAACAAAATTGAGCCCCTGCTGTGCGTTTAACGTAGACTCACGAAACTTGGTACACATATGTAACATGTCAAGATGTACAAAAAACGTCATTAGAGCCATACCCTAAACCCAACAGGAAGTCGGCCATTTTAGTGCAGTTTTGGCCATTTCCACATGTCGTAGTTTAACGAACTCCTCCTAGAGATTTCATCCGATCAACTTCAAATTTGGTCTGTGCCATCTTAAGACATTAAAGATGAAAAGTTGTTAGAAGAAAAAGTTTTCGTCATAGGGCGTGGCCGTGGCGGGGCGGCCATTTTGTGCATTTCTCCGCCGAAACAGGAAGTGGGTGTAACTCGAGCGTACATTGTCCGATTGGCTCGAAACTTTTCAGGATTCATAAGAGTCCAACCCTGAGGACAAATAAAGGCCGATATTTACTTAAAGTCATAGCACCCCCTAGTGGCAACAGGAAGTAGGCCTAAAAGTCAAGGTGCTATACTTTAACAAACTCCTCCTAGAGATTTCATCCGATGGACTTCAAACTTGGTCTGTATCTTCTCAACACCTTAACGATGAAAAGATATTAAAAGAAAAACTTTTCGTCAGACGGTGTGGTGTGGTGGCCATTTTGAGTGTTTAGCGATGAACAAAGAAATTGTTGTAACTTGAGTGTACGTTGTCTTATCTGCCCGAAAATTCTCAGGATTGACAAGGGTCCAGGCCTGAGGACACTTACAGGCCAAAATTGACTTTTGGTCATAGCGCCCCCCGCTGGCAACAGGAAATGCGCCTTATATGACAAACATCATCCGATTTACATGAAACTTATAATGTGTGGTCTACATGTGATACTGAGCCGCCCCCTATACCTTAACCATGCCCACTTACTCAGTCCACGCCCCCTTTCATAACATTTGAACCGTTTAAGGTAGAGTCTTGTGTGAGGTATCGTTGAACTCAGCAGAGACTTCCTTTTTCAGTGGTCATGATTCCCCCCGCCCCCAATGATGTAGCCACGCCCCCTTTCATAACTGGTGAACCATTTATGGTAGAGTCTTGTGTGAGGTATCAATGAACCCAGCAGAGAGTTTGTTTTTGATTGGTGATGGTTTGGCCCGCCCCCTATGCTTAAGCCACGCCCCTTTCATAACTGGTGACCCGTTTAAGGTAGAGTCTTGTGTGAGGTGTCATTGAACTCAGCAGAGAGTTGCTTCTTCATTGGTGATGGTTTGGCCCGCCCCCTATGCTTTAGCCACGCACCCTTTTATAACTAATGACCTGTTTGATGTAGACCCTTGTGTGAGATATCAATGAACTCAGCAGAGACTTTCTTCTTTATTGGTCATGGTTTGACCCACCCCCTATGTTTAAGCCACACCCCCTTTCATACATGCTGACCCATCTAAGGTAGAGTCTTGTGTGAGGTATCATTGAACTCAGAAGAGAGTTCCTTTTTAATTGGTGATGGTTTGACCCGCCCCCTATAATTTAACCACGCCCCTTTTTACAGCTAATGAACTGTATGACGTAGAGTCTTGTGTGAGGTATCGTTAAACTCACCGGGAGTTCCCTTTTCATTGGTGACGATTTGCGGTGTCTGAGTGCCTCGCAAATGCACGGTCGCAAGGAGCGGCGTCTGCCGGTAACCCCGACGCACGCAGAGGCGCGAGGGCCCGTCCATCGCTGCTTGCAGCTTTAATTAAACAAGTGTTCAATAACACTCTTAAATTGTTGAGGCATCCATATGAACTGCAGACTTATTTAGCAGTAACAAACAACTTTTACAAAGTAATGTCTGCTAAAAATTCACAAATAGCTTACCTGTAATTGTTTTGCACAGCAACATCAACTCAAATGAATGCAGCAATGAGTAGGCCTATTTTAGAAATAGAATGCCATAATGTTTGTGAGGAGACAGAAGGAACAGTCTCTACATTTCTTGGTTATAATGGATAATGGATAATTACTTCAAACAGTGTGCATCTGTGCAACATGCCTCCTGTCAACCAATCATACAGTCTACTCTTCTTTCAACCAGTTGCTCAGGCAGACTAGCTTGTTGAGATTTTCAGATGATAGAGCTGAGCTCTTCTTCTGCCGTCTCTAACATGGCACCGTTGATGCAGATGTAGCCAAGTACCTTTTTACCATAGGCACCTGCTTGTGACGACCATGTCCAGTGCTCTCAGTGAGTGCAACACAAGTACCTTCTGCCAACTGCCTCACTCTTGTAGCTTTTTCAGCATCGTACAGTTAATTCTCGTAACGATAGTTCCCCTCGAAGGTAGCTTGTATGATGGGTGGCCTGTGGCGATCTGAATGTCTTAAGATCCTGATAGTTCCCCTCGAAGGTAGCTTGTATGATGGGTCGCCTGTGGCGATCTGAATGTCTTAAGACCCTGCTCCTGAACTATGTTGATGGGCCTGCAGTCTGTAGCAACCCATTTAGCGATTGCACTAGTTTGGACGACAACTTTGCTGTTGTCGTTTTGTTGACATACTTGCCCCGACTGCACTGTTTGACGAGCAGGGCAGGGTTTCTTTCTTTGCAGTTAAGGCGGCCGCCTTAACAACACACGCATGCCGCCTTAACTAAGTCTTCAAAAAAAAAAAAAAAAAATGTCTTGGCTTGGTATTGGCTGTAATGTACTGTCGCATCAACACAGTCTGTAGGAAACAAGGTAACGGCGAGTTGTAAAGATACCACCAATCACAACGGAAAGAACATTTGCTGGCGGTGAGTGTAACTGTCATTTATTCACATTTAAAGGGATAAATTGCCATTTCACCATCACGTGCGTGTCGTAGTTTGTCAACAAATGTGCGGACAGCTGGGGCATGCCCGGGCAAAGACTGGGTGAGTGGACTTATCAGAGCGTTGGCATATGGCAGGCAGAGAGCATTTATATATGTTTCTCTGTCCTGTTCTTCACATCAGTGAGGCTTTCTTCTCTTGTTTCAACGAAGTGAATACATGACGAAGTGACTGGAAATATCTATCACCTGTTGCGCGTGGATTCTCAACGTCCCGGCTGTTGCCTGGTCTTTGAGACTTTGAGTTGTTGTCGGTTTGTTTTAATCACTACACGCGGTTCACAATACACGGTTAGTTAGCATAGTTAACACTACACACAGTGAAATGACGTGTCCTGTTTTTATTTCACGCATACTATCTGCTTGAGTGAGTGAAGCTATGGGCTGAGCTCTGTTATCTCACAGCTTTTTGTTTTGGAGAGCGTGTCACGGAGGAAATGGGAGCAATGCGAGTAAAACTGTTATAGCACATTTTTTTTAAATAGTTTAATGAGCTTAACATTGCACATTGCAACTGTTATTTTAAAAAGCTGGTTATTTATTAATTATATATTATTATTTAAATTTAATATTAAGTGTAGTACAGTATTACACTTTTTGGAAAATATGCCGCTTGTCCGTGATTGTGATTGGTCATATGCTGCAAGCACCGCCTCTTTTATGTGAATGTGCTTATGGCTAGATTGGGAAAACCCTGGGTTGACTTACGGCGCAGATAACCACCGTCGTAAAGCCGTTTAGTGTGAATGTGGTTGTTAGGCTTAACAAAGAAATATCCTTGGTATGTTGAACTTGCTTCAAAGTACAGGCCTCTGGATGGTTGAGATAAACAAATGTTGCCAACAACGCATACATTGCCAAAGGTGGAAGCTCGTGGATCATACGGCAGAGAATGGGACATACAGGGCAGGTTCAGGTGTACAGTAAGGAGAACTGGTCAGAAAGGATGACATTATAGAGCATGCAGAGAACGCAGAGATGTAAAGAGAGCACTTTGGCTAATTGGTGGACAGGAAGACACTGCATGACAAAACAATTTGGCAGCAGTAGTGACAAAATCGTCCAACGCCTCAAGAATAGGCTTATGTCTTTGATGGATTGCCCAGGGTGATATTTGTCAGGGAAAATGGAACAGCTTGAGGGGCACACTGTGAGTGCTGCGGGGCAGCACATATTGACGCCAGCCTGTAGATTGTGTGTCTGCGGGAATGCATAGAATTGCAATCAGGGGGCATATGTGTGGGTCTCAGTTTGTGCAAGGCCTCAGTAGTGAAGCTTTCAGCATGGCTTCTCTCTGTCTCACAGGCAGGTTGACAGATGGAATGGAAGGAACAACAAAGAAAGCTATAATAGGATTGTCTCTCAATGTGTATGAAGACGTTTCACGTTTTCTCCTTTGTACATCCAGTTCCCCTACTGCCATTACTAATGTTTCATCAGCATCAATATGATGATACGATAATGTGATGCAAGGAAACAGACTTTATTATCACATTTTGAAATGATTATTGTGTCTTTCCATCACAACATTGCGCCGCATTTATTCACAGCCATCCTCCTCAGCAAAAGGACTTAATCACATATTTCCATAAACACACAAACACATTGACACACATCCTCTGGCGTCAATGCTCCCAAGTCGAACAGGGAAGGTAAATATTGACTTTGTCTTTTCATTAAAGGGCTTTTTGACTATCAGGGCCTGAAAAGGACATATAGTACACTAATTGCAAATAGTAGAATGCCAGGGGTATTGTGTGCTGCTGATAATGTTGACCCTTTATTTTCTCCTCTCTCCTCTGTGTAGGCCTATTGCCAAGGGATAATTTGGAAGGGTGGAATCAGATTAGAGGTCATCCCGGATGATAGGAATTACACAATTTCACTGTAAATGCAGAAAACAGTTCATGTGAAAAAAGGGTTAATCTTGTTATACCAAGAGTTCATGCCAAGTTTATACAATGAGCACAGCTTCTAGTCCAATTTTCTCTGCCAGCTCTTGTTTCTGCCTTCCACTAAGCCATGTGTTCTTTTGAATCATCTTTACAGCTAAGAGTGACAATAAACATAATGCCTTCCCCTAATGCTTGTTGTTTAGCCTTGGTTTAATTTAGGTCCACCATAGCAACAAAGTCATACAAAGTCACCAGTATGAACTGTGAATTGTAAAATATTGTAAAAATGAGACTGCATAGTTAAAGACTTGGCTCATGAATACAGAGGCAAGAACAAGAGCAAGAGAGAGCAAAGAGAGAAGGGATAAAAGAAATCACAATCCCAAAGAGAATTGTTCTGCTGTTCACATGTCTGATCAAGCCTAAAAATGCTATTACTCTATTGTCACTGGAGCTGTTCTCCCAGCTTAACTCTAGAAGATGCACTGACCTTTTCAACACTTACCACATCAGGTTTATTATACACCGACAGTTCACCTCTCCCTTTTCCTTGCGAGACGATAATACCAGCTCCTCTTTTTATTGTGATGAAAAGGCAGAGCTGGCTTTAGTATGGTTTCATTTCCTCTTCTCTTGGAGCTTCTATGCAGAAGTCCTGACAGTCTCTTTACCTGAAAGCAATCACCGGGAACGGCCGTTGCTTTAGCATGTGATTGAATAACCAATAAATCTGACCCTCTTTATTTCCCCTCCAACACATAATAGTGGAGGTATGACAGCTTGTACAGACAAGAGAGTGGATTATCTTCCCTGGTGGACTTTTAGCTACATGATCCTGCATAGTGACACAAAGCTTCTGTCAAATATGTAGTGGGAGGGATTGATTGAAGCTGATACTTTAATCCATGTAATACTTAAAAAATATGTATATTACCTCAGCCATTTGGTATGTCTCTGTTGTACTGTATGCCCAAGGATCTTCTGCACTTTTCATTGCCACTGGAGGAAGTTAGAGCACAAAGAACATAATGACTCAGAACTGCATCTGCCTCCCACTAGAGCTTCCGTCCCATCCAGATATTTCTATTCAGCCCATTTTCTGTTTGTATTTCTTTGTCATCTGTACCACAAAGTGTCTGGCTGATATGTACAAAAAGCCCAGACAATCACCATCTGCATCATTCTATCCCCCTGAGTTTCAAAGACTAAACCATGACGCAAGTATCTCAAAATGGCTTCCTGGTTGTAAAGTAAGGGCAGATGGGGGTAAGGATTGATTTGTTCTGCTTATGACAAAGAGGCTATTTTGGTCCTTGAGAGGGGAGAGCAATCTTAAAGTAAACAGCAATATTAGGACCAAAAAAAAATATATATATTTCCCATGATACTTCCATGGCAATGAGAAACAATAGTTACACCCACATTGCTGGTAATGAATGATAAACTTGGTACTATCCTTTTATCCTCTCCAACTGGGGTGTTAACGTTTAGCTATGACTGTGCTGGATCTTTACCAATGTGACATGTGAATGTATTATATAAATTCAAATAGAGTCTTATACTTTATTAACACACAAACATGCATGCAGGGACAGACACACAAACCTACGCTAAAACCCAGATTCCACATGAGCTGATGAGCTAGAGATGGATTTGTTTATTCCATCTGTCTTCTGCCAGGTAACTACTGTGATATGGCCTGGTTTTCCGATGATGTGTGTGTGCGTGCTGTCGCACTGCACAGGTGGCGGGCAGCAGGGACGGGAGCAGGTCTGTGAGCAGGTAGAATACCACTGAGCTGGAAATAACACAGTCTGGACTCCTCTGCTGCTCGTAGAGGCCTGGCGTAAAATGCTGCAAGTAGTGCTGACCGCACACTGTTGCTTCCCCTGTGCTCGACAAAATCTGGTACAGGTACATCCGTGTGGCTTTTTATATCTGGGCAAGACATGCAGGTAGAAGGTACACAAGCAAAAAAATAATGGTCCATATACCATACATACATGAATAGCAAACAGCGGTTTGACATTTGTGACCATCTTGTCTAGATTTGTGTTTGACGGCTGACACTTAGGGCGAGATGTAACTTTTTACATTCAGTGGAGTTCATCACATGATACTAAACATATAACCCATAGTAATGAAATATAACCTTTCCCGAGTAGTAAGGAATTTAAAGGTCCCATGGCATGAAATTTTCACTTTGAGGTTTTTTAACATTAATATGCATTCCCCCAGCCTGCCTATGATCCCCCAGTGGCTAGAAATGGCGATAGGTGTAAACCGAGCCCTGGGTATCCTGCTCTGCCTTTGAGAAAATGAAAGCTCAGATGGGCCAATCTGGAATCTCCTCCTTATGAGCTCATAAGGAGCAAAGTTACCTCCCCTTTCTCTGCTTTGCCCGCCCAGAGAATTTGGCCCACCCATGAGAGAGAGGCATCATGGCTTTCAAACGAGCAAAGTGGCAGTTGGTCAAGGCCACACCCCCACTCTCCACCTTGCCCCCCCCTCTCTCCTCCTCAATAGCTACAGACACAGAAATGGCACATACTCAGGAAAGCTCATTGTGGGACTGGCTCTAGTGGCTGTAATTCTGCACCAAGGCTGAATTTCGGGAAAGAGACTTCAGATACAGTATTAGGGGACCACTAAGGCCTATATAAAAGAGACTTCAGATACAGTATTAGGGGACCACTAAGGCCTATATAAAAGCATCCAAAGAGCACCATGTCATGGGACCTTTTAATACATGGAAACCAGTGAGGGGCTGGAAGGTGGGAAGTCGGTTTAAAAATGTGTGGTATGTTTCGAAAATCATTCATAGTAATGTAAAATATATTATTGATCCAAATATAAGCACCATGTCATGGGACCTTTAATACATGGAAACCAGTGAGGGGCTGGAAGGTGGGAAGTCGGTTTAAAAATGTGTGGTATGTTTCGAAAATCATTCACAGTAATGTAAAATATATTATTGATCCAAATATAAGATTCCCCCCCCCCCCTTTGTAATCAAGTTCGTCACCCAATGTAGTGGTGCATTCAATGGATAATTCATTTTGAAAAATAATTATTGTGCAATAATTATTTAGGACAAAAATTTGGCTACTTTTTAATATTTGATCACTGTGTCCAGGAAGCTCCATTGTACTGCTGGTCGATGGCATTTCCAGGGCCATTGTTCTCATGCTTTCACCTGTTGCCACTGACTAAAGCCAGCAGACAGTGCCCAGCTGAGAGCCCAACTGCTGTTTTTCCCACATTTTAAATAGACAGGTGCCATAGCCAAAGGCAATCATGAACTCATAATTGTCCAAAAGGTCGAGGTGTGTAGCAGCCTCAATCTCGATGATTACGCCAAACACTGGTTGGAGACAGATGAAGAAAGACAACATAAGTGAGAAAATCAAAAACGCTTATCAGCCGTTAAACATTGTAAATGCTGAAACCCTGTCCTCGAGGGCCTTAGCTTCTGAAACATGTACTATTTGCTTGACTCTGTCTGACCTGCATACATGAGCGATCAAGCCTTTTGGAGTGTAAAAGTGGCTATGAGGCGGAGGAGGCGAATAAAGGAGACCAGTCAACTCCCTTCTGTTCTGTCTCCTCCAAAGCCTTTCTTTTGTTCTTAGGTTTTTGGCAGCGAGCCTCGAGTCCAGTCAACTTTCACTGCCAGGATTTGGCTGTGACACATCAGTAGCTCACAGAGCCGTTCAACGCTCTCATCTCAGAGAGTTTAGGGTGGAGAAGCGAGGGGTGAGAGTGAGTTCCTTTGGTTCAAGCTGTCACATCGAGGCAATTCTCCTCAGCACCTAAGTTCATTTTCCCTAGTAGAGAGACAGACAGACAGGCAGGCAGCTGGGCATGATCCCACTATCAATCTGTTCTCTAGTCTTTATTAGTGGGGGGTTATTTTTGGAGATTCAGCCCCAGGTTAAGTCGGGGAATAATCCATTGCTTGTTGACAATGAAATGCGAACATATATTGTTGACATTAAAATATTTTAGGGAAAATGCAAAATAAAAGATTTTGATAGAAGAGCAGCAGCATTTAGTGGCAGAAAGCATGGAATGAATATGCATGATGTTGAATTACGCAAAAAGGTGTAGTTTAATGTTGACATTTATTTTGCAGTATATAATGGCTAGGAAGCACATACACAGCATATGAAGAACTAATACATGTATGGCATTTGTTAGAATAAATAACCGCATTCAGTACAGAGAGCACATGGCCATTATAGAAAATAATATACATTCAAATGATCAGTATGTCTAATTTAGACTCTTATTAACATATCCATGGTAAGAGTCGGTTATATATATTTATTTTCATCTTCAAAAATCAAAAAGTCTGTTACATTTATATGTGAAAAACAACATCCACAAATCATTTAAATGTTGAACAGATATGATGGCCTGATATATTTACTGTAAATGTGAGTCAATATTCTTTGTCTTTGTACATCTGTACATTTTTGATTTGATTAAATTTTCGATTCTAAGGTGACGGTTCGATTTTTACATTATTTATTTTTAGACTAGACTTTTATGCAATATAATATTTGACCTTGACATTGTCAAATTTAAAACATGTATTAATAACATAATGTAACAATAACATATCTTCAGTTAATTGGAACCTTGACAATTTATCAATAACAAAAAAAAGTTTGCCGACAATGCCGAGGGCAGACGCTTCGCCTCACAGCGGCTGAGTAGTCAGAGAGCAGAGAGGAAGACTCGGCACTCCCCTAACTTGTTGCTCTCTCTAATATAACCAATATACTGTAAGCTGCTACAAGAGACTACAAAACGTTCATGCAGGCTGAAATTCAACCGTGCGGTTTTGTTGGGACTAAGCTATAAGCAGAAGGAATCTCTGCTAGCTGCTAGGCTAATGTGCAATGGTAAACACACAAAATATGGTACACGCACATAGTAGAACTTGCAAACTGTGTTTTCTTTGTCGGCAATGCGAACGTTGTCAACATAACTCACTGGATATCCAAAATACTTCCACACCGGCGACTTCAGTGAAAGCGGAGGGGGCTCAAGTTCTGTCGATCGGTCTCCTGCATCTGCAGTTGCCATGCTATCTTTTGACTCGCAGCACTTCAACACGTGTGGTTTTTTTTTCCGCTTGGCAAGCCGACCAGACGTGACATGGGGGCGTGGCAGCATCGACGATTCCGTTTTTTAATTCGAAATTCAAGATTGTGACTTAATTTCAGTCGATTTCTAAATCGACTGAAATTAAGTCAAAATCTTGTGACACAAACAAGTGACACCCTTATCTGTAGCTGTATTGATATTTATTTTGTCCAGTCATGTTGTGAAAATGTGGTGCTCATTTGGATTGGCATTGAACTTGGCCTCCTGCCGCATGTTGCTGTCTGTGAGGTTTTCTGGCAATTTTTGGTAGAAATGCTAGCATTGTGTCTTTGACATTACAGCTGTCATTACACTTCCTCATTCCATATATTTATTACAGCAGTACCTCTTCCTGCTGTGCTTCCCATGGAGCCTCCCTATTTTGTGACTCACTGACCCCCTTGCTCATGTACAAATCTGCACACAGTCCCTTTACATAACGCCTACGGCCCATTTCATTTTCACTGTGGTGAACAAGACTGAAACAGTGGCTTGGTACAACCCCCACCCCATCTCCTTTCCTCCATATTCCCTCTCTATGGTTCAATGACTACTGTCTCATTGAGGGATGGAGGAGCGCCTATGTCCCCGTTGCCCATCCACATAAGGGAATGATGAATGTTTTAGTCCAATGGGGGAGAGTGAGGGGCTGGGGACTAGGTCAGGAGTTGGTTGGAGACAATAATGCATAAATCTTAGGCTGAGATGGATGTCTTGAATCCCAAACAAGAGCTAAAGTCCCTTTTCGGATGCAGTGCTGCCACAGGCCAAAAGTCATTCACTCAAACACATTCAGCCATTTTTGCAATTGTGGCCTGAATGTGTTTCACCCCAGTCTGTGTCTGGCAAACACAATGCATTCCATTTAGAAATTACACTTATTTTCCACTTCCAAACAATCAAAGCTGATGTCTAGCAGACAGAGCCTCTGAGAGCGAATGAGGTGGTTGCCAATTAAAGGTAAACTTTGTATAGCGTGCAGCTACAGGTGCTACATTAGAGACTTTAGAGATTTTCTCAAAATAGCACCTTTGCAGTCATGTTTGTTGGCTGTTTTCTGAGGATTTTCTGGTATATGCTGCAGTGGTTGACCTTAACCGAGAAAGCAGCAGTTTGAAGTTTGTGCTGTCTGCCTTTGTGATCTTCGTGTGTCTCTTTTTTTCTTGGTCATGGATTTGAATCATCCTGTAAGCCCATCCTCAGGCTGTGTTCACAAGCTTTTTTTGTGGAATTTGTTCGAACTCTGGAACATTTATTGCATAAACAACAGGTGATGAAATGTGATAGCTTTGAGTGACTCATCTTTGGAAAGCCGAGCAAATCAAATTGAAGAAAGGGCAAACCAGAGTGTAGACTGATTCTCATATCCTGCTCATGTTCATGTGCTCCTAACTAAAATGAAGACCAGAGACAAGTCCATCATGTTTACCCAAAGCACAAAGCAGTACCCAGAATAATGCTATTCCCATTCCCATCATTTATTACTCAAACCTATTTCACACAGACATTTATGACTATATCACTTATTTGTACTGGTCTTGTTATGTATGTTTAAGCATCTGTAGTTTGTCTTAATTATGAAAGTGTAAAATTATTGTTTTAGAGAAGTGCTGTACACATAAAGTTATTATTACTTGATTCCCTTTGCAACAAACATGACTTATGGAATGCAAAATGGCGCTTGAAGCTCCTTGAGGTAATTTACATCAGCATTGAAAAACAATAGACTATGTAATAGCTTTCGAATTAAGATCTATCTTTTCTCCTCAACATCTATCTTCCCTGCAATATTGGCTCTCTCTGAGATGAACGCAGTGGCCCAAAGCAGCAGCAGCAGCCGTCGCCCACCTTACCCTCTTATTTTTCTGACATTAAAGGCAATAAGATAATGGAGCTCCTGCTAGCAACGAGCAGACTAATAAACCTCAGGGCCATCCATGAGGTCACTTAATGATTTTGATAGCAATAATTCATTGTATGACTAATTTAGGGAGAGGGAAAGGGAATTTGATAGTGGGTGTTTTTGCAAAATTTAGAAGTCCCTTTCTTTCTCTTGAATAATTATCTCTGTTCACCATCTAACCTTTTTGTATTGGTATTAAATTAATACAGTTTGTGTTATGTGATGCTATACTTTTTGTACATATTCATGTATCAAAGGTGTTGGTCCTACAGTAGCCAGCTATTCAATATTGCTAGAATGAGTCAGATAACATGTCCCACCTTTATTAGAGAATAATGAGAATAGTTACATTTTAAAGTGCAGTTTTCAGCTGATACTACCTTTCAACTAACTTAAGTGCAATATTGCAGTCTTTTGCGTTGTGTTTTAGTGCAAGTTGACATCGCGATGACAATAAAAAAAAAGCAATATATTGTGCAGCCCTAGTACAGAGATCACTCCCAAAAGGACCCTGTTACTATACCCCTGCACTATGCAAATTAAAGTGAGAGACTAAAGTACTCTGTAACTACACAGTTAAATAATATGTTTCCAAGACACACTTCATAGGGTTTTTAGGCCATACAACTAAATAACATTTACATTTACCCCTCTGGAACACCTCAACCCAAAATCCATTGGCTTTGCCTGGCAGACTGTAATGTACACATTCACTTTGACATTCATCACTTACTGACTGTAGGAAGCTGAACCGCTGTGGGCTCACTTCCATCAACAACTCTAGCCTCAGTGTGGTGGCATTTTTGAAGATCTATGAGGTGTTTATGAGCAGCTTGAAAAGGGCATTTTGCAGATTTATGTATGACAAGGCTAAATGATCTATGGAAAACAGGGAAGTAGAAAAAGAGTCATTCATGTTGATTGGAAAGAGTGTTTTTGACAGTGTGTGTGTTTGAGGGGTGTGTCCATCCATACCAGTCCCACAATATCAGGGACCTTCCACAGTGCAATTTGACAGGGACATGAGGGGTGGGGGGGATATAAATGAATAAATAAGAAGGTCACGTCAAGCCATTTTCATAAAAGCTCATTAACTTTTATTTGCTGCAAAAGACGCCGGTGTAATTAGAATAACAGAGATTGAGCTAATGAAATTTCAATAAACAGTGGTGGAGTGGAACCAAATAATAATATCGCAGAGCTCACGCACGTCTTGAGACTTAACTGCACATTATTGGCAGGTGACCTTTCAAGGAGAGTGAGGTAGATCCCAGGTGTATTTTGCAAGGTGTGGATTTAGTGAGCATGCATATGTGTGTAATCTTTGTGTTCATTAAATGTTTGAGCACACAGGATTTTCTTTTGTGTGTGTGTGAAAGGGTGATACAGTAACAGAGCCGTTTCATTGCTGCTCCGACCTTTATTCATTGGCCCCATCATTGTCTACTGGTGACGTTATAGAACAAAGTATGGCATAGAGCTGTCAATCTTCTTCTATAATACCATTTGAATTTCATTTATTTATTTTTTTCTATGATTAATATTTACTACACTACTACCATTTTCCGCAAGTGGTTGTTGTTATTATACGTTCTGTCCACTAGAGGGACTTCAAACATTAGCCTTGAAGGGGTACCAACGTCATGGTGCATTGCATTTCTGGCACGTTGCTTTGTTTACATTAATTTTCAACCACGAACACAAAGCGACAAACTCAAATCAACAGAGAATCCTGTCATGAAACATTATCTAACAGTGTAGTGAAGCGGCTCTGTTGTAAATGCTAACGGTGTTCGGTTAGCACAATGACAGCTAGGGGTGCAACTGATCAAAAAACTCATGGTTCGGATCGCGTCACGGTTTTGAGTCACAGATCGGATCAATTTTTGGATCAGCACAAAAAACAAGGGAATTTAAATGATTTATTGAAAATGTAATAACTTTTAACGATAAAAACTTACTCTTACCAGTAAATTGCTGTTAAACGACAAATACAGATGAGGAAAGGGTATTTTACAATAACTTTGAATGCACCACAAGGTTTACCAGTTGCAGAGCAGCGCAGACATTTAAGTGGCACCGAAATGAGACACCAAAATCCGCTGTGCTATTCCATCCAGTAGATAACGGTCGTTTAGGCACCATATTATAACCAGATTTTAACATGCTCCGTTCACGTGAACAGAAAATTGCGTTGCCTGTATCTTTTCACGGCAACCCTCCATAGAAATGTATCAGTCTACTTTAAGTAACGACCGTAAAAAAAAACTAAACTTTGCAATTGATCTGCGGTTCACATGCATTCCGTACCATGAGAGTTGATCCGTATGGACCACGGATCAACTATGGTCCATTACACTACTAATGACGGCATGTTAGAAAGCACAGCCGAAATGTCATAAACCGAGTAACATTAGTGTTAGCCTCCATGCTAACGGCATTGATAACTATGCTAAATGGTGCTGTCACTACTATTTTAGTGGTTTATGAGCAAGCTGTTTCTTGCAGATTGTCAAGTTATTAGAAGTACAGCTACTAGAAGTTAATATTTGAAGTCAAATCTAACTCTGACAGCTAACATTAATGTTAGCTGTGTTCTTGAAGCTCCCAGCAGAGTTCCTATAACTCATGACGCAGTTAGGAAACAAGAACGAGCTAATTAATGATAACATAGGCATTTTGAGTGGATGTCAATTTTAAATTCATTTTGTGGTGGAGTTTCCAGCTTATGAACTCATGCTATGTAAGTGGAGACAATGGTACCCAGTTGTCATTCAGGTCAGTGTCCAACATAACCTCATAACCTTCCCAGGCAGAGGAATACTTCCAAACTCTACTCTCATACTTTACAAAATACACATTCGAAAAGTAATTTCAGCATTTGGTTAGTATTGATTTTTTTTATTTTTATTTTTTTTTACTATTTGAATTATATTTGACTTCTGGAATTTGTTTCAACAGCCCTAATATGGCAAGTAATCAAAATGGCTTTCTCCACACATTGTTCAATAAAAATGAGCAATCAGAAGCTCACATTTGTCATTTATTAGCAGGCTTAATAGTGAGGGTGGCTGCTGTCCCTGGCTCACAGAATACAGTGCAGATACTGCTCGGCCATTTCCCCCGGCCTGGCAGTGTCATGCTAACGAAGGCCAAGAGGATGAAGGTTTCCACCACAGCCAAAACACAACTTGAACTGATTTCAGTAATTAGCACAATTTAACCTGAGAAGAATGGGCTAATTAGTGAAATGTGCTTGGTACAGTGCTTAGAAGAAGCTGCACACTCCCGGCTCTACATAATTAGCGGTGGACATGATTGTACACCAGTGCTCTGCTCACATATATTATTGAAAGCGGGCAAGTATAGATTTCACTGCATGTCATTAGCAAGAGCAAGCCATAAATGATGAATGATACCTGATGTTACATTTGTAAGACGTGAATGAGTAAAGCTCTCTGTAAAACAGCGACCAATGCTCAGTCAATCGAATCACCACATTGATCTGATATCTGTCTTTGACCTCACAAGGGGAAGTCATTCAGCTGGGGCAGTGATCCCGAGACATGAAAATGAAAAGCATTAGGTAATCAATGAATTAGTGAGAAAAAAGCAGGTTATTATATGAATGACTAGGGATTTGCTCTAAAGTCGCATCAACACCACCAATGTGTTGTTCCAACACCTCACCTTTGTAACCTGCGTGATACCTGGCTTGGTTCCATAGATATGAGGGAGATTTGTCAGCTGCCCTGTTTGTTCACTGTGTGTGCTGATAGCCTGGCAGGCTGTGTGTTTGTTTATTCCCTGTCTAGGTCAAAGCAGATGCCCTCACTCTTCTTCTCTGCCTTTCCACTCTCTCACCGAGCCTCTGAATTCACGAGTCTCCGGACTCATATAGACCCTGTTGCACTGACCTTTTCAGAGAACTATATGTGCTTTAAGATAATGTCACAACATCCACTTGTCAGATCCAATGCACGTTGTCTAAAGAAGCTGAGGGTTGTCTCCGGTGGGGGGGGGTAGACTCATGAATCGGTTCTTTTGAAAAAAGACTTGAAGGTGAACAAATTGCATGGGTTTGCTTAAGCAGCGGAATCAATATGTGGAAACTTGTCTAGTTTCTGTAGTTATATGTATACTAGGGCTGGGCAATATTTCAATATTATATCGATATCGTGATATGAGACTAGATATCGTCTTAGATTTTGAAGAATTGTAATATCGTTACATGGTAACTGTTGTCTTTTCCTGGTTTCAAAGGCTGCATTACAGTAAAGTGGTGTCATTTTCTGAATTTACCAGACTGTTCTAGCTGTTCTATTATTTGCCTTTAACCACTTAGTCATTATATCCACATTATGATGGTTATTTATCTAAAATCTAAATGTGGAAGATATTTTGTGAAAGCACCAATTGTCAACCTTACAATATCGTTGCAATATCGACATCGAGGTGTTTGGTCAAAAATATCGTGATAATTGATTTTCTCCATATCGCCCAGGCCTAATGTATACATATATTTTCCAAAATGATTAAAAAAATACTTACATAAGCTGTCATATGGATTAGGAAATACTTGGGACAGTCCTGTACACAAGCGGGCACCAAAGAGAGATTATCTGCTTAATCATTCTGTGAGATATTTTATGAACATGCTTCAATGTGCTGGTTTGACCATAAGGATTTAAATCCTGCACATGAAAACCTAACAAATGGATTTTCACTCAGCCTTCTGCTGATGTTTTTCAGAAATGTTCGGTTGACCAGAATCATTTGAAGCCTGAACGTGATGCATCACTACACAACCTTGACTTGTGTGTTGTCAATTTGACTGTTTACATCACTCCACTCATCTGAAACATTTCAATGAGCTCGAGTGGTTTTCTGTCTCATGGATCCATTCAGATACATTATGTGCTGCAAAGGTCATCAACGTAATAACATGTTGGAATTGAAGTTTACTGACAGCAGAGAAGAGAATCAGATTTCAGTGTAAGCTACTGTACATTCATGTCATTAGTACTGGAAATCTAATACATTCTGAATGAATGCATGCCACTGTATCTATTGGCAAGCAGCTTTAAGATATAACCATGTTTAAATCATCCCATTACTGGCTCATAGTTTTTTAATCCATGATTTAAAATGTAAGATTCCAAGGCATGTACAGCATTTCTGTATGCAATTAGATTGCAAGTAAAATATTATTAATACAAATGGTCCTATTTCAAATTAAGACATGTATGCACTTTTTTCTTTTTTTTTCTTTTATTATGGTATGATCAAGATTAGATATAATTTGGTGAGGGCGCAGATGGTGAGGTGGTGAACTGAAGTCAGACTGCAGAAAGTTAATGTGGGAATAATGATTACTTGTAATATTTTCAAATATTGATGTCTCACGCACATTCTTTCACTCCATATCATCCACGTTATAATGAAGATTAAATCCAGCGGTGTTATTTGCACTTGTACTGAGTGATAATTGTTCCATAAACACCTCCAACACAAATCTTCAATAAAAATTAGTTCTTAATATTTAATCGCTGCTGTCTCACCGTCACATTGTCTGCTACGGAGCACAGGAGGAGGAGATGGCCCGACTGCATGGAATACAGGATAGCATCAAATACCCTAGCATTAGATAACGCCAGAACACAGTGTAGCCTAAATGACTAAATATCTGTCTTTAATACTGTGCATATATTATCAAATGTCAAAGTCTGGAAATACAGCCGTTAAGCTCTCGTGTAATCGTTACACTTAATGTCCTCGTTATCAGTCCGAACTTTAATTAAGACAAAACCTGCATGAAGAAAAGTGTGTTTGCCTATTACACTTTCTTTCATCTTCAAATTGTATCTCGGGGTGGGGGATACCACTAGTTAATGCTGTGATTTTGGCAAGGTGTTATCAATCACTCTAATTGTTGTAAACATATAAATACTGCGGTGAACCCGTGCTTAATGCTGCATGATGGCACTGCTGGCCCTGCAGGAGGACTACGCCAATGGAAGAATCAGGAGAGAAAGAGGCTTCAGGGACCACGACGATGACTGGCTAATATGCCGATTTAAATTCCCTAAAGCTGCGCTCTTGGATCTATGTACTGAATTGGGTCCAGTAGAGAGGGCACCACGCCGTAACCGTGCCATCCCGGTCCAAATACAGGTCCTCGCCACTCTGTGGGCAACCAGCTGTTTCCAGAGGTAAATGGCAGACAGCTAAGTGTTTTATATAAATATTATATATAATCTTCAACTTTGTCACTGAGGCTTGTTGGGATATAATTAGGGCTGTCAAAATAACGCGTTCATTTCGAATAATTAATCTGAGAAAAAATAATGCGTTAAAAAATAACGCAGATTAATCCATTCCATATTGACGTTTGACCCGGAGCCGTTCTAGCCACCATTGGACTGTAAAATGAAGGAGGGAGACGAGAATGTGCTGCCTGGATCATTGATTGGAACATTTACTTCCTGCCAACCCTGGCTACCGAAATCTGGTGCCACTGATATGTCTGCTCTTCTCTCTGATGCTCTGAAACAGACAATACAGGCAACACAAACACCGCTGCACGTGACGCTAGTTAACACTATACTCGACAGCAGCTAACGTTAGCCTACCGCTAGCTAGTAGCTGGATTAAACACGGTTAAAATGCTGACAGCTAACGCTAAACGGTGTAAAGTTTGACTGTGTTTTACTGTAAGGATTCAAGCTGCCGTCGGAAAAACAACACAGACGGTGCGTTCAACGAAACTGGTAAACTACAGCCTCGTGGTGCATTTGAAGTTATTGTAAATGTCCTTTTCCCATCTGGTGGTTGTTTTTGTCGTTCAACAGCAATTTACTAGTGAAATAAGTTAATGTTATACATTATTATTAAATCATTTAATTTTGACCATATGGCCTTAGCAATAAACAAGACGTTCTTTAATGTCACCGACTGTTGTTTAGTACCCTTTTTTTTCTTTTCTTTTTTTACTTTCTTAAAAAGTATTGGTTCATGCACCTTTAATTATGTATGCGATTAATTTCGATTAATTAATCACATAGTATGTAATGAATTAGATTACATTTTTTAACCGATTGACAGCCATAGATATAATACATAGTTCTGTTAAGTCTGTTATAGTTCTGTCTAGGTGTGGTATATCGAAGCTGTGCCGCAATGCCTGCCGTTTTGGACGGTATTATTAATATAGGTAGTCTATAGATCAGGTTTACCTACACTGTGCGAGAACAGGCCGGAATTATAATTCAATTTGCAGCAATTCCTGAACGTCTGAAGTTTCTTTGCCAGTCATCATGATTTGGTGACGAAAGAACAACTGCCAGGGTCATTAACATACTTATCAGCATTCATAAGGTGCTTTGCATTGACTATTTATGGTTAAAAATGGGCGTGTACAGGGCGGGATAAGAGGCTGATTCACGTACGCACACTTGTGGGTAATCTGTGATTTATAAAGGGAACATTGCTTACAGAGTTTTATAACTCTTTCCATTTTTGGCTTTTGGGCGTACGTACACTTTTAGTAAGGATCCTACACACAGTTTTATAAATGAGACCCCTGATCATCTCCATACATTACAAGACAACTGCCTTTTTACTAGACCGCTTGATCTTGACGGTTGAACAAGCTCCTGCTGCGACATACTTCTCTGAAATGGATCTGTCTATTTTCAGATTCCCATGTGAAATCTCATGTCTGTAAGGGGATTCTGATGATGTGCAGTGAAACCTACTTGAACCCATGCAGACACTTACACTAGCTCGGCAGTGAGATAATGTGGGTCAACATACATACCCACATGTACAGGTACATACAGACATACACTCTGAGTATTGATTTACTGGCATACACCTTAAAGGAAGAAAAGCGTTAGGATGCCCCAGGCTACCAACTATTTTCCAGAATAACTTCAGATATTCCCTCCACTGTTTACTTTCAGTATAAATATTTTCACAATGACAGCAGCCTTTATGGAACAGCAGTGAGTTTGACACACATTGGCACCTGGCAAGACACTTGACTAGGTGTTGAAACTGTGAGGCAATCGTTTTGACAATGGCATGTTTTTTTCATGTATATATATATATATTTTTATTTTTGGGTGCGTTCAAATTTGGTGAGCTGGTACTTTTTTTGCACTCTCAACACTTTTATGATTTTTTTCTCTCTCTCTCTAACTGACAAAGACACGGCTCCTAAAGATGATGCTGCTTGAAAGCTCAGCATTCCATTTTCACACTTTTGCCAACATCTTTCAAATCTCTCTTTGGAGGTGAACAATAAAAAAATAGTGTACTTTCAGAGCTTTAATCGTGACTACTTACACTTCCTGTATTTGATCTTTCAACAGTAGCTCATTTAATTTGACTTTATTTTTTGTGGCGGAAGGTGGGTTTATTTAAGCTGAGAGCATTTATAATGGACACAAATGTGCTTTAAGTGTGACATGAAAGTGACATGGTTGTTTTATTGTTGTCCATTATGTAAATTCATTTGACTTTTGCAGCAGGTATAGAACCATAGGTTTGACAGAGAGGTATAAAAAATTGCCCCATGATAGTATATGCTATGAATCAAGCACATCATATAATAAATATATAAAACACATGCTTCATTACAAAGTATATTTTTTCCTTAAATGTTTTAGATGCAAAACCATGTATTAAGTTCAGTATCATCCCAAAGATGCCTTCAGTATTACTTCAGGTTGCAGGATATTTTCATCATGCACCAATTTAGCTTTTCTGCTATTTTAAAGGGAAAAAAAACAATACAAGAACTTTCCAGGAAACCAATAAGACTTTGTGTCTTGCAATACAGTACCTGAGTCTGTTCTGTGTGTCTTGAGTCTCTCCCTATACTTACTTATCTTTGTGCATGTGCATTGATGCAGCCTTCAGAGCCTCGATCCCATGCGGTGACCAGATGGTCAACACCCATAACTCTGCAAGGCAAGAATAGAAAGTAGAAATGGCTTTGATGAATGAATAGATCAATGCATGGTGTGAATGAATTTAATGAGAAAGTAAAATAAAGCGTGTTATCCAAAAATATACATATTTTTACAAAAAAATGGCTTTCCACTATGTTCTTTATGCTGTATCACAGGCTTTCAGGTGGCTGTCAGTCATACTGGAGACCTTTAGCAAAGCACTGTGCATAACCTTTTATAATAAATGACTTTTTTTCTTTGTTTGTTGGCTGTTGTAGAGTACAAAAAATTCTCCCAGGCCAGAGAAAAATGATAGTATTCTCTACAGCACATTGTTGTGCACATAACTCATCTTTCAAAGCTGTAGAGGAAACAAATCAATACTCCTCCGTTGATACAGAAAGCAAGAAATAAAACAACAATTCCTGCTCACCTGTGTTGACAAGGTTTTACTCTTTCTTAAGCTTCTGGAAACAAATAACAATTGTTTTCCCTTCTGGCTGCATTTGTATTTAATTCTTGCACTGTATACTTTGGTATTTTAGAATCCCTTTGTGCATGTAATCCAGGGGCCTTGGGGCCACACCGGGCAGTTCCAGACAAAGTCACATTAGCTTCTCTTGACCTCACAGCTGTAATCGGCTCTGGGGGGAGGTGGGGGGTTTCAGGGTTGAAAGAGTCCCATGCTCAACGTTCAAGCATGTCACAGAGAGTGAAGAGCAGGGATGCGAGCGTTAAAACAGCTTACCTGGAGATTACAGCATCAGCAGTTCACTCATAATGAAACCCCGCAGGATTTGACTGCCATTACCCTACCGTGGCGATTTCTTTTTTCTTTTCTGTCTGTCTTTTTTTTTTTTTCTTATTTTTTTTTTTTTTTTACCATCTGTGGTACTTGGATATTTGTAGTGCCTTCACAGGGCAGTTATCAGAAATTTAAGGATTGAGCCATGGCTCTTTATCTATGCACACACTTAGGGAGGATCCTGACAGTTTGAACTGCTGTCACTAAAATTGTAACTTCTTGTTATATTAATTAAGCAGTTGACATCCGTTGACATTAAGGATGGAACGGTTCAAGTAAAAAATCGGAATAGTTCGGTCCACTAGTCACAGTTTGGGACATGTGGGGTTTATTTTAACCTCGAAGATTTCAGTCAAAAAGGTTTGTGCTGAAAGAAAAAAAAAAAAGTCAAATTAAGTTATTAGGGGCCACTGTTCACTCCGTAGTGAAACTGCAGTTGGCACGGATGATGTTCAGAGTGCAGCTGTCAGTCAGTCTCGGTCTGCTGTATGAGAACATTAGGGATTAAGTGTTACAATGACGGAAAAAAGTGGAAGATTAATTGCAACACATGCGGCAATACTCTGAATATAAAGACTCTCAATGACTCTTAATGTGTTTTATTTTTTTAATAACACAGTGGTACTTTTCGTTTTGATAAAAAAAAAAAAATCCAGCCATATTCTTTTTATTGTATTTAAAAGATTGCACTCTTAATTTCCAGTGGAAAAACAAATATATGTAATAGGCTGCTGTTGTCTAAATAAAAGTCTAGTGCTGGTTGAGCTTATGCTTTACTTTATGTTGATGACCTTAGTCTATAATGTGGCCATATACAAATAACAAAGCTGCATTTCTGTTTGCACTCATTAGAAAACCGATTCTTTAATAAAGATTTGACAATGAAGAAGTGTTTGTTTTTAGGCATAATTTTGTTACGGCAAAAGGTTAACTTATTTTACCAAATAAATAAATAAAAGTCATGTTGAAATTGGCAATGTACTAAAACCCTACCAAACTGAACCGAAAACCGTGACCCAAAAACCGCGATATGAACTGAACTGTGGATTTTGTGAACCGTTCCACCCCTAGTTTGATATCCTTTCTGTTTTGTTAAGTCTGCAGTGGCTTTGTTGCATCTTCAGGCGCATGGCAGAAGCTCATCACAATGCACGGCTCTGAGCATGCCGTATGCCCAATGATTTAGTTACAGTGTCTCAAGGGTGAGGTGTTTCCATTCACAATGTACATTGTCTAGTAGTCTGTTTCAGAGACGGATGAGAAGTAATGGGAATTGGAAGGCTTTTTTTTCTTTTAGAAATCCCCAACAATACCAGCCATGTTGTAGGGATGGAGAGCCTGGCTAGCTCAATCCTAACTCAATCGAGGATCATCAACAATTGTCACTAAATCAGCCCCTTTAGTTTTTAGCTTCTCTCTCAATTCATTACAAGTGAATGGGCTTTTATTGGCGTGACCATTTTAACGGGGACTCAGGGAGCGTGTGAAAACTTGTAAGGCTTGATCGACACAGGCAATTTACGAGGGGATCGACGGACGACTTGTGGCCAAAACCAGCACAAAACAAACATAGCCAGAGAGAAAGAGGGAGAGATTAAGAGATTTGTCATTTCTCCCGCAACTCCAGTGTTCTTCCTTTTTATTATCCTTCCATTTCTTTTTGTTCTCGGCTTGTTTGTTTTGCTCATCCCCCTTCATTCTCGGATGCTGTTGGTCTTCCAGGCGCTATTGTGCATGTTTTTCTTTTGTCTCTAGCAGTCATTCCAACATGTCCTGAGACTGATATTCAGACTGTATGATCATACTCCATGCTTTCAATGTTTTTTTACCGAAGATTTCTAACTGCTAATATAGATTTAAAATGCAAAGCAGCACTACTCAAGGGCTACTTCAAGTGTTAGTTCGCCAACTCAAAGAACTTACTGTTGTGCACATAGCGACGACTTTGAGAAGAGATAAGACGGAAACATAATTTCTGGCAGAATGTCAGTCTCTTTTTCTCAATCATCTGGCTGATTTTCAATTCAACTGCCATTCCATCTTTAATGTTTCTGCAAGGTGATGCAGAGGAATACTAAGATTCTAAGAAACATGTAATTAGAAAATAAGAAAATGCATTTTAATTGCATTTGCATTTGATGTGCAACATAACAGTGGAACACAAAGGCCTACTTGTGGAGCACAGAACATACAATTATGTATTCATTTGTGATATAACTATATATTTCATTTGAAAAATTATTTGTGATCTTGACTTCAAACATAACGCCAAACAGCGTAGGAAATTAAAAAAATATATTTTGGTGGCAAATTTTGCCTAACATGATGTGCCAGTTGGTTTGTGACACAGAACCATCTGAGAAGCAGTCAGTGGAAACTATTTGGAAAAGGGCAGGCACTTTAAAAAACCAGCACACCAAATGGCAAACAGTCGCAGCCGTCACACACACCTAAACCATGGCTGGGCCATTTACTGTACATAATTTGGGGGCACTTAGAAAACATTTTTTAATGTAAAATGAGCCCAAATTAAAATGCTTACAGTAAGCACAACCTTGTGCCAACATGAGTAAATGAACAGTGTTTTGTGAGTGTGTGTGATACAGATGGAAATTAAATGAATTGAATGAAAATAAAATGATGGCTAAATGTAGGATACTGATATTGGTCTAAACTGGTAAATATAATTTCTTTTTGGGCCCCTCTATTGTGTTTTGTATGGGCACTCTGATTTTTTTGGGGCATTTCTGCCCTTTGCCCCTCTTAATTTCGGACATTGTTGCCCAGCCCTACATACATCTCAGAGAAAATTAACCTTGATTTACTGCAAACCAGCATTGGGTTTTATGTGTACATGTAGAGAAAAATAACGATATCATTAGTGAGGGGAGAATGTGTAGCAAGCCTCATACAATAAATCATTTAAAAATAAATAATTAAGTCATAGTCAGAAGTCATAGTAACTGCTTAAATATTCTATTTAAGCAGTTACTATGACTTTTTAAGTTTAGTTTAAAAGATGTGGCACACAGGGTTTTTTGACCGGCCTTTTTCTAAAATTGTCTCCATCTCTGTAAGACAAATAAGGCCACTGGTAAGAAGATTGACCATATTATTAGCATCTTAAACTGTTCATTGCACTCCCAGATGTTTTTCCGACACGCCACTATGCCCTTCTACTGTCTCTCTTAGAAACAAATGCAAGGCCATGGATGGGTGAGAGCAGAAATGTAGCCAGAGTGTCAAAGTGTTTGTTGCATGGCTTGATGTTTCATCAAATTGTGTAGATTTCCTTTTAGTGCCCCCACCCTTAACAACACTCCTCAGTCTCATCCTGCTTCTTATTCCACATAAGAGATAAGCTCTCTGCCAAGGTTTCTTACATCTCATATCTCCCTCGCCCCCCCCCATCTGTACTCTCCTCCCTCCGTCTCCCTCTCCTCTCTTTTCCCATTATCTCCCCCTTCACTCCCATCTCCCCTGTCTTCCTAGCTTTGCAAAGATAAGATTTGTTTTCCCAGTGAGTTCTTGGTGTCGATACTAATGTGCTGCTATCATCGATGAACTGTCAGACCACCTCCTCCCACCCCACACTATTCCTCTCTTGACCTTTCTGCAGCAACAATACACAAAATATCCTATGATAAATGCAAGTTCTATATAACTACATTTTTAAACAGGGTTTAATGCAGAGTGACAGATTGATAAAATATTCTTTTTTGCATTATGACACAGAACTTTTTTGCACCATGTCTCAAGTGATTCATAGAGACCTTTTTATTTATTAATAATCAACATAGTTGAATTAAACATGACGCATCATTAGATCAAAAAAAGAGCACATGATGGTAGCGGCAAGAGGCGTCAGCTCACTCAGTAAGGGGTCTGGTAGAGAAATGGAGCAGCAAACATGTCACTTAATGTGTGTTGATGTGTCTTTGCTCACAGTTGTTGGGCTGAGGGAGGGAGCTGACTGGCTGCCAGCTAACAGTTAGTGACATCAATGAGGTGGATCTACCGTTGCTGATTGAACCTAACTATATGTGTCATCTTGGTACACCCCGTTATCCAAATCCCCTCACAGCGTCATACGTATATGTATTTTTAGCACTGGGGACACCGGTGGGAGCCACATCTCGACCATTAGTGCTATGCTCTGTTTTTTAGAGCTACACATAGAAATGACTTTGCAGTGTGCCTTTGCCATAGGGATAGAGACTTGAGATGCTGAGCCCAGAGGGTGACATGTCACTGCAATGCTTTGACAGCAAATGAGTCGTTTGGCTTTTTCTTTAAACCAGTCATACAGACTGAGAGCATGAATTAAACTTAAGAAAGTAAAATCTCTAAAGTGTGGCAGCGACACTTACAGTTGATGTCTAATCACCACTGATGTCTCAGAAAGGGGCAAAATACAACAAACAAACAAATAGGCAGTGTCTTCACAGAGATTATGCTGGCAGGCTGTCTTGAACAGCCAATGATGTCATTCCATGTCTCAGGGCGTTTTCACACATACCTCATTTGGTCCGAACCAAAATTACAGGTGTGAAACCTCCCCCGGACCACGGTCCGGATCAAAAGACCAAATTTTGGTCCGATAAAAAGAGGTGGTCTCGGTCCGGTTCGTTTATAGTGTGAAAGCATTTTTTGGATGGTTCGGACTTTCGGACCAAATACAAGGAGCTCTGGCAGGCTCTCCTCGTGTTACAAGACCGGGGAATAGCTCCTTTAAGGAATAGCTCGGTGCTTAGTGTGTAGGCTACATGAGAGAGTGTGTGACAGTGAATGCGCTCAGAGCAGACAGCTGTCGGCTATCAGAGCAGAGAATACATCAGCAGTTTATTTGTTAAGTGGTAGTAAATGTACAGTGTAGGTTTCCGTTTGTCTCTGAATAAATGCTCCAGAAAGAAAGTTCCCGTGTCTTGCTTCTCAACATCACGACAAAATAAAAAGAGCCACGGCAGTTGGGGAGAGCAGCTGTCGGTAGGGGAGAGCAGCAGTCAGTTGAAAAAACTCCGACCCAGAGAGAGGATAAGAGAGGACGGGGAAGTCCGTCTACAAACCAATCAATTATCAGTATCTGGAGACGCAGCTCACGTATGTCATGACGGCAGGACGTAGTTTTGTCACGTATAGATCTTTAGTGCGCTTGCATAACTGCAGTGTGAAACCAAAACTTACAGGATCAAAAACAAAAACATGAACCTTGGTCCGGACCTTGGTTCGGACTTTCAGGTGTGAAAACACCCTCAGTTTCTCCTTTTAGACCAGTTTTTCAGTCAATAGTTGTCAATCTTGTAAATGTTGTGGCTTTATTACAGGCCTGTTGTAACTCCCTGTAAGAGCAAACCGCCTCTATTTGATTGACTCACTTCTGTACTTCATAGCAGTTGCTTGACGGCTCACAGATTGATTTGTTTGCACAAATAGCTTGATTGATACCTGTTCACTCTCAGGCCTTCACATTTTAGATCATTTTTCATCATGTGTATTAAGCAATGTGCATGTTTTAATGAATAGTGGATGTAGATAATTGGTTCAGTATATTAAATCTCCACATGTATTTTAGTGCATGAACAGCACTCTTGTTTGTCCTTCATCTGTTGAGAAAAACACACAGAGCCACTGCAGTAAACACACAGTATATTCAGTATGAAATAACAATAAAGAATATAACATCCTGTAGATTAAAAGCACAAAAACAGGCTCTCTATTAATCTGAAAGCTTGCATGTTTGTGTATAATAATCTACAAACTTTATCTTTTATTTATTGGAAGAAATAATCTGACAGAGGATTTAACAGTGGGGGACAAAGAAACATGATCTCTTCATGTCATTTGATGAGTTCATGATCATAGTCAGAGATTTCAGGACCAATGGAATCTAATCTCTTTAGGTCACCTTGAACAGGGATTAGCTAGAGTACAAGAAGTCATTTCAAATTCTAATAAACAGTCGGATATGTCTAGATGTAGAGGAAATAGTCTATATTCAGGGAGCACAAATGTCACCTTTAATTTGTTTTGTCAGTATAGTTATTATTTTTAAACAAATGCACTCCTGAAAGGTTTTAGATTACCTATTGTGTCCAAACTAGAATCCCCCTAAAAATACAGCTTGCATACCTGCTGTTTGGTCATGCATTGGTCTCATTTCCACAGATAACTGTCCAAATACAGATGACATGATGCCAAGTTGAGATTCTTCGAGCATAGCTAGAGTACAATTTAATTGCAGAAAAAAACCCCTCAGCTATCAACACCACCAGTAAATGTCAGGTTTTGGTTTCAGCCCCTTATAATCAAAGAGCAAGGGCTTGCTAGAACTTACTTGAGCTGCCATTTTACATCAGTGCTGAGCAGTCATACAGGGAGAAAGTCATTGTAGTGTAGAAGAGGCAGAGATACCCCATTGACAGCAGCCTTAATAGACCAGAATGCCAGGCAGCCACTGTTTTGTTTGGATGATGTCGTGCAGTGTTCACTTTTTCTTCACTGGATGGAACTTACAGGTGCAGTAGGTAAGACTTATAAAACTTACTTTCTGTCATATTTGCTGAAACTGACCCTATTTTCCAGTAGAACTACATGAAGCAGGTAATTTAAAAAAAAACCAATCCGGCTCCTCTGGCACCACCTACAGCCTGTAGTGCGATTTGCAAAAATCCACAGCTCCTTGTTCAGATGCACCAATCAGGACCGGGGGGGTGTCTAACTGCATGTTAATCACTGCTCATGCACACACATTAATTCTCCCTTGTGTGGGGAGGGGCTTAGGAGACCGTTTTGGGCTTTAGCGGAAAGGGGGGAGGGACTGAGAAGTTGTCGATGTTCAAATTTTTTGGCTAAGTCCTGGATCTTCACAATCCTACCTACAGCACCTTTAATATGCTCAGGTGTTGCTTGTTGTTTCCACACACACACACACACACACACACACACACACACACACACACACACACACACACACACAATCTGCAGCTTTGTCTGGGGGGCTGTCGAAAGGCATTCTGGAAAATGTTTGTTTGAAATCACTAACTAATGTAGAACTACACAAGGCAGATTGTGTTCACTAAAACATATCACACAATTTGACCTGGAATGCTTTGAACATCATGTAGTAATGATTTAGAGTGTGTGGTTTTCCCTTTATTTTGTTAACCCGACGACCCAGTGCTATTTTGAATCAGTAATGCCATTGTAACAAATAGATGACATCCCTTTCAAACATAGCTCCTCTGCCGTTGCAAATCTTCAATAGAAACATGAAAGAGCTTCTTTTCTGCTCATAAATGAATATGTTAGTTAACTCAGCACCAGTCATTACTTTCAAATTTAATTGCGGTGACACGTGAATGATGCTAATACAAACTTCAATGGAATTTAAAATCAAGGTTAAATGTAGTGAAAAATGAGCCGAGTTGAAAATCAAATGTCATTAAGTCCGGTAGGCTGGAGGGCCCTAATAGACAGGAAGGCAGCCAAGCCAGGCCAACGCTTGATTGGTGAAAGATACACTCATCCGCTGGCTGCACACATACACGCACAGGAAATATGTGGATTATCAAGCATCTTCCTTTTTTTCGATTTAAAATGTTTATGTTGTATAATGATATTAGTATTTTAATAGTGTTTTAAAGCTCTTTATGCCACACAGGTGCAATCAGTCCCTCCAGGCCTTTTTTTGAGATCGTTGTGGCCCAAAATGCCTGATTTTGCGGGAGCTTTTGTAAAAAATTGCGATAAAAGTTGCGATGTCTTTTGTATGTTTGTCGCAATGAAGTTGCAGGAGACAGTGAAAGTTGCAAAAAAAGTTGCGATTTTTTCAAGGAAAACTTGTTTTGGGGAGAATAAAACTACTCTGAGTTTTCCTAGTAACCTTACCAAAAAGGCTCAGGATGCTGCAAATGTTGGTATAATATGAAAATGGCTGGTGGATTTAAGACAAAAAATATGTTAGTTAACTAACATTGTAAGTTAATTTCCTAACCTGGCCTGGGACACACATTCATACCGTTTGATAAAGTACTTATTGGACTTTAACTTATCATTGCACTTAAAATAACGAGCGTAGCTGTCCTCAATTTAGGTCATCATGTTGTCTCATCTCCGCATCCACCGTGCGTGTGCGCGTCAGTAGTGGGGGGAACTGTATGAGCAGCAGCTCCGCCCCTGCCCGCTGCAGACAGCCGACAGGATTGAAACAGCAGCCGCTGACTTTAGAGTGAAAAAACGTTACAGCGTACATTGATGTTAAAATGTATACAATTTGGCAGGACGGTCTGAAATGTTTTGCACGGTCTTTCACTGTATGTTTTGTTGGTAAATGTGAGATGTTCAAGTCTCGTCTTCATATAAGCTCTTATACAAGCTCTCTCTTACTCCCGCTTGGTCAGTGGCACTCAGAGTCACATTATACTGACGTAAAGTCTGGCACGTGGGACTGCTGGGATTGGTTGAAGTCGCGGGAAACTCCGGTTATTGGTCAAATTTGCGGAAAAGTTGCTGTGATTGGTCAAAATTGCGAGTCACACCAAAGTCAGGATGATTGGTTGAATTCGCATGAATTGGCACGATCGCGACATCACGAAATCCTGGAGGGACTGTGCAATGCATTTCATCTGTGAAGCATAATCACTGTAGATTGTGTCAGTGGTCTGCTTGCTGTCTGCACACAGTCAGCACAGTTACAGATATCAGCACTCATTTTCTCCACTTTCATAACACGCCATTTGCTGCCATCCGTCCTTGTATATTGTAAAAAATCTAGTTCCACAGATTTGAAGATAGACAGAGCCAGATAATCCATCACAGCAAACATGAGGCATTCATTTGATTCAGTCAAAGTTTATTTTTAATTTTTTATATTTCAGTGTGCCTCAGTTGAGTTTTTTCATATTAGTTCTGTATGTAAAATAATACAGAACTAATATGAAAAAACTCAACTGAGGCACTTTCCTTCCTTTCAATCACCCACAGGAGGAACTGGAATGAAAATGATCAAGTTATTACCAGTCATGTTTCAAACTTTATTGTAACATGGATGTTACAATAAAGTTTGTAAGGTGACGTTCTTATATTTAGGTTGCCTTTGGTAAATGGAAGAGCAATTCAAGCTTGGTTTGACCTTTCAAACCCTTTTTATTGCCGCTCTTCACAGAACAGATTAGGTTGGATAAGCTCATGTGTCTGATAGCTCCCAAGCCCATATCGTTTTGAGCATCAACAAATTGTCTTCCTTTACTTTCTTTTTGCCTCTCCTCACCCCTCACTCTACCCAGTCAGCTCCTATTAGGCAAGTGATATCATCTTGCTTAATTAGCCTATGTCTCATTTGAACTGTTGAAATCAGTTCTGTTTTGCTCTCCCCTGCTGAAACACATCATTGCTGTTTTAGAAGACTAAGATAGTCCAACTGCTATGCTGTTTTACAGCTCACGCTCCTCAAAACCGGCTTCATTTATTAGCTTGGAATTAAATTAATGAACCACCGAGACTCAATTTTAAATAAAAATAATACTTTAATATCTAATGTTGCCCACTGCAAAGGACATTTTTATTTTATATCCACTTTCAGTCTATATTTTATCTTACAATTTCTTCCTTATCTTTGTTTATTTCTGTCTGACCTTGTCCTTGGTGAACCTTGTGCGAGGGCCCTGATGTATTTCAACCATTACCTTTACCCCGTCCTCTAACTTTAACTCTCAGTGGTGTGATGACTTTGGCAGAAGAGGTGCTCCCCCATTCATTTCTCAAATTATTACCTCTCCCCGACCTTCCTCTGATACCTGCTTTTGCTTTATGAGTCAGCACTGTGTGAGGTTTGTTAAGTCTGAAAGTCCAGATATGCTACCGAAGTGCATAGGGCTGGGCATCGTTCAAAATCTTTCGATCCGGTGCCAACTTCGATACCTCAGTTTCGATGTCGGTTCCTTAACGATACTTTCTCCCATACCATATGTTTTAACGCTCAGAAACCTAAGGTCATTTTTACAGTTCATTGTCCGTCTGGTTTTATTTTCTAAAAAAGCTTGCAAAACATCAACCCTCTTGTCTACAGTCAATTTATGAACATCATTTTTTTCAGGAAAAACTGGGCTATTAGAATATTTGTGCTGTAGTGAGGTCACTTGAATGTAAAAATAGGTTGTAGGACCATAAAGGCAAATAAATAAATAAAACGGAACATGAATCTCACAGATATGTATTGATATCACAGACAGATCAATAAAAGCTAAGCCAATCTCCTGTCTAAATCAGTTCCCATATGTGTTAGGAGTCACACTGTGAAGAAATAAACATTATAACTTATATAATTGACAAAATATATAAATTTTTTCAAAAAAAGTCCAGACGCTTTTGCCCTCATGACATTCACTTATGCCAATAATCAAATAATAATGTCATATTTATTGAAATCACACACACAGCAATGTTCTAAAACAGTTCTCCTATATATTTGGAGTCATGCAGTGCAAAAATAAACATAATGAACATTATAACTCATGTAAAAGGACAAACTATTTTCCACTCGATATACTCTTTGTATGACGGACCTGCCTTCCCATTGGTTGAAAGACGTCAACACAATCTTGCAAAGCATCATGGGATATTCAAAATGGCAGCTAGCATCGAGCTAGCGGCAAAAATGACGGAAAATTGATAAATTATGGACATCAAGTGGATAAATCTTGGATATAAGCGTTTGAATTTATTGCTGAACAACTCCGAAAAGAGGCACAACTTCCAGGCTGGATAGAAAACCTTCTGTAAAGGCTACAAAGACACCAAAGACACCCCCGTGATGGCTAACTCCTTAGCTTTTAGCAGCAAAAATCGGTAAGTTTCTACATTAAACCGTTATCAAATGATCTAAACATTAATCAGAGGTGCCGTTGTTCGTCGCCGACGACGAGGTCGGGTTCTAAGGGTTAAAATCCATTTCAACATCAACAAAAATATATTAAACGCAAAACTTTCCACCTTAATTGTGAATCAAAACAGTTATCAAAATTAAAAAAATTCTGGTAACAGTGCTCACTCAGAGTAACAGTAATAAAACTGGTTGTGCTTTTGGATAGGGGTGTGCCAGTCAGATACTCAGGATTGGTATCAATCCGAACTTTAAAAATTAACAAAAAAAGAGAAACCTTTTTGCCACAACATGAACATATTATAAATAATAAATAAATAAACAAATGTGTACAGGCTAATATTGAACTAACTAAAATGCAAAGGAATGTAAACAACAAAGACTTTTTACTGCAAACTGCATAATGACACAAACCTTTAACAACATACTTGGTGACTGCCCTGTTGTCAACATTGAACTAATGGAGAACTAACTTAAGTGCAAAGGAATGTCATTGAATTGCTTGTTGCTGAAACCGCGACCGCTTTTGCCTCGCCATTAATATCATATCGCAGCAAACGCTGTCTGCGTGAAGTTTTGAAAAACACTAACCATACTTGCAACCACTTTATCGGCATTGCCGTCACTCACTGTGACAAAACTGCAGAGGCGACGTAGTTTGCTCGAGTTTACTCCGTCCGCACCTCTGCGTGTGTGTGTGTATGCATAATATGCAGAGAGGACAGATAAGCTTGCGCTTACGCGCTCAGATGCTTCTGGCACCGAAAGATAAATAATTTTTCGATACTCATAGGATCGGAGTATTTTCGGTCAGTGCCATAAAAGTCGACGTTCGGTGCCCAGCCCTAGATGTGCATGATTGTTTCTAAATGAAATGTGTCTAGAAAGCACCCAATCTGCCTAGGCTGAGCAGTCTTCTGAATGAACGGTATACTGTATTACAAATAGAAATTGTTTAAAAATTGTAGATTTGATCTGTACCAAGAAACATAGTGATAGACAGTCACCGAAGTTCATGCCCTATCACGCTGTGTTAACAAATCCTTTACACACTTCTTGATCTGCACCAAAAACAAATCACTTCTTCCTTGGCTCATGGGGTATACATTAAACCATATTTTTAAGTATTGCTTTAATACAGGACATTTTAAAACACCAGAGATGGCAATCAGTTTCTCCTGCTCAGTGAAGAAAAAACCTACACATCTGTTTAAGGTTGCATCGCTCTAATCCTTTCCATTTGACCCCAGTTCTCTTTTTAACTTCCTGACATCCTGTATTAAACGGGGTTTCTTTATGTTGTGTTGTTGCTAGATAAATCAGTCACTATGTTTCATTTATTTTTTCTTTATCAGGATTAGAAAGCCTCAACTTTGTTTGCGCATTTGTCGGGTGGAAGTTTTGTGTTTTGCTGTCGAGATTTGGTGTGAAATCTGCAAAGGCCATGTCTTGTGGATTAATTTGTCAGTCAGAGAGAAAGTTCAGGACAAAGCTTCCCTCTGAATTCATTTGAATATAAGTAGAAAGGAAATGTGTGTGTGTGTGTGTCTTCTCTCTACTTACTCGTCTCTTTTAGTTACTAATGCTGTCATTTCTTTTCCTCTGTGCCTCTCTGATGTCCTGTCAAATAGCCTTGGATGGAAAGGGGTTTTTCTCTTCCCTCTTGCCCTTTTGAAATCTCAGTTTCCTGAGGGACACTCTGGACGCTGGCCAAAATTACAGACTTTCAAAGTATTTCCAGTGCAACTAGAGTGACTCACAAGACATGGGGCCATGTAAAATAATGGTCTGCATTTGAAGTTTGGAATAAAAAGCTGACTCCCAAGCAATACACAGACATTTCAAACACTGTGCTTTATTATGCAGAATTTTATACACGCTAGGTATACCAAAGAAAGCATAAGAGCCAGTATTGTTCACAGCACAGTGGGGCCTCTTTGTTGCCTAAAAGCTAAAACCGCTCACTTTTACTCGAACCTAGCACAGTTTGGGTAATGCTAACCTGTGTGGCTTCAAAGAAAATGTCGTACTCTGTGCTGCTCCAATATCCACTCTGGTGACTTATTTGCTTTATGCCACATTCGAGCTACAAAATATAGTTGCAGACTGTCATCCGCATGCTATTTTAGCATTTTAGTTTATACATACGCAACAATACGTATATACAGTACTAAACTGGTATTTTATTCATATCTTCACTATACAATTACTCTGACTCAACGGATGTACATTGCTGGGATAAAGCCTGATGTCCGGCGAGTCTCTCACGTGCCGCATGTCCCTCCCCTCTCGCTATCTCCATTCAGGATGGTTGTGATTGGTTTAAGGAGATACAAACAAGCCAGAGTGTTTCCCTCTATCCCAGAATAGATAGGCGGTGTAGCCCTACCATACTCCATCGCTGACACAGCGCTGTTAAGGTCTGGCATTGTGAGACTACTATAGAACAGATACCAGTACAGTTACTAGGTATTTACATTATAACCAATTAACAGCACCACATCTACTATCAAAGTAAAATACAACTTTACTGATTATCACTGAATATTTCTTTTTTATACAGTTTTACTGCTATTATACGTTACAAATACAAATACACCATAATGTGTATTTCACAGTTTGTAGCTAGATCAAAAGATGTTGTAAATTTGTGTTGGAGCGTGCAGGTGACTTGATGTGTTTGTGATTTGCAAGGGCTTCTTCAGCTGAGTGTAAGTGCGAGTGAGAGATGCAGTCCTTTTCTTGCTGCCTGTGATGTTGAGCGTGAACTCCCTCTGTGACGACTTGCTGCTGTGCTTTAGCCCTTTATCTATAATGAGAAAGTGATTCTGAGAATTACAGATGATTAATTTACAAAAGAAGTCAACAATTGCAATAGATTTTTTTAGGATGCACATTGGTGGATTCTTTAAGGCCACATCTCTTATTAACTGATAACTGATAACTGACTGAATATTTACTGACAGAATGGCTTTGAGAGTAGTTTATTGGTAGTTATATGTGTAACCATATTTCATATCGTATATATATATATATATATTTTTTTTTAATATAGTTCCTAAGTACTTTTTAAGCTTGCTGTTGAAACGTAATATTTCAAGTTATAATTATGGTATAACTGTTATGCATATTTAGAACTGGTAATGTTGTACCTTCAAATAGTTGCAATATTACTTTACGCCAATTCATGCTCTTTTTGTATCCAAGCAACAGTTAATTCTGTGGCTACCTTGGTGTGCAAAGAAATGGGAGGAAAGCGATGGAGAGGATGTTGTTTTTCAATGCAGTCATGCTTTTCCCCCCTCGGTAAATCCTTTAGTTAGCTTGGTTAGGATTAGGTCTGAAAAGTCTCTCATTTGTCTCCAAAGCCTCAGGGATTCATTGGTGAAGAAATCCCGCATCTCCACTGCTTCCATCTGAATTTGACTTTGGTATTTTTTTTATCTATGTTTATTGCAGCCCAAGTTTGATTTCTGCTCTATTTTATATCCTGTGACTGTCTCCTTGATTGGTTTTACTTTTGTTGCTGGAGGTATTGCACACAAATTTAGAGATATAAAAGAAATGTCACATTTGACAGGCTGTCAATTTTAATGTTGAGTATTTCTGCATTTTAGCTTTTTAGATCCCTTTTAGTCTTTGGTTGGGAGGAAAAGGTAAGAATAAATAATTTGTATTCCTCTTTCTAGCCTAGTGCCCCATTTTTGCTGGGGAATCGCACATACATCTGAGTGTTTTCCTCTGAATATGTTCTCCACATTCCCATATGAATCACAAAGTACGTTGAAAAGATTAGGATCCCAGTGGAGCTTAAAGCCTGAGGCTATGTGGGGTACACCCTAATGGAAAACACCTATGGGATAAAAGTAATGGGTAGCAAAGACTACTGGAAACTATCAATGGGATAAAAGGGTTAAGCTTAGATGGATGGGGTATATCCCACTAAGACTGTCTGACTGAAATTGTGTTTCTTCCCTAAGGCTAGATTTCACAACTATTCCCAGTGTGAAACAATGCTTGCTCAAGAGGAATATCTGTCAAGTAAGAGTAGACCTTGAAATGGTATAGATGTAACAATTAGTGGTGCCCACCATTACCTGTGTGTGCAGGGCCTATTGGCAAATGATTCTTAGTGTTCAAGAGATAAGGAATGTCTTTATGTCTTTGTCTTTATGAAGACATTCCCCCCATAATGCGAGAAGTTAATGGTCTTTCTATTTAAATAAACCAACATTCCGACTATCCAAAAAGAGAGAACATATTTCTTTGTTCATCTTTCTCTCCATGTCTGAACAGAAGCAGTTTTCCTCAATGATTGACTATATGAAGCTGAATTTTAACAGACACAGGGACTTCAAAGAAAGATAGGATTAGGACCAATGTTGAGAGATAGGTGGAGGCGAAAGGTAGTCGTGGCTGGTGATGATATAAACAACAACCTCTACTGTATATCCAGGATTCTATACTTCAGCTTGGGAGGGAGAAAGGAAGATATGAGGGAGCGCAATGGAAAAGGATGATGAACTATGATCTGAGATGAGACGGGAGGAAAGGCAGAGTCATGGCCAGTGATTGTGTAAACAGCCACTACACACATAAGACAAACCCGATTTGCATGCTTGAGCTTGGCAAACGCTCTGTCATTCATAAATGCCTTTCAATCAGTGTACTGGTATCCTTTCTGCTGGTTTAAATGCATTGAAACAATCTACACTTAGGGAGAGGTTTAATCTTTATACTTTTATGTTACTGTATACTTGTGACAATCACCTTGTCTCGTTGAACTCAGTTCAGGCACCAGAGATACATAGTGGGAGCGTCCTTCAACTGAAGAAGTCCTGATGTCCTGGTTAAATGTCCTTCAGAGTTGCTGTTGTATGATTGGTTTCCTGGCTCCATGCGGAGCAGGACAACAGAGGAGCAAAATAAGAACGTTATATCCCCTAAAGTCATTATTTTATTAACCCTGTGGTTTTAGTTACACCATTATTTAAACTCAAACAAGCTCAATAATAGTAAGGAATTCATAAGCAGAGATATGATCGGGCCCATTCATCTCATGAACTGGTACTTTCAATCAAGAGAATTCCTTTTCAAGAACTGTGATGGGAAATCTGGTTGACTTGCTTACTTTTCAGCCACATTTGGCATTTCAGATTTATAAATGGTGGCTGCTCTGTTGTGCAGCTGTTACTATGTTGGCTTCCCAACACTTTGGATTTATATGGACTATATATATAAAAAAATAGATTTGCCCTTTTAGCTCAAAAATGTGGAATATATTTCACTTTACCTCATAGTTTTCCATAAATTGTATGCTGCTGTTGCACAAAATGCCTGCAGCTGTTAATGCTCCGACTGAAGTGCTGTACTCCATTAACACATTGAACCAGCGCAGAGTAGAGTCACTTTCGAATGTTATTGACCATGCTACAACTTAATCCAGTAGTGGCCCATGGAGACCTAGACCCAGCAGCCACAATGCCAGATCAAAATGCCAAGCTCTCCACCTGGATGCCGTGCCAAGCTAGAGGCTGTTTTTGGGTAGGGCCTCATCTTGGGGTTTAGAGTGGCAGGCGGCTGTAGTTGTATTTTCCAGCATTACAGATGGGCCTCTGCAGCTGTAGGGTAGCTTTTGTGATTAAAGCATCCTGCTGTAGCCTGAACTCTAATACTCCAACTCACTGTATCATTAAGCCAGAGAAAAGTGTGTGAGAGTCAGTGTCTCTCAGTTGGGGATCCTCTTTGACTGAAGCCTCCTGTTCCCTATGTGAGGTAGTGTGGTTACAGTATGCTAAGGGTTCTCCACCTCTCCATTAGACATTTCTTAAAGATAATAATATGGTGTTTGTGAAATTATTTGACCATTTGCTGGCTTTCAAGAGAGTCACCAGAAGAAAAAAAAACATTGGATCAGATATTCCAGGGAGCAGACTTCATTTGGTTTTGCTGTCAGATCTCAAGCCTCTTCTGCAGTCTTTATTTAGATTTTATCTTGTAAAGATTTAGTTTGAAGAAAAAATAAGAGGACATTTATTTAAAGAGAAGTAAAGTAAGTAACATCTAATGAGTCTGCTCTTTGTGTCTTTTCTCTCTCTTTTTCATGCATTCCCTTTGGACCCTCCCTGAAGCTGAAGAGTATGCTGCCGAAGGTAAGACTGGTGCTTTACTTCACGGGCCTTCTGATGGCTTTCCTTAATGCTGTCATGGATGCTGATGCTGGCTGCTTGTTAATACTGTATGCCCTCCCTCTGGGGAGGGGCATTGTCAGTTTGGACTGCGGTTATAAGTGACGTCCAGGGGGCCTAAATTACAGTTTCCGATCAAGACAAAAGTGACAAATGTGCAACCAATATAATCCCTGTTTTATCTCTTGTTTATTTTATATTTTCTTTTTAAATTTTATTTTGTTTTACTGCGGTTTATCTCTGTAGACATAAGCATATGGTTGTGGTTGTATATTTCATTTAGGAATATATCAGTCATATTAGACTAAAAACAAAAACCCTGGAAAACTTCGAGACAGCTTGGCAATCTTGAGTTTGTTTACTAGTTAACATAGTTTTGTAAAAGTTAACAAAATATGACATGGTGATTTTGAGATACTGTCTTCCTGCTTTCCTCCCTTCTATCTCCAGCAAAGGTGAACAAATGCTGCCTGTAAGGGCCCCCGAGTGGCCTCATTAGCTCTAGGGCCAGGCACTGAACCAGTGCTGGATGTAGCAGGCTTTAGGGATGGATCAGCCTTGGCTTGTCTGTCTGCAGACTGTTATCTGTCTCCACTTTGCAGTGTTTAGGGAAAGGTTCACTGGTTGACTGAGTAGGTTTGTCATTAAAATCAGAATCTCAGATAAGACAAAATGCTGTTTTGAATCTTTGTGTTGAGTAGTGAACAGGTGTCTGGTATTGGTGCATGTTTTGGAGTTGCATTTCCTCCTAGCTGAGTTTTAGGTGATGGATTATCTATCACATGGCCTGAACCAGCAGGGGAAATCACTATGACAAACATCTTCTTGCTCCAGGTTTTCTTTAAAGCTGGAAACTTGAATACAGCATTTATTTCTCAATCTTTATACCAAGCATGAGTTGTTTATCGTTTGACATATTGGTAATATAAAAGCGTATGTCATACAGTCATTTCATTGTTATCTGCTAACCCAGTGAACCTTATTTGAATTATGGTTTGTGCTTGGGATGTAGTAAGTGTGCAGTTGTAGACTGTTTAAAGCTGACATTTTTGTTGCTTCCTGTAATAAGTGTGTGTGTGTGTGTGTGTGTGTGTGTGTGTGTGTGTGTGTGTGTGTGTGTGTGTGTGTGCCCCCTTGCAGTCAGTCCCATGTCTGTGACAGACCCAAGGCAGGGTAGGCAACTCCTGAGGGACCCTGGGGTCCTATGTTAACTTTCATCACACAACACTAGTAAAACCTACATATGTTTAGAGTTATAGTAAAAAAGTAGTGGACCAAATATTGTGGTTCTTTTGTGTTTGGGTATGCCAAGGAAATGTCACTCAGGCCATTGTAGCTCAGAACTTGCAGCTTTCGTGCTGATTTAATGTATGTTCTGCAGATATTGCTTTGCACTGGGCAAGGCCATATGTTGTAAGTTATTTATGTGGGCTCCCAGCAATTTGAGAGGGGAACACCTCCTTGTACAGAGGTCTAGGTGTTTTCTCCAGCAACACCATAACTCTATTATGAAAGGTTCGTTGTTTCTTTTTTTTTAAATAATCGTTTGATTTAATTTTGACTTAAAAACATACTCCAGGGTTTTATGGAGATACTTCATATAACTGAAAAGTCCTAAAATGTAAATGCTAACACCTCAATTAATTTGTACTCTTTTAAAGTCATGCCATTTAATTAAAAACAAGGAGTTGCCAGTTCCCAGTGTGTTGTGTATCAACAAGACAGCTCAATAGATTTATTTAATGGCTCATTGTCTCTGATACCAAACCCTCAGAGTGCTACTGAACTCTTTCTCTTCTATTTTTAGGGTTTCCCTGTGAACGTATTTGGTCTAATTAGTGCCGGAGAGCATGTGGTCAAAGGTTGGTTGAGATTAATGATGCACAGAGACGTTGAAAGCCCCGGGGAGTCCGATGCCCCTGGAAGGCGGTCGGTGGCCCTTGCTCTTGCACTGTGGGGCGATTGATGATCTGCCTGCGACACTGACCTGTTTTTACGGGCGAGCCAGCCGCTCATTGCAATCTGTGTACTGATAGCCAAGCATGTCCTCCCCCTGGAGGACTGCATGTGTGATGTATAGTTTCATAATGTAAGCACAGGTCTACCTCGTTGCCTGGTGCAGTGGTGTTTCTGTAGAGGCTAATAAAGAAATGACACTAAAGCTGAAGGCAGTGGAAGCTGAGAGGTGGTCGGATGAATGGACCTACAGATAGCCATTTGCAAGGCTTTGAACACCTCACTGCACCAAGTGTTGTTGGTTGTATTAAGAGTGGTTGACAAAGAAAGAGTGTAGTGGTATGGATGATAATTTTGGTTTTGAACCTACTATGTAAATGTGAAACTGAGAATTTCTAAAATTGGCCTGTGTGTGGTCAGCTTACTAGCCCTTGTGAGAAATGTTTTCCAAAAAAGAAAAACTGAAAAGAAAAATACATTGCCGAGGCAGTCAAAATACATGCTGTTCAATCAGAGGCTGGAGGATAGCCATTTTTAATTTCCCTCCAACTGATCTGGTCTGACAGACCATGACCATGAACACGTCTAAGAGAAAAACGGCTGATATACAGTTGGACAGTAACAGATCAAATCCAACCCTGGTCAGTGTGGCTGGCCTCTGAGACTGGCTGATAGATTTAGTGACCTGGTGCTTTGTTTGGGTGAGGGATGTTCCGAGCTGCCCACGCTGATCTTAATCAATCTGATCAAGGCTAATGATCTTTTCTGTCTGAGCCACACAGACCTCCAACTTAATCTCACCCTTCGGGGATGGCAATAACAATTTTTTCTTTTCCCCAGCATAAAAAAATGGAGTTTGATGTTGGCTAGAGATACAGGATTATAGACTTGTGTGGGGCCTGTAGTAATAGAAGATTACTTTGGATCATCATAACCAGATTATGGATTTTGTTCTTATTTGCTGAGGAGAAATAAAACAAAATCATAGACTAAAAATGTGAATGTTTTTTAAATGCGTGTGCATCAAGGCAGCAGAAGGAGGAAAACAGAGTAAACCAAATATTAAATGTGCTGATGTCATTATGGCATTAACCTAGATTTTGGAACCAACAAATTCCAACTGCTGTTGTTATTTTGAATACCTTTGGCTAAAAGGCCGACCACCTGGTTTTGATCTTGCCAAAAATGATGAATTGCAAAAGCAATTGAGAATGATAGGCATTTATTTATATAACGGCCTAGCATAACAACAACAATGCAATTTGTTCATTCTTTCCGATCAATAGAGCTTAACTGTGCATTTTTCAATGAATGCACAACAGATATGCAGTGTTCAAACAAAGCAATCGATTGTGGAAGATTGCTGCCTCGCTTTTTATTCACAAGCACTTGAAAAGAAAAGAATATGCTGAAAATAAAACAAAACAAACGCACATGCACACAGTAACCTCATTGGAAGGGAAAAAGACCAAGGAGTGGAAGGGTGGAACAGAGTTGAATGGTGTCTTTCTTCAGCTCTGAAATTGCTCAAGAGCCTTTGGACAGTAGGATGCCTTGATGTTGCCTCTGCCTGCCCAGCCTCTGCCAGATGTTGCAGTGAGATTAAGCCTCCTCAGGTCCTGGAGGAGCCAAAGTCCAGCCATGCCTGTTCTCACAAGACGTTAATTTCACCCCACACAGCTCACACTCTTTTCTCTCTTCCTGTTTTTCCGCTTTGTGATAACAAAGTCTAAAGGGATGGAGTGGGCGTCCAGATGCTTCAGTGTCAACATGCGTGGCCACTGGCAATACTGTTTGCTATGATGGAGAGAGAAATGGATTGGACAATGCATGGCGTGTGTGTGTGTGTGTAATTTGTGAAGCTTTGTCAAATTCTTTCCGAAGTTAATTCTTTTGTGTGATCTTTTTGATTCAAGCACCTTGGAATAGCTGAAGGGTTTCAGCAGCCTATATACATGTATATGTTTTGAACTGACTGACCAACACCAGCGTTTTTAGCATACATTAAATTATGTATAACTTCCTTTGAAACCAACCCCCTTTAGTTGAATATATTCTCTCTACCTATCACACAGAAGTCGTAACTTCAGCTCTTCGACTGTAATACAATGACATTGTATTACAATGAACTTTGGGAGGGCTCTCAAGGCTGTCTTCAAAGTACTCCTTTCTCCTGTGTACTAAAAATTAAAATGTGTTCTGCACCTCTGTGCCTATGTTGCTTTTTGAAATAGTAAAAAATAAATAAAATAAAGTCTTTTAAGCATTTCCCAATGGACGCTGGGGTTATGGGGTATTTGGAGTTTATATTGCCTCATCTCTCGTTTGGTTGTCTTCACCAACTAATATATGCCCGGTCAGGGATACAGTCTAGATAATCCTCCTCTCTTTTCTATCACTCTATGATTTCCCTCTTCCTTTCCCCTTATCCCCACACCTATCTCTAGCTTTACTCTGTCTCATCAATCTCCGGTTTTGTCGTCTTGCCACATAGATGTACTCTCGACATCTCTTTCTTCCTTTCCTTCTGCCAATCCTCTTTCTTTTATTTGCTCTCTTTTTCATCTCGGTCACGTCCTTCCCTCTTCTGGTAGATAAACTTATAGTTATATACTATATATACTACTATATATACTTATAGTTTGTAGCTAAGAGGCTTATTGGCGAGATGCCTCTATAGGTAGCTGTGAAATGCAGCTTTACTGGGGTATTGAAGGCTAGAGGGACTAGATAGGTTTATTTACTGGTGCCCACATTATGTATATAAGCTATGAAATATAAATGAATAGGAAGACATTAATAATATATTCGGAGGCAACACTTCAAGACTCCTGTTTTAGCATCCATTGGAAGTTCTAATAAGGTTTTGACCTTGTTCTTTTGGAGGCTCTTAATGTTTGACACTATCATAAGAGATCATAGTATCTAATGCACAAAGTAGATTAACCTACGAGGGCTACGCTGGCTGTGGTGTCAAAATGCACTTTAAGATTGGATTAACGGGGGAAGGTGGGTAATATAATTATTACCCGAGCACCTCACTAATTTCTGCACACTGTGCTGTTAAAGATACTGGCCAGTAAAGTAAAGTACACATGTAAAACGTATACAAAGAAAAACAATATTAAAAACCTCAATTAAAGTAGAGCTGTCTGAACTGACAAGATTGTTGCCACTCTATTTACACTGGAGCCATAATGCCAGACAGACTTGTTTTCTATGATTGTCTCAACTCTGGGCCTTTTGCAACTTGTCTTTGCTTTGCAGCCATGCCGATGATGTGGCTGCAATTGATGACAAAGATCTTTTAACGCTTGGCTATGTGCATTGTCGGAGAACTAATCCGTTCTAAACAGAGCTACGACTAATTTCAGTGAACACATGCAAAGAGAGACATCACAACACGGCATAAGCTGAGGCTCATGTCAGGATAGGTTTTGTCATGTAATTGGTATAGCACACATTTATACATATTTATAATGTGTGTGTGTGTGTGTGTACACACTGGTACGCTGGGGATATACTGTATGTATGTGCTATCACTTTCCTTTTTTCCCCATGACACCCACTGTCACTTTATAACCAGATTTGTCCATTTCTAAAGTAAAGAGTCACTGCTTGATTCTTTTTTTCTCCAAAACTTTCCATTATTTGCAGAGGTTTTAAGCAATCCTTTTGTGTACCTGCAGCCTTTTTTTGAATTAAATTATGCCATGCCACAAATGCCACTGATTGCAAAGCTAAGAGTCCATGCTGGCCCGGTGACACTGTGCGAGATTGCATTTGGACAGAACCCGATGAAAGGTCCATCCCCTGCCTGTCCCCCAGCCGACAGCCAGTTCTAAGAAAATAAAAGCACTTCCCCACTCTCCCTCACTTCCATACGGCTGCTAAGCCAAAAGGTTGAGGAAAGTGGTTACTGCCACATTTGTCTTTCTCATAGGTGTGTGCTTGTGTTGTTTGTGTGTAAATGTGTTCCTCACAAGAAAGCCTTCCCAGTCCTTTTGTATGAGTGTGCATCAGTATGTGTTTTCTGATTATTATGGCCCAACTCCTTCAAATATCACACTGCCTTAGAAATTCAGTCTCACTGCCGGAGTCTCTTTCTTGGTCCAAAGCAAACATGTTCTTCACTCTGAAACATTCAGCAGGTTAACATTGTTTTTGACTGTCTTGTTTGAGCCATGGCCTTTATTTTTGGTCCAATATTAATTTAGCAGGATGCAATTATGTACAGTATGAAAGGCTGTTGGTGGCAGTGTGGAGAAAAAATGGTCTGGTAAAATTGAGATCAATAGGCTGGCGAGATGAATGAGAGTGACCAATGAAAGAAGGGAAACAGGTAATAGAGCTAGTCTCTCCTCATCCTTCCCTCAATTTCATAATGGGAAAATAGTAACACTTGAGTGAGCTTGCTTTGCCGCTGAGGACCTCCCTTTTCTCCAAAGTAAAATGATATTCTTTTGGGATTCAAGTAGGCTAGAATACAGGATGTACGTATTTTTCTCTTGCTTCATCCTCCTTTTTGTTTCTCCCTGTCCCATCTCTTATCCATTTTGTTTACTCTTTGTCTTCTTTGACACTCACCATCTTGCTCTCTCTCAGCATGTTTGATTTTAAAAAAAAATTTTTTTAGCTTGGCCTCGATTCTTTTTTTTGGTTGTTATTCTGACTTGCAGTTTTTTGCTTTACAAACCCCAATTCCAATGAAGTTGGGACATTGTGTAAAATGTAAATAAAAACAGAATACAATGATTGACAAATCCTTTTCAACCAATATTCAATTGAATACACCACAAAGACAAGATATTTAATGTTCAAACTGATAAACTTTATTGTTTTTTTTGTGCAAATATTCACTCATTTTGAATTTGATGCCTGCAACACATCCTAAAAAATCTGGGACATGGTAGCCACGAACTGTGTTAACTGACATTGGTTTCCGAAGTGTTCCTGAGCCCACGTGGTAATATCCTTTACATAATGATGTTGGTTTTTAATGCAGTGTCATCCGAGGGTTTGAAGGTCACGGGCATTTCAATGTTGGTTTTCAGCCTTGCCGCTTACGTGCAGAGATATATCCAGACTCTCTGGATTTTTTGATATTATGGACTGTAAATGAAGAAATCCATACATTTCTTACAATTGTACATTGAGAAACATTGGGCCTCAATCATCAATATCTTCCTAAGTTTTTTCTTAAATTTGTTATTAAGAAAGTTCCTAAGAAAAGTCTACGTCCGATTCATCACATGTTCTTAAACAGCAGAAAAGTTTGCAGGTGTGTTCTTAGAGTGATGAACCCCAATGTCTTCCTAAGTTGAAAGCTTGTGCCCGTTGCTCCTATTTAGCATAGGTAAACGCCCCATTTATTCCCATAAAAGGGCATGAGATGGCAGGGCCGTGTGCACGCTGTGACACAGCACACGAGAAATGTTGAAAAGACGTGGTAAAGACAGTGGAGGCCTCGACTCCAAAAAGAAAAACTTTGGTTATTCTGAAGTGGAGGTAGTGCTGCAAGAAGTTCGCGAAAAACAAGACATCATATTTAGTAGCGTCAGCAGTGGATACAAAGCAGCAAATAAAACTCATACATGGAATGCAATTACTCATGCAGTGAACGCTGTATCCGGACAAGGGCGCAGAACTGATGAATTAAAAATAAATGGTTTGATCTGAAACCTGAGGCAAAAAACAATATTTCAAAACCTAGAAGACGGATGCTGGCGACTGCAGCAGCAGTAAATACGCCATTTTGTGGTGTAGTCCTAGTCTGCAGAAATATGCACACTTTGGGTGTGTAAATAGTGTGATCAATCACCTATTATTGGATGGCAAGGTTCCCGGTTAACATAATTGATGTGAATTGAAGGCAAAGCAAGGGAAGTTTATTTATATAGGCCTAGCAATTTTCATACACAATGGCAATTCAAAGTGCCTTACAAATGAGCAGAAGTGTAAGTGTAGTGTGTATTTATTAAAAAAAAAAAAACCTATGTGTAAAATAATGAAAATAATTAGTTACAAAATTATAATACATTTTAAATTAGAACGGACGAAAACGGTATTACTACTTATTTTGCGCAAACCTGTCAGCTCTAAATTGTGCATAAGTGTGCCCTTGAGGGTGCGTAGACTCTGTTCTTACCTAAGAACAAATCCCAAATAAGAAAACATTGGTGAATGCCAGAATCTTCATGAAAACTGTGTAAGTGGGGTTTAAGGACAAATTTGTTCTCAAGAACATTTGGTGAACGAGGCCCAATGTTCTTAAACTATTGGACTATTTGCTCACGCAGTTGTTCACAATGTGGTGAACCTCGCACCATCCCTGCTTGTGAACGACTGAGCCTTTTGGGGATGCTCCTTTAATACTCAATCCTGACACTAACCTGTTTCCAATTAAGCTGTCCACCTGTGGAATGGTACAAACAGGTGTTTTTTTTAGCATTCCTCAACATTCCCAGTCTTTTGTTGCCACTGTCCAAGCTTTTTTGGAACGTGTTGCAGGCATCAAATTCAAAATGAGTGAATATTTGCAAAAAAACAAACAAAGTTTATCAGTTTGAACATTAAATATCTTGTCTTTGTAGTGTATTCAATTGAATATTGGTTGAAAGGGATTTGCAAATCATTGTATTCTGTTTTTATTTACGTTTTACACAACGTCCTAACTTCATTGGAATTGGGGTTTGTAATTCAGTTACCCTTTAAATTAAATGTGGTATGATTTGACCTTACATTTTTTTTTTTCTATGAATGGAAAGGAAGCTACATGTCATTCATCACAATGAATGCTGGCTTTTAATGGATGCTTTAACTGCTATCTCAGTGGAAAATAGAAGCACACTAAAGTGTGCAGTGATGTGAAGTCAGTCAAACGAAGCCCAACTTCAATCCTTTTGTCAGTACACACTTGAGGCAAGCTGCCAAAATGTCCTTTAGCAAGACACCGGGTCTCCACTGGCTGAGGGGTTGCTGCTCTGTATAGCTCATCCTGACCTTTGACCTTCCTGTGGATGAGCAGGAGACAGGTCCATTTACTCTTCAAAACCTAATCTGTGATGTCTAAACAAGTTGTATTCCAAACAGATCTTGCATAATATAACACATATGCCAAAAATGCAAACATCTACCAACGCTTATGACTCTCATTGTGTCACAGAGCTGGTTGTTGTATTGTCAAAGGCTGTGTGGTTTGAAAAGTAAATAGATTAAAAACAAACTCTTACATCAAGATTTGTTAGCTTTTGCTGATGATGATAACACAGGGGCCAGAAGCACTTGACTGACCAGAAGAATTAAAGCATTTAAACAGTATAGAAATTACAAAATGTGAAAACAAACTGAAAACAGTTATATATCTTAAGTAGGGTTGGGTATCGGTTTTTTCAGATACCGGTGCTGAATCTATACTTTTAAAACGGTGCCGGTGCCTGAACTGGTACTTTTTAAGAAAGTTTAAAAAAAAAAAAAGGAAAAAAAAGAAAGAAGGGTACTAAACAACAGTCAGCGACATTAAAGAAGAGCTTTTTTATTGCTAAGGCCGTATGGACAAAATTAAATGATTTCATAATATAGTAATAACTATAACTTATAACAATAACGTATTTCACCAGTAAATTGCTGTTGAACGACAAAAACAACCACCAGATGGGAAAAGGGTATTTTACAATAACTTTGAATGCACCGTAAGGCTACCAGTTTTAAGTGAACGTACCATCTGTGTTGTTTTTCAGACAAAGGCAGCCGCACACTGCTTAACGTCCCGCTGTTGGATCCTCTACAGTGAAATACAGTTACACTTTACACTGTTTAGCTGTCAGCATTTTAAATGTGTTTAATCCAGCTGCTAGCTAACAGTAGGCTAACGTTAGCTGCTGTCAAGTGTAGTGTTAAGTAGCGTGACATGCGGCAATGTTTCTGTTGCCTGTAACGTCCGTTTCGGAACATCAGAGAGCAGTGCAGGCATTTCAGTGGCACCGAAATGAGGCACCGAAATCCACGTTGCTATTCGGTCCGGTAGATACTGGTCGTTAAGGCACCGGTGCCGTATTAGCACCGGGTCTCGGTGCCCAACCCTAATCTTAAGGCTCCAGCTGACATAATGTTTCAGATATATGTTTTTCTCAATAATAACTGATTCTAATATCAAAGTTCATGGTGTGTACTTTGCAGATTGTGATTGAAAACACTTTTCCACTTAATTTATCATATGTGGATAACTACGGTTTGTTGTCAATTTGACAATTGTCAATTGTTCTTAGATGCAAGCCAACAATTTAGTCTAACGTTTTCACTACAGCAACATCTCCAAGCTCAAATCTGCAAAGCCCCAGGTTTTTGTCAGACTTTGCTGTATTAGGACCAGACCTTTTAAAACTTACCCCCTTCATGAACTTAGTTTCAGACATAGCTGTAGGTCTTTGGTCCACTTTTAAAATACACTACAGAAATAAATCAGCATTAAATGTAGGGGTGGAACGGTACATGTAGTCGTATTGAACCGAAAGGGTACGGGTATCACGGTTCAGTTCATGAATTTACACGGAGAATACACGGTATAAAAATAAATAAAACTTGCGTGCAAATTAATTAATGTAATGCAGAACTAATGTAATGCAGAACTACAGTTAGATACGCGGGTTCTTTAGGGACACCTAATCTGTAGCCCCGCCTTAGCTCTGAATCTCTTCTGATTGGCGTGCCGCCTATGTAGCCGAGCTCTGCTTATGTATGCAGTTTTAGTGAGTCAGAGATAACAGCACTAACGAGTATGGCGAGTCGTGACGACCCACAAGAGTTAGAGGACCCGCCGGCCTCTTTAAGATTGCAAGTTTGGGAAAACTTTGGTTTCCCAGTCAGTTACAGTAGTACAGGCGAGAGTGTGGTGGATAAGACTGCTGTTGTAGATTAGTGTTAACGTTTCCAGCGTCGCGGCTCCGAACCGCAACATTAGTTGGGACAGACGCCTTGTTTCTTCAGGCTAACTATGTTAGCTTTAGCCAGGCAGGGAGCAGTCATCATGATAACGTTGCATTAATCAGGTAATTTAGTTCGTCTTTGCAGAGAACAAAGATGCTGTATTTTCAGTTTTATAGCTGATTGTCTTATTTTGTTTACAAGTTCCAGATGGAGTCTGGAGATGATGTGGGGTACTTATTGTTTACTGTTTACATCTTACTTTACACACTTCAGGCTGTTGCAGCTAGCTCAGGGGAGAGACTGTATGACACTAGGTGGTACAGCCTGATAGAAAAAAAATTGCCCTCTGCATTTTTGTTTTGCTTTTCCCTCCATTGTACCGAACCGTGATGTCTGAACAAGAGCCCAACTGATAAAGGATTTTTAAGGCCGATATCGATAGATATTTGGTGATTTAAAAATTCGATATTCTGATATATCGGCGATATATATTTTTTAAAATAAATCCAGAAACGCGTAACAAAACATAAACAGATTTCCCTAACATTAGTTATTTGTAGTTATTTATGAGTCCTCACTAAAATAATATGATAATGCAGTTTAAAAATAAACTTGTTTTATTGTCACAACAGAACAGAGGAACATCAAAATATATTAAAGTTCTGATAAATAAAATGTATAAAAATACAAACTTGAGATATGAAATTTTAAAGGGTTAAACACGAGTGTTGCCAACAGGGACGTTGTAGATCGCCCTCTGGGGGACAAACTATGCAACGCCAACACTCAGAACATGGTTGAAGGGTGTTTCGTCCGTTTTTATTTTATTTTTTTTTAACATATTATTGAAACTATTTTCTAAATCTGTCCGAAAGCCAATATTTGCATTCTGTGGAGGCTATTATGTCACTTACACAGCAAAGTCACATAATTGGAAACTAAACACCGATTGAGTGCTTTCTTGTCTGTATAAAATCAACCTTTTATTACTTGGTGCAAAATTGAAATGGCCACCATCTTGAAAAAACAAAGATGTTTCATTACATTCCAGTTTGACATTTATTTAACATTACTTTTATATTGCAGCACACACAGAGCCAAGTGCTCTGCTAATAATTTCTGCTGCTCTAGACATCTCACGCTGAAAAATTACTGTATTCTGGATTCAAACTCAAGATGACAAAATTACAAAGTCAACGGTTCAGCAAACTATACATCAAGGCATTTTTTCATTGATCACACCCTGGCTACTGCCAGAATCTTAACACCACTGATTAAATAATGTCCTGCTTAAGTTTCATTGGCTTGTTTCTTTTGGCATTGATTACAACAAAATGTTTTCATTGTTTGATTAGTTATTGTTGCAATGTGACTGTGAACATCACTGCTTTAACTCTCTGTCTTCTCTTGTGAACTGGTGTGAACTCTGTCCAAGCTATAAAAAAAAAGTCTGTTTTAAAAGTTCATATCAGGCTTCACTAAGCATGATTTAATCTGCTTTGTGTAGTAGTCAAACACTGGATTTATTCACTAGGTTTGCTCAACTTAGACTAGTTTATTATATATATATATATATATATATATATATATATATATATATATATATATATATATATAAAATCAGTCGATCCTGTTGCTAAACCAAAATCAGTGTGCTGCCAACTAAGATCTGGATCCGAGAATATCATGAAACATGTTTCTTTGTCATGGCTGTTAATGGGTTTTCATATTTGTACTATGTGCAATTGTTTTCTAACTCTGTGTGTACTTTTGAGCAGCGCTGCTCGGGAACACAAAATTAATTTCAGTGTAAACTGACAATAAAGTTGTATCGTATAAACAAAACGGACATCTGTGATAAAAATAAATGGCCGAACTGTCCCTTTTACAACATCCCTGCTGACAGGGGTCCCAGGCTTTTTTCTCTCCACTGTCACTGTGACCTAACTGCTGTGATGAGTTGTTATCAGAAACACCATAAATGTGTGCACCAGCTGCCATAAAGCCTCACTCCCTACAGGTCTTATTTATTTATCTGTCGCCTCTCCAATTCCCAGAGGGCCGGAGTGGAGGAGCTTTAATGCCACAGAGCTTCATTGCTCACTTAGTGGGCTGGCTTAGGCCTGGCATGCTTGCTTTCTCAGCATGTGCTCATTTAGAGGGGGAGCAGTAGAAATGAAAAGAGTAAAGGTAGGACCGGGGATAGAGGGAGATGAGTGGAGGAAATGAGTGCAAAGAGAGGAAGAAATAGATACATAGGGATAGGAAACAACAGAGAAGGGATAGACTGAGGAAGACAAGGAGTTGGGGGAAATCTCAAGAGCTTAGGCGTCAAACCAGCAGGCTGTTTCAGTTGAAGGAGACATGGCCTAGATACTTCACTGTTAATGACTGTTCTGCTAGGCCAGGGTTTCATTTTGTCAACTAAGCCAGTGTCATCTAGTGTTATGCACACCATGTGGCTATTCGGCCGTGTGTGTGTGTGTGTGTGTGTGTGTGTGTGTGTGTGTGTGCACTGTAGCTATGCATTTCACACATGAACCATAGTCTTCACATTATGTCTCTAACATGTTGTGATACAGCATCAGCTAAGATGTGCAGCACCACAAGCTTTTGGCTTTGAATGTCAGACATGGCCTAACAAGTCATCAAACCAAAACCCTCAATTTAGTGCACGTCTCACCAACTACTAGGTCATGCAGGGTATGCCCCATATTGCTTTTATATTTAGATTTAGATGTTCATTCAATTATGTCTTCTGCTATGTTCTTTGGACCCACTGTAACTCTGTATTTGGTACCATTTCTATTGGAAATTCAGACCATGAGTCCTCGTCTCAACAGGTCAAGTAGCTTTATTTTCAGGATTGTTGGAGTCATCAGTCCTGCAAAAATGTACAAAGCAAGTGGAGTACCAATCCCGGTGCCACAGGTGGCCACTAAGCTTGTACTCCAGATTGGGACTTTAACGCTATCCTAGCAATTTGATTGCTGCAGGTTTCACCAGGAAACTGAAAGAAAGACACCCATTTGTTTTCGTGGCTTGACAGTTGGAAATGAATGAAACTGATCCAATCTCGCAGAACCTCTTCCTTCCTCCTCTTCTTCTGCTGACTTGAGACAGACAAATAAACATGCTTACACCTGTGGAGAATCCAGAGTATATCCACATCACTCTGTAATAGATTGAGTATGTGTGTGTGTGTGTGTGTGTGTGTGTGTGTGTGTGTGTGTGTGTGTGTGTACGTGTCAGTAAGTGTGTGTGCGTGTCAGTGAAAGACACTGTTTGTGCATGTGCAGGGCCCAGATTAAGCTGTCACACAGACTGTGAGTGGTCCCAGACAGGCTGATGAATGTGGGGGCCAGCTTGCAGATAATGAAGTGGTTAGGTCTCCCCTGATGCCTTTAATTGAACAAGTGTCGCTGGCTCGGCCCATCTGGACAGAAAGCATTCTGGGAATTGGGTGTTTTCATGTGGACTGGTTTGAATGGCTGGTAAGGAAGAGTCATTTTGTGACCCTGTGAGTAGCAGAGGAGATGGTTAAGTGGGAGGACAAACCAGCAACATTAATCTTTTAGCTTCATGTGCAGAGGCTGTACTCTACTGTAAATGTAAGCCTGTTTGCACATGTCTGCTCCTTCTCAAATGAATTGCACTGTAATGCTAATCTAAGTCAACATTGTTTGACTTAACCTGAATAAGTGTTTGCTAGTGCTATCCTGTTTTGGTGTGTGTATGTCCTGTCTGTATCAATAGCTCTCAGGACCAGTGTAGGTGGTTAGTACTGCTGGCTGCAAAATTGAGTCCAGTCACCGCCTCTTCAATTGGAAGTGCACTGCCTCTTCAGTCAGAGCCACAACAACAAGGAGAAAGAAAGTCTCTGAATATGCTGTGGTTGTATGAAAGCACATTTATTGCCATCCTGGAGGGACCAGAGGCATAACCATAAACTGCCTAAGGGTATTGCTTCTGCATACAGGGAGAATTTATTACAATCGAGGATTTTTTTCTTTCTTTCTGCGTGTATGTGTTTTACTGTTTAATTCTTTACCACTGTCAAAGGTCCTATTGTGAAATCTGCAGGCAGTAGAGAGTGCAAGCTGAACAATTCAACGCCTTAAGCAAGTGGCCTTGTTGAATAAGATAAGGTCAGAACTCCACTCCTGATTTAGAGGATACAGAGCAGCTCCCATCTGGACACTGACAAGAGCAGCTTCCCTCCTCTCTCTAAGCCAAGTCAATGAAGAGACCTTCTACCTGCCTTGTTCGCTGTTTCTCCTCTCCGTCAGACAGAGCCCCTATACACTATTCATAAACCGCAGAGGGTTGTCTGACCTTTTTGCTGGAATGTTAGGGCAAATTAGTTGTCAGAGTAGAGGACGTGGCAGCCATGCTAAGGCCTAGATTCTGTCCCCTACACCTCCACCTTCCTTCCTTTTTTCACCTTTTCATAGGATACCTGCCCTTTCTACTGCCCAAGCATTAGTCTCACCACTACCATGGACAGACATTGTTGTCTCTGTTACTGTCTTCTGATTGCAGAATAAAAGTGATTTACACACTTGCATATGCCCACTCTGAGAAAACTGGCCTTCAAAATGCAATACAAAAAACAGCCATGTGGTCCATTCCCGTTGAACGCTTTTCCTAAGAGGTAAACCGTATGGCAGTCCTTTCAATCAGAAATGAATTTGAAAGATTCTCTACAGCAGTCTGCTGCACATCCTTCGTGAATCACTAGTCTAATTCAGTCTATACATCACATAAATCCTTGAATTACTATCAACCACTTTTACCTAGAATACAGAACAGCTTATAATGAGCCCAAATGCAAGCAGCAACCTTTTAAAGTAGAGTAAACAGTAAGCTTGCTGAGCCGCTGGCCCCCAGAGTCTACGCATATTCATTACCTTACGTAATGGTTTTTTAAAATAAACACCACTGCATTCAGCAAGCATTAGTTATTCCTGCATAGTAATTAGCTACTCGAGACTGCATTTTGTGAATGTGTTGCTGCTGGTGCACTTTTTCTAGACAAGAGGGAAACTTTGTGGTTACTCAGGATCAAGCCACACATTTATCTATATAATACGGTATATCGGGAAGTGTGTGTGTGGGTGTGTGTGTGTGTATGTGAGAACTGTTCATCCAATCTACTTCACACTTGGTTTCCTGGTTACTCAATGAACTTGGGGTCTGGATTTTGGAGCGGTTTGGACAGCGTTGGATATAAAAAAACTGAATAAAACTAAACGGCCGAACAATAAAGAAAAAGATTGACGTTAACCTGTTGATGCAGCAGGCTGTTGAGCCTTGGAGCCGTCATTAAAAGCGACGTCAATAAAATATGACGTGCAGCACAACGGCATCAGCTGTCTATTGTTTTGTCATACCTGTATTTTATGATCTGTGTCAGAGGAGCAGAAGTGTCCATGACAACTTCTATATTTACTTTGAGGTTAATTCATACTGGGCAAAATGTGATAAGAATGTACGGGGGTCAGACGTTTTTATTTGTTGTATTTAACACACACACACACACACACACACACACACACACACACACACACACATATTTACAATAGCCTATACACAGTATATGGCTATAGCCTTTACATGCTATTTTAGTGTGAAACACTTCACATGTTTGTATGAAAAGAACTATACATAAAGGCTAGGCCTATATTATATACACACTATCTAGGCCTATTATTAATGCGTGGATAGGCTCTTTATCCGAATCCGCCTGTAAGCTTAACATCTTCCACCTTCCACCCACCTGAATGAAATATTTTCTCCGTTTATAGACCCGCATGGACATTTCACTGCCCCTCTACAGGCTCCGTTGCTTTTTAAATGATGTATTAATGTATGTGAGTGTAGAGTGTCTTCTGTAACAATTTACTTTAATGATTAGAGATGCTGCTTGTAAACGTGTCCATGCGCGCAGTAATGCAACTGCAGCTGATATCGTCGGCCATTTAAGCAGCAAAACAAACTAGTTATAAACTTGACAGGAAACCAGAACTAGAACTTAAGCTTCTGAAATAATCACAATGAAGTCAAGCAGCTGTTTATCTAGCGTCTCTCCAGACACACTTACAAATGAAGCTGTCTGTCCGACAGCAGCTCCGATATGTTCATATTTTAGAGAACCTTAATAATATTTTCTTCGTCAATTGTGTATTATTTCAGCCACCCGCTATTAATCAGAATGTTAATTTGTATGATCCGACCAGCCTGATTGGCCCGATCCGTAACGTTAGATAAACCACGGGGCCATGTATATTACCGCTCTCTCTATCTCTCTCTCTCTCTCTCTCTCTCTCCCCCCATTTTCTCTTTTTTTCTCTCTCTCTTCCCTTTCTTCTTTCTCTCTCTCTCTCTCTCTCTCTCTCTCTCTCTCCTCCTTTCACTCTTTACTTTACTCTTTAGTTTACTTGGTGAAAAGACTTCCGCGGAGGATACATCAGTGTATCCTCGATTATAACTCGGAGGAGGAGCCTCCTCGATGCTCGATCCTTGCTCCTCGATGTGCATTTTAGGAATTGGGACGTCCTTAAACATGGCACGCTGAGAATGATTTCCGGGCCACAAGCCGGAGGATTGAGGAGTCGAGGAGGTACACATTTGGGAAATGAGAAAGGACTTATATCTATGCCTTCCACCTTTTTTTTTCGCCCCCTCTGTCTCTCTGTGTGTGCGCGCGCGCACACACACACACACACACACACACACACACACACACACACACACACACACACACACATTCACAGGCCAGAGCCCGGCTGAATGTGAGTCTCTGTACTCGGTCCAGTTGTGGTGGTTCATTAACGCAGCTTTTTGCTGATTGGCTCTCATAACGAGCCGGAATCGGCAACGTTCTGTGTCAGGTAAATGTAGTAGTACAATGTCTTCCTCTGATGTAGAAGTACACTGTAAGTCAGTAGTAGGTTATACGGTGGAGTCGCATATTAAGTGGTTTTGGGTCCTTCTGTAAGTAATTTTGGGGTGCAATTTGGTTCTGGAGAAAGCTACAAGCAGCAACACAACAGGCCAAGCAATCGGTCCATTCCAAACAGGCACATTTTGAACGGGCACTGTACTAGTATTTCCAAAAGTCTACAACTATGAGTTGACAGATTTTTACAATCTCCCACTATGTTTTTTTTTAAAGCTGCTAGATTGTATTGCCTAGGTAGTATCCTAGAGGATAGATTATAGTTATATGGCAATGGAGGAGCTCTGTTTTTTTCTACTTTTAGCAGCTTTGCATACTTTACTAGGTAGCCAATAAGATTTTATCCATCAGCTCAGATACAGGCAGGTTTTCTTTCAATATTTACTTGATCAAAAATAACCCTCATTTCCTCCATTCCCCTTTACTTGCCAATTTGTCCTTTGCCTGAACTTCATGTTATATTGTTGTTCAGGGCTAAAACTTATCCCATCTCCCTATAGGCCCCTTGCCTCTACTTTCTGACCTTAGTCTGACACTGATCCTGCCCTTTGAAGACAAGCAAAGATCAAGTGAGGATCAAGGGGTTAGTCGCTCTGGTGATACAGGTTTTTTTTTCCCTTCCCTGTCTGTGGTTTGTGTTTGTCTGTGCTCTGTGGGTCGATGAGTCCTGCATGCTAAACTCGTGCAGTAATTGGGCGCGTGCCTGTTTGCAGCCTGCTCCAGCTCATCATTCAGCTTGAGAGGAAATCTATGGCAGGGTGATAAACATATTGCTAAGTAAGGGGATTGTAGGCCTGTGAGTGTGATTGCGCCAAACACTGTGTACACAGGATGACAGCGCTGCATGTGGACAATCACACACACCAACACACACACACACACACACACACCTACCTGTCATCTGAGGTCAGCTTTTTCACCACTGTGGCAACCCGTAGCAGCACTATGCACAATAGTATTTATATTGTCCCACGTTAAAATGATTGTCTAATGTTCTATTTCCATTTGACATGTACACCTGTCTTCACACTGTCATAAACCATACCGTACTGTTTAAAGAGTGTCCAATCAATCATTAAATCAAATCAATTTATTTGTCACGTGAAATCATATAAAATACAATTTCAGTCAAATGTAATCCTGTCCTCATTTGGGATCCTAGTAGCCTGAGTATAAAAGCTCCTCGTGAGGCTCTCAGTGCTGGCCTGGCGTATCCGGTACCTTCTTCCCCAACTCAAAAGGGGGAAAAGGCTGTTAACCAGGTGGTTTGGACCTTAAATGATTCTCCTAGCCTTTTTCTTGCAACGCCTGGTGTGAATGTTCTTTAGGCAGGGTAGGGCACCATCTATTGTATGTTTACCTCAAACATACAATAGGTGTATGTTTTCCCTGCGGTCCTGTTTGAGTCGCCAAAATGGCCAACCGAAGGTTTCCGGTCCGCCCTAAACTGCTGTCTGTATACGTTTTCATCAGCAATGGTGGTTGTTTGATAATGAAGGCAACTTCTGCTATGATCCCACGCAAATTCACCACGTCATCAAAAAGAGACCCCTATGGAGACCTCTAGCGGCAGAAAATTACATATTGTACGTTTAAACACAATCATCTCTTTTTACCATCTCCACACACACAGAGCAGCCAGTGTTTACCAATCAGTTACAGTCGCCATATCACATCCTGCCTGCCCTCACTGTTTACTGAAGGCCACGATTAAGTGCCATGATTGAAAGCATCAACATCCATTTCATCCATATTTGATGAGTGAATGTCTCCGTGCTATTACACACAACGAGAGGAAGCTGTAATCAACATGCACACACACTGTGAATAATTATTTACCCAGATAATGGCTGTGTTTACGCAAGCACATGTTTTCTTTCTTTCTATGATAAAGAGAACTCTGATTAGGTAATAGCATGACTGATTTCCTGTTGTTGTTGTTGTTGTTGTATTATTTGGCTTGTTCAGGCTGCCTCCTGATCTGTCAACTAATGCTATTAGACCCCTTCACAGAAAAACCTTTGTCGTCTCCAGGACAGCCACACCAGAATAAACTTATCAACGAAGAACCTGGCATGCAGTCATTTGAACGTACTAATGATACGTCATAATAACAGAGCTTGTGTCTATTATGCACTCTGCTCACGCATAGACTCAACAGAGGGTTAGGTCATGGCTGCACTGAGCTGTGTTATGCTCAATTTCAGAGTTACCCTGTAAACCTTAGATTTTTATGAGCTGGACCCCATTTCTACAGGGCAGCGCCACATTAAAGAGAATGTGGATCCACAAATGAGGTCAGCAGAGCGGGCTGTTACGTTAAGGGCATAGGAATCAAAGTGTCTGACTCCTACCTAGTGCAAATCCTACGTAAAGATTAGCATATAGAAATTGAGACTGATTATTAGAAATGGTATATTAGGACAGGGTCACATTGACACTGTAACATAGTTACCAGCTAAAATGAATGCAGTCGGATGTCCTGCAATAAATTCTCCCTTCATGAAGATTATATTTTTATAAACTGTATTGCATTATCCAGACAGTTGTTTAATTAGCTTACCCTTTATTGATATATAGAGGTGGACAAAATAATAGAAACAATTTGCAAGCTTTCTAATGTTGCAAAACATCACAAAGAGGAGTCGATCCTAACCTTGCTTATAAAAGTGAATGGTTTAAAGACCTGCACACATTTCATACAATTTAATCATGCTCCCACCACGCAATTTGGGCATTCTTCTATTTCCCTTTACCTTGTTCTCTCATACTTCTGTCATTGCCTGCCACTGTTTAGTAGGCCCAATGACAGCAGTGATTGATGCAGGTTCAACCATTGCATGAAAAGCAGACCCATGCCTACTCTGGGCCTCTCGCCCTTCAGGCCCTCATCCTGCCAGTGTGTTTTCATTTCCAGGAGCCAGGCAGGTGGATAAAATGAATGATCACAGATGAGTTTTTTGTCCCCCTTTTAAATGTTGGGACTGGTGGTTATAGAAACATGGGTTTTTAGTCGTGCATAGACTATGGTGGTGGGAGCTGTTGCTCTAATTAAGTAGTTGCTACAAGTCTTGGTTTCTCAGGACCATTCAGCTATTATATCACCACATTCATATTGACCTTTCTTCCTTGTAGCATCGATCCCAGTTTTAAATGGAACAGGAACGACTCATTGTACTCCACTTGACATTGCACGAGGCTGTCCTTCCATTTCACTAAACACTTGGTGATCTCTGCAATGGGCAATGAAAGCACTGCAGTGACAGTATTTTAACACTCGTGATCCTCTTAACATCGCAAGTTAAAGTCTGGGAGGCAACTGTTGACTGCTAACAGAACAGGAAATGTAGCCTCAGAATTAACAGAAATTAATAGGGGTTTTTACACAACTGTATCAGAAGGTAGCAGAAGGCCATACTAGCCATTAGTCCACCAAGCAATCCCAAAGACCCCGCAGAGACCAATTTACCTGCTATTTACTGCCACAACAATCTTGCTATTTCCCTGCTTAATTATTGTCAACATTTTGGGGCCCCAACAGTGCTGTCCTCTTGGCCCTGTCTTTTCAGACTTCACCCTATAATAACCCTGTGTTATTAGTAGCCATTAGCGTTCTCCATAGTGAACTGTACACTTAATATCCACAGCTGCTAACCCCTTATCCTGTAAGACTACTTTGCCTCGGCAGCACAGATTAACATATCTAATGAGCTGAATCTCCAAAGTAATAGGTGCACTGTTTATCCCTCTAATAAAGCAAGTGTAATAGATGTGACTCAACTCTTCTTCTCTCATGGAAAATTACTGAATGCTCTATAGAACACATTAATGAGCAGTTACATTACAGCAGCAGCACAGCAGTTGCTGTGCATTTTTGGTCTTTTGAAATGTCTGAGTGAAGCACCTCATTTGTACTCATGTCTCTCATTGTGTGCTATTGTTGGGTTAGGGTTAAACTATGCTGGGACTAGAGCTTATGGGGTCATTAGCCTCTCTGTCTCTGTCAGTGAGTAGATTTGTTCCTGTATTGGAGCTGTTTCACACTCTGTTCTGACTTTCAGACATCCAAAGAGCTCTGCGCTGCCCCCCATTAAATCCGCAGCTGTTTTTAAATGACCTGAGCTGCCCAACCCTCAAAAAAAAAAATTATAAAGCAGCCAGGTGTGTGGGAGGGGGGTGGTATTATTATGGAAATGTTTTTTTCATGAGACTTTATGGTAGACGGTGCCTGGTCTTGGTTTATTTCTGCCTGTGTAATTTTTGTTCTGGTGTGAATGCTCCCATATGCTGTCCTGACCGAAATCGCACACACACACAAACATATCAATATGTAATCAACGTAAGTTTGCATTTGCTCAAGCACACACAGAGATGTGGCTGCATACAACTGAGTAATTCTACAGTCTAGATACTTGCAGTACCATGTTTTTTTGCTTACATTATTTAAAGCAGTTTTTTCCACTTTAAAGATATGATGGAATACACTTGGGGGAGTAATCTTTTGCTTGTAGTTGCCCTGTACCTCCCACCTCACCTTCTAATCTTCACACAACCTTTTATGTTAACTCTGTCTCACTCGTCTTTTTGTCTCTCATCTTCTTTTACACACACAGATATATTCTAGTCCATTATAGTATTCTTTTCAGGCTCTGTAGGACCACTGAAGCTTATCCTTGGATGTAGGCACAGAACCTCTCTGTACATTGACAAAGACTCAATAACACTCTTCACTACATATACATTCACTTTGTTGACATAAATCATGTGGCACACATACAGTATGAATTAATATGATATAGTATAAAAGTGTTTTCCTGGCTGCTGGCTCAAGATAGGCTGAACACAGGTGAAAAGCAACCGAAAGAACAGGTCATTATAGTGAAACATAATTGAGAGTCAGAACTGAATTGCGTGTTTGCAGACCAAATACCAAATATACCAATTCACTATTGTGTTGTTAACATAATCAGCTGTACTTCTTAAATAAGTATTTTATTGCTGGAACGAGGTAGGGCTGGGCAATATATCGATATTCTATCGACATTGATATATGAGACTAGATATCATCTTAAATTTTTTATATCGTGATATGACAGTGTCATCTTTTCCTGGTTTTAAAGGCTGCATTACAGTAAAGTGAATTTACCAGACTGTTCTAGCTGTTCTATTATTTGCCTTTACCCACTTAGTCATTATATCCACATTACTGATGATTATTTATCAAAAATCTCATTGTGTAAATGTTTTGTGAAAGCACCAATAATCAACCCTACAATATCGTCGCAATATCAACATCAATGTATTTGGTAAAAAAAAATATTGTGATATTTGATTTTCTCCATATCGCCCAGCTTTAGAACGAGGGTCTTTTCATAAAACTACAGTAGAATGGTGCAAACATTTTTGAAATTGGTGCCACGTGACCAGAGAAAACAGAGAAAAGAAGCTGTGATATTCCCTTTCGCTCAAAAAAAAACAACAACCTTTCACAACATTTAACAGAATGCACTGCGCCACACAGGACCAATAAACGCTATCAGCTCAGACCAAAAACTGCTGATTGCTCACAAAGAAATCAATACTGCTTTCCAAAATTTTTATGCAGACCTATACAAATCTGAAATGTCATTGGATAAAACTAAATGTGACACCTTTTTACAAGATTTAGAGCTTCCTACACTTACGCCAGAAGATGCACAGCGCCTTTGTGAACCAATCACTCTGAGTTGAGAGGTGCGATAGCTGGAATGAAAAAAGGCAAGTCTCCGGGATGGGATGGAATTCCTCCAGAGTTTTATCTCACCTTTTGGGAAGAGCTGGGACAATACTTTTTAGCCATGGTTCGTAACGCTGTTGAAGTTGGTGCCTTTTTTAATGACATGAATGCTGCCTTGATAGCTGTATTGCCCAAACCCAATAAGGACACCACTAAATGTGGGAACTATAGACCATTATCTATCCTCAATGCCGAGATAAAAATCTTTGCCCGTATACTGGCCTCGCGATTAGACCCCCACATAACTATGCTAATTAAGAGTGACCAGACGGGCTTTGTGAAACCACGACTTGCTTCTGACAATGTACGGCATCTTCTCCATGTAATTCATGCTGCCAAGGATATTCCCTCTCCATGTGCAATATTGAGCCTTGACGCAGAAAAAGCCTTTGATAGGCTAGAATGGGATTACCTGTGGATGATTCTACAGCGCTTTAAATTGGGTTCAACTTTTATTAATTTAACTAAACTACTAAACAATAACCCATCTGCAATGATAAACACAAATGGCATCATATCAAACAAGTTTAATTTATCACGCTCGTACCGACAGGGATGCCCATTAAGCCCTTTTCTTTTTATTTTGTCATAAAAAGAGCCCCTCGCAGAGAAAATTCGTCAACACCCGATTATTTCCCCCATAACATTTAACAACACCACACACTCTATCGCTGTATGCTGATGATATATTAGATTTATAGATATATAGATATTAGATTTTTTGATAGAGCAGCCATATCATTACCGCATATTTTGGATACTTTTCACGAATTTAGCTCTCTATCTGGTTATAAAATCAATTGGACCAAATCGGCGCTTTTCCCTTTAAACTCTAAATTGAACCTGAGCTCATTACCTCAGCACATCCCAGTGGTCAAACAATTTAAATACTTGGGGGTGGACATTTTTTCCTTCATTAGCCAATATTGCCAATAAGAATTTTCAGGGCATCTATAATAAAGTTGAGGCGAATCTTAGTAGATGGTCTCACTTGCCAAAATCATTACAAGCTTGTGTGTCAGTTGTTAAAATGGATATTTTACCACGCATACATTTCTTTTCCTCAATGTTGCCCTTACCACCCCCAATTGATTACTGGAAAAGAGTCCACTCTTCGGTCTCTAAATTTATTTGCACCTGAATAGTCCACTCTTCAACAACTATTCCCTAGTCACTGGGGGGGGTCTCATTGTCATCCCTGGATTGTAGCTCTAGGGGTATATATGTTTTAGCTGATGTATATAACGAGAACAGGCTTCATGACTTTAATGATCTGAGACTGTCTTACCAATTGCCTGGAACATCTTTATTTCTGTACTTTCAACTACGGGTCATCTATGAAAGCATATGGAGTACCATGGAGTTCTCCTCTTACTACCCACCCTTTGCACTCCATTCTGTACAATAGAGGCCGAAAAAGAGGTTTGGTCTCCCGAATATATTCACTTATCCGGGATGCCTCTTATAAAACCCTCCCCATCTTACATGTATGGTCTAGCGATCTGGAACACTACATCGGAGATGATTCACTGGACTGGGAAAAGATTTGGTCCTTGATTGTCTTTGCTTCTAAAAACCCGGACCATCAACAGATCCATTTCAATTATATCCACAGAACTTACCTCACTCCTAGGAGAAACTTTCTCATGAAACGTTTAACATCTCCAGTCTGCACCCTGCGCTCAGATGGACTTATAGGCTCATACATGCATATGTATTGGGAATTCAAGGACGTGAGGCTTTTTTGGGGTGAGGTCTGTGCTACTTTATCTAATGTACTGGATGTCACTGTACCAATGGATTAACGCATACATTGACATAGTTGATATGGAGCTATCAGTGGCAAGAATGCACAGTGCTGGAGCTGATACTATTGTAGCGTGGCAAACAATGGCAGATAAGATAAGGAATTGCTGTAATCACTACCTGTAAGTGCATTTTTCTTTTCTTTTTTTGTTACGTGGTCTCTCATGTCCTGTAAGAGTTTTACAGAGATCCAGAGGGGTGGGGGGTCCCAGATGATCTGAAATCTAGATTAGGATCAGACTCCTGTCTCTGCGTTTACATGTATGCAAATAATAATGATAATGTCCCTACTCTGCCTAGAAATAAAAATTTGCTTAAAAAATGTTAATTATGACAGCAACGGAAACATCTGTCAGCCAATAAGAAAGGAGTATCTGTTTTGGTCGTTGTTTAAATAAATATGTATAGCTCCTCACTGGAAATGTAGACACCTGTGGAAGTGGCTGATAGATGAACAGGATTGTCATCTGCAGTGCCTAATATACATTCAGGTTTTTACTCAACCAGGCAGCCCCAACCCCCGAGTGCGACAAACAGTGGAGGGTGTTGACGTCAGAGAGAGGGGGAAGCCGTAAGAAGATGTGAGGCGTTTTGAGGTTTAAGAGGGAGACGGCAGAGTACAAGGAATCAAAACTCGGCTTCCCTGCTTTTTCATCCAGAGCTCTGTATGGAAACCCCATTGGTGTGTTTAATAAAAAGAGGCATCACTCAAAACACATTCTACCTCCTTTCTACGTGTTCAGTTTTTTTTAGCGGCCCCTACTTGCACCATTTCCTTTTTCCTCCTGCATCTCTACCTTCCCTTTCTCTGTATATGAAATGACATCAGACACCTAATGAATATTTCATGACACTTCTTTACCCCTGTGCAAATAATGGATGCTATAAAAATCATAAATACATCTCTCTTCTTCCTGGAGCTGGAGCTGTCTGACTGCATGGGTGCGTTTCCATGCCGGAAAGGTGTCTACACGCCAAGGTGTACTGTAGGTACTTACTACTTTTGCCATCAAGGACATTGTTTGGGGAGATTCAAGCATGGAGCAGCACAGTTCAGTGGCTTCAGATCAGGTCAAGACTTGAATACATTGATCCATTTATTCTGGGCTGCTTTGCTTCTTTTCCTTTCTGTGTTTGTCCCAGATGTCAAACTCTTGGTGGCCCCAAGCTCTCTATATGGGAAAGTAATTGGTCGATAATGTGCATTGACAGAAATACAGCTCTTACAGACTTGTATAATTCACTTGAGGTGTAGTTGGAGGATCCATAATGCATTATGATGACACATAACTTACAGTAAAATACACTATGAATCTGGTGTAACTCTGATAAGAGGTTGTTAGTGGCTATGCTGGTGTGTAGCTATAGTTTTAAGAATTCATTTCCTAGAGGTTTTTAATTGTTTAGCTTATATTGCTTTTTTGTGTCAGGGTCTTACTCTAATATTCCAATAAACATATGATGAACTTAAAATGTCCTTAGTCCATATGCAAGATTTACAAAGCTCAAACGGCATTCAGATGTACTCCACTTAATTTTCAATATAAGTTGCGTTTCTGTAGCCACAAGGCATTTTGTATTCCTGGTATTTTTGCACTAAATCATGGAAGCATATCCCTGGCTCGAAAAATAAATGTTAATATACTTGCCTGACTTTTATCTGGAAGGGGACGGAATCATCTTGATTAATCTTCTTTTATGTTTAGGTATTTGGTGCAGCCGTTCTGTTCATCAAACATCCAGGAAATTGGGCTCGGATGTGAGTCGTCAGAAAATGAAGCATCCAGGGGTTTTAGTTCCCAAATTAGCTTGGCGTTATTCAAGGGTGATGCTGGCCAGCCTGACGTTTTCCTTTTGCTTTGTTTCCCTTCATCTCATTGAAGGCAAAGCAGAGATACAGACAATTATTGTAGATGACTTAGCAAGATCCTTATTTCAAAATGCTTTTATCTTCCATCCACTGTTCTTCGGTGTGACAGTAGCTCAGTTTGAGTGTGCTATTGTGTTGTTTTAATGCCTCTGTGCATTGCAGTGAACTTTGATTTGCTCTGCAGGAAGAAGTGGTTTTCAAGATTTCCCCACTTGCAGTCAAGTGTGTGGTGTAATAGCAAGTCAGAACTCAGAAGTTATTATAGGCCATTCAGTGGCATTTAAAATGTTGTGGCTTTGTGTCTTCAGTGTCACTGGATTGATGGCTGCCATGACTCTCAGACAACTTTTGTTAGGACTGAGGTCTGGCTGTTGGTAGTGTGGTCCAGTCTGTCACGGGGACAAAAAAAGCCATCCAGTACTTTTCCATGCACTTAAGTAACCTTTTTAATCGGAGAAACCAGGTTATGCAGGTAATCAGAGGACATACTGTATTCACGTGCACTGTAGTTACCTACATACGGTAAATCTGCATATACTTGCTGCAGGTCAGTATTCAGAATTCCTTATTTTGGAATCGAGACTTTGTTGAGTTCTAGTTGGTCAGTTATGGGAAACAGGTTTATTGTTTACATAACGTTTATGAAATCAGCTTACTAGAGAAAGCCCACTGTAACCTAGTTACTTAAATTCACAGATTGTACAAAAGATAACTCAGCCTTCTCATAAATGTAGTTCAGAAGTGGTTGTATGTGCCGATTGTATGTCTGCGCTGCACTGCACAGCGATTATGTAACTTCCAAAAAACGGCAACAAGTAAATGCGCTGCAGTTGGCCAAAGCACTGCTTATGGTCTGGTTGATTCTGGTATAAAGAGATAAGACTAAAATGACTAAAACCTATTTTATATTGGTGTTGATTGACTACATTTTGTTTTCTTTATTTAGACCTGCCAGCTAACGCCCACTCTTTTAAACAAACAATACCATTTGTCTTGATGTTCTAAGAAAATCGATTTATGACTTGGCCATGCACAGTATGCCGTGTTCCTGCCTCTGTATGCAGTAAAGTACATTTTGATTGTGTGAATATGAATTTTATTAAGTGGAATTTCCTCAGAGATCCGTACATCCGAACAAACTTACCCAAGAAATAGGTACTTTATTCTATTACAGCATTTATTCCAAGTGTCTCTGTATTTCCTCCTCTTGCACTGGCCAATCAATAGCTAATGGACACTAATGCAAAGAACAGAGCACATCTCACACACCATGAGTGCCCAATCAGCCAGTACATTTCAAATCAAATGTACTTCAGTCATTGCTGATGGTGGTCTGTGGCCTGATTAAGGCAATTATTACCCCGTATTACCTTACCTAACCTTACGCATGTTGAACCCTCTTAGGCTGATGCATTAGATCCAATGTCAATCATATGTGCATAACCTAACCCTTTAGTTTAGAATACATTTATAAAGAACAAAGTCTCTGAAAAGCCCACACATTTAATTTGATTTAGAAGATGTGATTATTCATTGTGCGGTTGCAATCAGCCTTTGAATAGAGAACTCACATCCATAGCAAATTAATTCATGTAGCCTATTCTCTATTGTGTCTTAAAAGCATTTATTGTCAAAGCTTCTTCTAACATTTTCACGTCTGAAAGAGTAAGAGACACCCACGGTGTCTGCACCACTTCTGATTGACTCTGATTGACTCCTATTTTCCAGGCCGACACATGCAGCGCTGTGTCTTTTCGATAGCTAGGGAAACGCAAAAACTCATCTATATTCGTATGGTTATTCAACAGCTTTCCAGCGTGAATCCATCTGCATTTTTTCTATTTCATTAATGGCACACCATATACAATGAGGCCAGACATTTTCCTGGAGGCACCCACACATCGCAGCCTTGACATTTAAGGCATTTGACGTTTTCTTTTATCTGGTGGAAAACTTTTACATGCAGCATTGAGAGAAGGGAGGATAGGAGAGGTTTCCGCCACAGAGAGACAGGTTAGGACTCTTCTTAACCACTCGCTATGAAGGCCATAGAGACAGAGAGGAGGATGAGGAGTGATGGGAGAGGTGGTATTTGTTTTGCAGGTTGAGCTGCTACCAACAGCAGGGTTAAAACACCCCCACGCCTTGACAAAGATCAGACCAACTTGGCAATCTGACACACACAGGGTCCACTATGAGGTCCTTACCATGGGATTTATTCTGCTTTTGCTGTATAAACAGTTTCTTATCTTATCGCTTCGTGTCGGCTGTAGGCCTGCCCCGACAGCATACAACTTGAGAGGAGTCATCATTAGGGAAAACTATGTGCTATGTTCACACAGCAGCCAAAAGTGTCCCACCACTGATTTTGTTTTCCTCCCCCATGTGTCAGCAACAGTACAGTATGTTTGGGAATCAATGTGAAGAGCAAAAAGCTTGAGCACTAGGATGCAGTTTGTGCTACAAAATAAAACACAAAGCAATTCTACTTATCGTGCACGTGTTGCCCTGGCCACTTCTGTATGAAACCAAATAATTTGTCACATGGATTACCAAAAAACAACAATTTTAACAAATTGCAATAAGTTTGGTGCTCATTTCAGCTTGGTGATCCAGTGATCCAGTCAAATTGCTTGCTTGATTTGTATTAAAGGAGAATCCTCAATTAAATAAAAAAAAATCCAGAGGCATACATCATCATAACAATATGAAAAAACAGAAGCTGTATGTCTTTGCAGATATTGTTGGAAGTTCATTATATCTAGGAATCTCAGAATAGATCAATTATATATATATATATATATATATATATATATATATATATATATATATATATATATATATATATATATATATATATAATAAAAATAGTTGCAGCAATTAACAGGATTTTAGAATTTAAAGCCCTGCAGTTTGAACGTACCTTCTGCGCTTTAGCACCCTGTGGAGAAACAGAAGTGAGATGCTGCTATTGTGTTTGTGTGCGTGCGTGTGTGGGTGTGGGTGTGCGTAGTTGCCTGGTTTGATTGCACGTGCATGCTCACAGGCAGGTCTGTATTTGCAGCGGGTAGAGATAAGGACAATCAGCTCAAGCGTGTTGTTGCTTTAAACATATTCCACGGTGAAATTACAAGATAATCATCATCACTTCCACTTGGTATTATCTGCCATGATGTGCTTCAGCATCCCAAAAACATTTTGCAAGAATCTGATACGGCAAAACTGTCTTAACCTGTTTGAATGTTTTGCATCAAAGGTACAACTCCCTGTTAGCAACTGCTTGTGTGAACAGATGGTAGGTTAGTCACGCACGCACATGCACACTCACATATGCATACACCAAAGACTGAGAGAGACTGTAATGGAACTGTCCGTCAAGTCAAATCAGGGACAAACATGGAATGTTTCAATCTATTCCAGCAGTTGAAGGAAGGCAGAGGGCTTTCAAGAGGGTATGATAACAGCAATGCAATTTGTTCAAAATATAGATTCACAACAAATGGATATTTTGGGCTAGGGATCTTAATAATAAACCATTTAACCATTAACTGACAATAATAATTTTAAACTGTATGGGATTCATATGCTATTATTGGCGTGTTATAAAGATGCATACTCGCTTTGTAGGGTATTTCTCAACGCCGTTTGGCCTCCATTGACTTACATTACCTTGCGATTGCGTGTGAATTGACGCCGTAGGGAGTAGTATGAAACAGCGAAAATCCACGTAAGGGGGTTGGCTGGGGTGGTGGATGGGTAAAACACAGGACTTTCACCCAGGAGAGTGGGGATCGCGTCCCGCATGTGGCGTTTCCTCACTCTCTTGTTTGTGTAAAGCCAACCCCGTTTTTCTTTTCCTAAACCGAGCCGGTTCTTCTTTTCCTAAACTCAACCGAAGCTTTCTTCTCGCAATAACACGTTGTTCTCGCGATAACACGGCAAGACGGCGATAACACGCCACGTGTACGGTGTTCATTTTAGGACATCCTCAGATCTCAGACTCAGGTGTCAGACTCAAACGAAACAGCCTCAGCGTCGGAAAAACCTCTGTCATCCTCAGAAAAAAAGTTGTCAGAAAAACCTCTGTCAGCCTCAGACAAAACGGCGTCAGAAAAACCTCTGTCAGCCTCAGACAAAACGGCGTCAGAAAAACCTCTGTCAGCCTCAGACAAAACGGCGTCAGAAAAACCTCTGTCAGCCTCAGACAAAACGGCGTCAGAAAAACCTCTGTCAGCCTCAGAAAAAACAGCGTCAGAAAAAATGGCAGTGAATACCGCAGTGGTGTTGTTTCTGTTAAGTGGTACAGCAAGCAAACTTATTTGTGATACAATACGAAATAGTTGTTTTTTGCAAGCTAGTTCACTCGTGTAGCTAAGGCAAACCCATGTTTAGACCTCCAGTTGCCATGGATACTGTCAGTACCCGATCCGTACCGCCTGTAAGATCCGTTCTGCGCATGCGCATAATTACGTAGTAGAAAATTAACAATGTCCCTGTGCATTGAAACACTTTACGACCAGAGTGATAGAGAAAGACCATAGACTGTATATAAGAATGGACCAACAGATCCCGTTGCTCTGGACGGAGACCAGTGAAGGCCGTTAGAAGCACTTTTCCGGTGAGCGCTGAGCGTTACTGTGCAGCCTCCAACTGAGAGAAACGACGTAAATGTGACGTGAGCAACCTGTCTGAAAGTTGGAAGTCTTCTGGTAGCTGTGCCAAGAGAAATCTCAATCATTCCCAATCTTGCAGAGACGGAGAGCGTAGGTATATGTAAGGAGATAACATAGGCACAGGCTAATTATTGATCACTAAAATGCTAACATTAGTAATTAAACTTAAACAGCTAATGGAACTCCAAACTGCCTGCGAGCTTCTCCTGTACTATACGGTAATTCCTCTACTATGCGACAGTACGTTGCGTGGTTACGACACAATCGTTAGCCTATTTTTACAAAAACGTCTACTACGGAGCCATAACGTGAGGTACAAGGTAATGGAGCCTTTTGTCGTGTTTCTTTAGAAATAAACAGTGGACAAATAAAGTCTTTAAACGCTTCAGATGTAAAGTTATTCGCTGTCAAAGTGACATCAAAATGAATGGCAGTCAATGGGATGCTAATGGGGGGTGATCGCTTTGTAGTATCAAAATGGCGCTATAGGAGGTTCGAGCTCTGAAGCGAAGCTTACCCCCTTGAAAAAGACGTGGCTCTGTTTACGACCAAACGTCACAACTTTTTTTTTTAAATCTTATATATAATAACCATAGACTGTATATTATTAATGCAATGAAGTGTAAACGTACTTAAGTGTCCTTTCAAAGACGGGATGACTCTTCCAGCCACCACTGCTGTATATACCACTATAGTAGCTACATGCTAACGGCAGTAAACATGTCATCTTAGCTGGCAATGTTGTTAAATTCTCCCCAGTTCTGGGTCACATTCCTGCTGAAACATGTCTGATTGTGTAGTGTTTGGTTCAGAACCCTTAATCTGCAATTTTTGATGTTAGAAAGTGCTGCTTCTACAATTCCACTACAATCTTAACGTTAGCATACTCATAGCTAACTATTGTAGCTGCATGCTAACGCAACATAGCGGAGCATATATAGCTAGCTATATATGTACGTATGTAGCAGGACTCTGTACCGTAAAAACTCACCAATAAAGGCTTCTAAACCAAATACTAAACAAATACAGTAAAGTGACCGGAATTTGGGGTGAGATGTCCAGTATTGAGCTACATAATAGTTTGCTAGGAGTATGCTGGTCTCTCATAACACTTTGAGTTTCTGCGCATGTGCTGAATTTTGCGCATGCGCCGTTTTTTTCTGAGGCTGACAGGTTTTTCTAACAACGTTTTGTCTGAGGCTGACAGGTTTTTCTGACGCCGTTTTGTCTGAGGATGAGAGAGGTTTTTCCGTCGCTGAGGCCGTTTTGTCTGAGGATGAGAGAGGTTTTTTCGACGCTGAGGCCGTTTTGTTTGAGTCTGACACCTGAGTCTGAGTTCTGAGGATGTCCTAAAATGAACACCGTACACACGTGGCGTGTATGTTTACGTCCGCTGTATACAGCGTAGACATACACACGGATAGCTCAAAATATGTACAGATAACACGCCAGTTGGCTTAAGAAAGTCGGCGTGTATGTTTAAGCGAAGTCATGATACCACGTTGAAAAACATGTTTACTTCTCGGTTTGGTGTGTTGGTGTCTGGCAGAGTGCCCTAGATTCTTAAAGGTATCTGAATAAAAAATGCACTCCTTTTACAGCAATCAGAATTCGTGTGTGTGCGAGTGTGTGTGTGTGTGTGTGTGTGTGTGTGTGTGTGTGTGTGTGTGTGTGTGTGTGTGTGTTGGTCTCTGCCCATACACCTGCATGCAGAAGGTAAAAGGGTTATAAATCACTGTCTCTGTGTGTGAGCAGCATATGTTTGTGTTTCTCTTGCCTTCTCGGCCCGTTATGAGACGCTGCTCGTCCTGACAGTTGGAATGGATGGCAGTCATTATTTATGATGCCGTCCACTCGTCACCGTGTGTTGTCACCCCGCGGGCTGTCAGCTGCCACAAGATGGTGATCGCAGAAATGCCATTCGGCTAAAATCTGGTAGATAAGTATCTGTGGTAAATAACTGCACGGTGTGCTCTGCTCCGTGTGTGTGTCACACAGAAAAAAAGGATAAATAGAGATAAAGATAGGGACATGGATGGAGTCGTCTCCACTCTGATCACCTGCATGTACCTGCTCAGATTTCCAATTTAAATCAGAGAAGGCTTTCAGTGCAGGCGATGCTCATCTGAGTGTGGTTGTCTCCCATATAGCATGTCATCATATAATTATTGTAAAAAACATCAAACTTTGTAACACTGCCACTTTTTTTTATCAGGCTAGTTTCAATATTGCATTATCAACTTTCCCAGCATGCTGTGAGGTTTATGGGGATATGGCCATACATTCCATACGCTTTAGGCGAATGTGACTACATACCACGAGTTCATTACAACATAGTCACATAACATTTTAATGAATGGCACAACATGGTATGCATTTTACACATCTGCCCAAAGCCACAACAGGTGTGCAACATGTCAGCAGGTAACAAATATGCAAGTGCCAAATCGCAATTAATTTAGTTGGTGAGCTTCACAAAATACCAACAATGGAGCTGCTGTGTCCTGCACTAAATCTTGTTTACCGACCCAGTTTACTTTGTATTGAGCTCTGGCTGAAATCCATGTTGCATAGACGCATTTTCTTTCTCACTTGAACAAAAGAACAGGTTCCTCTAATAGTTTGTCCTAATAGTTCATTTTTCAACACCACAGAAAGATTGGAGAGTTTGGAAAGTCATTCTCTTAACGCTGACTAGCTGATTAATGATTTGTCATCCACACATTAAAAGTGACACCCAGGCAAGAGCAGTATTCTCTATTTTGGAAATGTATTTCCTCTATGAAAAACCTTTTTTGCAGATGTTCAGAGCTAAGATGTATTTAGTTACAATTTCTTGGTTTTGAGTTTTCTGAAGCATTACCATGGTATTTTAGCAAACATGTTTTGAGTGATTTACAGTGAATATTCTAAATTCTAATTTACCTTATTTGAGACATTACAGGCAGTTTGGGTGTTTTATAGTATGTCACACTTTTCTATCACAACAGTGCATTTTGACCCCTTGTTAGTGTGCCAGGTGCTATAATACACCAGATTTGCCCTAAAGCACTGTATATGCTTGTGTGTGCGGTTAGTGGTGCAGGAAGGACCGAACCCCACTGAGGTAGCGTGGTGGTTTGTTGGGCTTCAAACCCTCACCATTTGCTACTTTCTCTGTGTGTTCTTCTCTCTCTTTGTCTATCCTCTTCCCCTTATGCTGACATTTTTCGGGGCTGTGTGACGCCATGAATGACAACTAGGGGCTCTTTGGAGTGTATGTCGGCAGAGTGGCCTGGCTGAAGGAGATAAGGAGAGGAGTCCCGTACACGTGCACATACGCCCACACACACACACACTCATGCTCAGAAAAAGGACACAGAGACCTCAAAACACAAAATCCAAAGGAGGTCCTGGTATCATTCTAGAAATGTTTTTGTAATTTGTGTAATATGTACATAGGCATGCATAAGCCGTGCACATTGTGGACATTTCTGCAAGCTTTTTGTGGCCCATTGTTGTCAGCGGTTATGCTATCGGCTCACAGTATCAACTGAAGTGACATAAATTGTTATAAAGACTTTGATTTGCGGAGTCTATTTGCCGAGGAAATGGAGTTGCAAGCAACTGAAATATACCAAGCACCTATGGAGAGATTAATTTACAAGTTACATTAAAAGGTTTTACTGTACATACTGGTTTGCAGTTTTAGTTTTAACACGTACATACTGTACAACTGTTGCATTTCCCTCCATCACTTTGTGAAAGCACTTTTAATTGATCTGGGTATGAGCAGAAACTAAGAATCAGTTAGAATTTTAGCACATAGGCACAGACAAACCTGTTGCATTGCACTTCTCCAATACTGTGTAAAAACTCTAAAAACATTTCCAGAAGAGTGCTCCCTGTAAGCACAGATGTTAATTAATATGTAGAACCATACACAGTAATTCAGAGTGATGCGCTCACACAGATATACACTCACACTCATACACTCATATTCTCCTCCACACCAGTGTAAAACCCCAGCCCCAGCTTGCCGCCCTGCCTTGGGGATGGCAGTGGCAGATGGCGCCTGTTCAGAAGTGCCGGGTACCAAGATCTGTTGGTTGGAGCCCCGAGAGGCACCGTTGATCATAGAAATGAAGTGGAGGTGACACTGATCACTCTTCCGTCTCCTCCCCGAGCTCCCTCACTTTCAGTAAGTGCAAAGGAGCTGAGAGATATTTAATGTGCAGAAAAGGTGAGGCGAACACAGGCAATATGGGAGGTGAATGCAAACAAACCAGCGTCTTTACATGGAGGCAGTGTCTGGGGAAATTGGTACACAGACGAGGCAGTGCTACCACCTTGTTAACTAAAAACAACACTCACAAAAGGGTTGAATTGTCAGTGATAAGTCTAGGCGGGAAAAAAAAACCCACCTTGATTGATTTTGGTATTTCTGAGGCGGCTCTAATTAAATGCTTTCGTAACTGACACTGATGAAATACTCAGAAACAGTTATTGATTTGTTTCCGAGGCAGATCCATTCAGCTACAGCTGGTATCAATCTTTATCCCAGTTTCAGGTGCCTTATTTCGCCGAACAATTAATTTTAATTACAGAAGCTTATATGGAAATTGATTGATCTGGATCACTGTAATATGGGCTATTTCTAAGACGCTGCCTTCTTTTCAGTGCAGTCTAAAATTTATTCTTTAAATGAAACACAGTATATCACTCCTATTGTAGTTTTTTACGCATTTTATCACGGCCTGTAAATAAGACATTTATTGCGACATGTTGCAATCCACACATTTTTGTCTGGCCATTGGTCTGTTAACATTTGGTGATGAATACACAGCTTAGACAAACTGTAGTTATACAGTAACGCATCAAAGTCAAGGCATTCTTTTCGATTATATTTTTACTGTCAGTTTTCACAGCTACATAATGTCCATGTGACAACTTGCTACTGGTTTGGTTAGACGTTGACCTTCACCACTTCCTGCACATCACGGTGCCTAACCTAGAGTTGGGGGGATCGGTGTGTTGGCTACACTGCACATAGGAAAATCACAGGAAAGGATGTGGGTCATTTTGGTATGTTTTGTTGGGACCTCAGATTCTAAAATGCTGTCATGATTCTGTAGTTTAGATGTGAAGATTCTTTGTCTAACAGGGCAACTTGGCAAGCATATAAATGCACACAGGCCACACACTCACGCCACACATGGACCTTCCTAAAGAGCCCTACCTGAAATGAATTGAATTCATGGCCAAAGCAGTGTATCATATTGAGAAAACCACTTCCCTTTTTCAATTCCCCCCTCTCCCTTGGTCAGATAAAGCTCTTTTATTTGGGATAAGACACACTGCATAATTGCATATAATTGGATTTAGCAGTTCAGTCAGGTCAGTTTGTTGGACTTGACAGTAGATAGCCAGAGAGAGAGACCATCTTAGTCAATACTTCTGTATATAGTGTACACATCAGCGAGTATCTTTTAGGCTTTTAAGAGACAAGATGATCCTGCAACAAATGTCAGCCTGATCCCTGGCGACCTAATGTCAGATACTCAACAGTGGTCTTTAGCTAGTCCTGACAGAGGCATGTACATGTCCTGACTATTTAACACATGCTAATGTTATCACTCTTGTGGATCACCAGAATCAATCTTGTTATAGTGTCACATAATAAGTTATAATAAGCAAAGAAGAGCAGTGGAGGGCCGCAGGGGATTTGAGTTTTTCGTGGCTCGAGCCGGCACATTTGCATTCATAGAATATCATGGATTAGAGCAGTAATCCTCAGAAAGCTTGTTTTCTCTGTTTTTCGCGATATCTTTGGGGCTAACCAGTCATGGCTTTGGTGTTTTTACACTGCACTGCACAGACACTGTACTTGTACTCTATCAAAGACTGGAGTTGATACAGAGACATCTCTGTTTACATCGGTCTTTGCCACTCTTTTACTTTTTTGTTTCAGTCACAGCGACTCTCACTGTATATTAGGGCTGGGTATCGTTTGAAAAAGTACCAGTACCTATACCAGTCCCTCTAAAGTGTACTTCATTTGATACCTTTTTTTTCTATTTCTTTTGATACCCATCATGTCAATGCCACCATAGTCTCGCTTTGCTGCTGCAAAATAGCCTCGGGAGGGAACTTGTTTTGGTGGAACATGTGTACGTTCAAAAGTTGTTTTAGTCGTGCAACAGAAACTTCAGATTGGACAGATAGTCTAGCCAGCTGTCAGAGATGTGAGGAGCAGTTAACCATAGTCCTCAGAAATGGACTGTAGTTTAAAATTCCAACACAAAGAAAGTGGAAGGTAACGGATATCCGGCCGAAAAGAGTGTGATCCGGTGGAATTCCCAGCGGGAACGGAGCAATCCTGGAAGTGGAACGTCATGGATGTAGACTAATGCCACCTTCACTAGCTGCTGCGGTAGTGAGCCATTGCACATCTTGAGTTATCATGAACTAACTATCTTTATGAGGTAGCCAACCCAACTTTTATTTCCAGAAGATTGAACTTTTTTTTTTTTTAAGCCAGGCTAATACCCAATACAAGCCTAACAACTGCCATGGAAAAATCCCTTGGAAGCAGCTTTCTCCATAAGGTCTCATCTGCCCTCTTCAACTTGTAAACTGGTGACCAAGTAATGACCCCCTGTCTCTACACACAGTAAAGAACAAATGCACCATGTTCAGGGATCTCTCTCTCTCATGTGCGTGCCGAACCACTAATCCAGTTTCCTCTGGGCCCCCTGGGGATGAGCTGATCCAGAGGCGACTGGTATTCAGCCACACCACCATTCAGTCACACAAACACACTGCTAGAAATGGCTGCCATGTAGTGGATGAGGGCATTGAGTGCCAAATAGCTGGTGATTCAGGATGCACCAACACCCTCTGATCTATTGCCAGATCCCTCTGAGGAGGCGTAGGTAGTGGGTGGAGGGCGGAAGGTGGGCTCCCAGATCAGGGAGGTCGAGCTACCTTATCCAAGGGAAAAATTGCTTTGTGTCAAGCAACCTGCAGCTCTATGCTTCGCTTTTTTTTCTTTTTTGAGCGAGAAAAAAAATGCAAAGGATGCAAAAAATAGCCTGGAGAACAGATTGAGTGGTTTTCTTAAAGAGCTGTCGTGGGGCTTGAAACAGCACGGCGGATCTGAGGATGAAGTCGTGACAGATGGGATCAGTGGAGCCTAGCATAACAGCCCTATCCGATTAAGCAATCTTACACTGTATGAGCGCTAGCCAAAACGGAGGTGGTGGTCAGGATTTTGGCGGCAGTAGCGATGACAATACTTACTCTGTGTACAGTATCAAAGTCCCAAGGGCATTGGCAAAAGTACACCTTTACATATGTATACACACACACACACACACACACACACACACACACACACACACACACACAGACACACATCAGGTGTGGCTGTGAGATAACATGGACTTCTTGCACCTGAGATTTGTGCTGCTCCAGAGAGCTCCTTTAGGTAACAGGCTACTCCAATCAGTTTTTTTTGTTATTCTAGATAACCAGGTGCCAGAGAAATGAATTTGATTATACATTATGATGATATGTTTTTTCCGCATCTCTATTTTACTATATTTGATCTGACAAAATACATATAACTTACTCTTTCTGGTCTCCAGTCTACTACTGTTGGTTCCTTTGAGTTTAAATCTGTACAACTCATATTCTATTTGCTTGTTTTTGATGATAGTAATGTAATACAATGCTAATTAATGCAGGTCTGTGTTCGTTCCACTCATCTGCACATCATCAGTGTTGTTATGTATGCTGGCAAATGCTTACAGTCAGCCTTGGCAATGTGGACTTAATGGGCTACGAGATTCCTGACTATATAAAAAGGATTTGCCCCCAAAATGGAATTTCGCTGCAGTGGGAAAATTAATGAAAGGGTTAGGTTTATTCTATTGCCCTATACCTGCAGTCTCTGCTGCGTTTACCTCTGTGGGCAATGAACCAGGAGAATATCATTACTTATTCAAATGCACCCTTAATATAATTACTGAACTCTCTTATTTGGTTTTATAACCTTATTCAAATGCAAATCCCCCTTGACTTTTTAGAGTTATGTCTTTGGGTGGATAATGTAATAAAAACACACAATGGTAATCTTAATTGCTTGCAGAGAAAGACACACTGACAGGGGAAAGTGAGCTCTGCAGTGATGCCAAATAAAAAAAGGGGGATGAAGAAGAGGGGATGATGGAGGGTTAAGAAAGATAAAGTCAGGCAGAAAAAAAGAGAGTACAAAGAAGATGTGAATGAGAGTGGAAGAAATTCAAAGAGAGTGGGGAATGTGAACACACCAGTATGGCCATCGTCATGGTAAAACAGATACTGGAGCCAGTTGCCATGCCAACAATGGTCGGGCTGCAGTTTCTCATGCATTTGTCCACAGCAGGCCTAAAAAGTGATGAGTGACTTTCAAGAGAAACCAAACTTGGGAAAAAAAACAATTCTCCGATCTTGAGGGGAATGAAATGGATTTGTGTCAGTCTTTTCTCTTTTCACCTCAACGTTCTTGGGCCGACTAAAGTAGCTCATATATTTCAGGGAAATATAGCTGACACTTCAAGGTGGGACACTCCACATGGCTAAAGGAAAAATTATTAATGAAGGCAATGACGGGCTTTAGGCGTTTCCAGACACGTAGAGTGATGAGCAGAAATATGAGTTCTGCTTAACCTCTGCTCCACTGGTTAAAAGGATGTCTAACTTTTTGTGTCAAAACCTTCTGATATTAACATTGTTTTACTGATACCCAAACACACACACACTTTTTGTTTTCCTATTATCTCTTTAGATGTGGTTTTTCTCAGCACCCATCATTCGTGAAACCGCATTCCAAACAGAGCCGGGCTATTTCACAGAACAGCGGCACCAGACGTCCCCTACATTGTGTTTAACATTGTTGAAATATTTGTTTACAAGGTTCAGTGCCGTTTAATTTTCTTGTGATCAGTTCTCTCTCTTCTCTCTCTCCCTCTCTTTAGCTCCTTCTGCTCACTCAAACTCAGTAGCCCCTTTGTCTGAATCTGCAGAGGAGTTGTCGCTCGCTGGTATTTGTTCAGTTTGCCTAATCGGAGTTTGGCGAGATGAAAGCAAGCAGCAGGGCTTTTTGCTCAGCAGCTGAAACTAAACGGGAAAACAACACTTTGAGATTTGTTGTTTTCTTAATTAAAGGTTGAGCGCTGCCATTTTGTGGCGTGGCTTTGCTTTCAAAAGCAATGACTGGACAAACAATAAGTCTACACATTAATTAATTTGATTTTATTTTCATATTAAGACCTCAATTTATGTCTGTCAACATTTGTCTGACATTTTCCTTTTAACGTTTCCCATGGACTGAGCACACTTACACTTGTACTCACATAGCAAATTAATTTCATCTTAAGAATGCTCTTCAGTCTTAAATTGTATGACAATTGTTGAAGTGGCCAATTACAAGACCATGTGTCTGACATCTGATTGTCAGAACTGCTATCTTGATTAAAGGACAATTAGGAGATCAAGACTGAATATGAGACTAAACTATTTACAACATCCGTTTTTGTGCAATTCAGCTTGCTGAAGAGTGTGTTTAAGCAACTTCTTCAGAACCATTTCATTCACTATTGTGTAGCAAAGACACACACCATTATGCTGTTGTGAGTATGGAGGATACACCAGTTGGGACTTTCCAATCTCAGTTAAATCAAGCTGCGTATTGTTCCCCACAAAAAGGATTCCAGTTTCAGAAAATAGGCTCATGAATTATGAATACATTTGTCACACAATGTACATTCATTCTGCCATAATTATCCAACTCGCTCTCAAATGACTGAACTTCCAAGAGCACTGCAGATTCAATGGTCTAATGGTGTTTACCCGACCCAATGAGCTAAATGTAGTTAGTTCATCGTCTCAGTTGGAAGACATTAATTTTCCATTATGGGATGTTGTTGTAGTTACCTGCTGAGACCCACCCCCTGATACAAGGCAGGAAGTCGCCGTGTCAGAAACTCACGGGAAGCCACATTTCCAGGAAAAGTCATTACGATTACATTTTTTTCCCTTACACGAAACTACAGTTCACTGCCGTGCCGTTAGTGGAGAGGAACAGGATGTGTGCTCTAAACGCCGGCTGAAGGGAGAAAATTGTCAAAATGAAACATTAAACATCAACAAACGCTCAAGGCAAGGTGCTATTTTGCTCTAATGTCTCTGTAGATTACTTTGCCTTAACTCAAGCTTCCATGGCTCAGAGGAACAGGGGATTTTGTTATTTTTACTTTATCTCACTGACATGGGTGTACTTTTGCGATAGAGAGGGCAATTATACCAAAGCAATATCTGCCTGTACAAGTCATTTAATATACTTTGGAGTTTTTTATTACTAGTGAAGGATATCACGTTCTTGATTTTGAAGTGATCTCCCTTATTTGTTGATATTGATGCTTCAGATATGTCACTAATAACTGGAAGTTATGTTTTTATTCTGGATATCTTTCAGTGGTTTTAAATTAACTTTGACCCCGTTTTCATGATCAGGCTAAACGAAGGAGCATAAGGGCGAGCAAGGACTTGAAATGATGCTATTAGCTTTGGGTGGGTTGTGTGTGTGTGTGTGTGTGTGTGTGTGTGTGTGTGTGTGTGTGTGTAGGGTTGATGTGGGGGTGGGGGGTGCAGGTGCTAATCGTCCACTTGAGGACTGGCTTCCTCCCTTCCGTCAATGCTGCCGTTCTCTACATCACATCTGACGTTGCAATTACAGCTTCCGACATCCCTAGGAAAAAAAACCCCAACAACTGTAAAGGACGGCTTGCGTTTTGTTGGCCACTCCCAACATTTAGCTTTCCTAATGAGTAGAGTCCAGAAGTGGCAATCAGAGGCATTCATTCCATGAAATTGACAGTGGAAAGAGGGCGGATGGAGCAGGGAGGTTGTAGAAGGCATCTGCAGCACTGGCAGTTGAAGATTAGGAAGAGGAGAGGAAGGACAGATGGATACACTGAGAGAGGACACCAGATCTCTGTGGAGACTAATGATTAGTTTGACCTCATAAAGGAAAGGAAAATAGAGGTCAGACATAGAATTTATTGGTTTTCACCAAGATGGACCCAACATGTCTTTCCAGGCCAGAAACTCAACACATTTGGTAACTAGGGGAAAAAGGAAAAAAAAAAAAAAAAATCCAAACAATGGAAGGACAGACAGAATTTAGGACATGCGGATGCTGTGTTTGCATTATTACACATATTGCTTTCAGTGTTGGTAGAGCCCCCTCCTTTGAAGAGAACGCAGTTGGGTTTACATAAGAGCTAGTAAAACATTGAAGCTCCTTTGAGTATCTTTAGTCTGTCTTGTGTAAATTAGCATAAGTGAAGAAATCAACATATCTTCTGTGTACTAGCTTTGATGGTTAAAACATGAAAGTAGTCAAAGATTTCCAGCTCGGCATATGGAGGTCATATTTATTTATGGACTGTTTAATTAAGATGGAACGGCAACTGTTGAGATCTCTACCCTCTCTCACCAATTTCCAAGATTTTCTGATTTATTTTGCCAGACATATCCCATGACATATTAGCTGTGTTTTAATGAACAAAATGTGTGAGTCAAAGTGATTCACTCAGTGTTATGCAGTTAATTAGGAGATGTGGGGGAGCATAATATCTCGATATGAGATATTTTCCCTTTTAAGACGTAACTATGATCTCCCCACGTACAGAATAGCTATTAAGCCAATAAACAGCACTCAAGTGTTTCCAATATGGGTAAGCCCTTGCTGAAAGAAAATGTTGCATTGTCAATTTAGTATGAAATATTCATGTTTTATATCTTTTTAATTTCGCAGTATATTAGGACAGTGCTTACATTCATTCTAAAACACCAAAGCTATGGCTCAAAAGTTGGAGCCAAAGTCAAGACGGACATGAATATTTTGGAATATGTGTCTGGCAGCATTGGTTTAAATATTCTCTGACTGCAAGCCTTGGCATGTGCAATCTTAATTATGTACTCTATGGCCCCCGTCTAATTGTAACTTTGAATCTTTAAATCACGTCACTTGACAGACTTCCAAACAACTTAGCGCATCGCTCTGACAGATGATGGCTGTTGCTGCTGTGTAAAGTGGAAAGTGACCATAAAGATTTAATGCTTCACTCGCTCAGCTTAAGTGCCTCGCCTGGGGGTCAACAGTTCCCTGTGGTATTTCCAAGGAAATCAAATGCACACACACACACACACACACACACAGGAATTCGGATTGTTGTAAAAGGAGTGCATTTTTTATTCAGATACCTTTAAGAATCTAGGGCATTCTGCCAGAAACCAACACACCAAACCAAGAAGTAAACATGTGTTTATATATTTTTTGGTATATTCAGTGCATAAATGCTAAATCCTATACAGTTTAATATGGGATTTTATTTCATGTGGTGCTGTGAAAATGTCCATATTGCTGGTCCAACTCCTTTGTATTCAATGGAATGTACAGCCAGTGTAGGAAAAGCCCTTTTTGCTTTATTGTTGCTAAAATACGGCTGTGCCTTTGCTTCAAATTCAAGCGTTGCACTTTTCACATTGCTGTGGTAACTGGTCAGTTGAGAAGCAGTCCGATTTGTGTTACAGTGTAATCATTGGGCTCTGGTGAATAAGATTTAAGGTAGACGGTCTGTGCTACTATTGCAGGAGAAGTCCGTAGAGAATGACCCATTTAGTACTACTACTGCAATATCTAATGCATCCTCTTTACACAACTTAGTCATTACCACAACAGCTACAGTGACAGTAGCCAGATGTTTTTCACTCTGACTACATTTATTACACTCAAGCTACATTGACTATATTCACTTATTTATCATGATAGACCAGCATGGACAGTTAACCACAAAAATATTAAATTATACTTTCACAGAAATATACCAGACTCACTAAATAACCAACAGATGTCTGGTCAAAGTCATTACAATTTTTTCCCTGCTTCCCCCATGGTGAAATTGAGTAGTTGTGTCTTAAAGGCTCACAAATGATGGTGTATGCAAACTCAGGCATTGTGGTTAGTGCATGCTCACACCCACGCTGCACCCAGGCTTCTCAACAATTCTCAGCATTGGACTTTTGCTCCCAGTAGTTGACCAGCGTAGCGGCATGCAGTAAACCCAAATCTAATCGTTAAAACATCTTTTCAAAATCCTATGGGTGACATTTCTACAGTGTACCGTAGGGCTGCGGGATATGATGATACATGTCGTCAAAACAATAAAAACGTGTCTGTGGTATCTTTTTATCATGATGTCGAAAAACCACGGAAAGCATCGTCCAAATGGCGTAAATATTGCCATATCCGCTATGGCAATATTTACGCCATTTGGACGATGCTTTCCGTTCTGATCCTTGCACGTTATCTTTATTTTGCACTAAAGTTCTTAATACAATTTGAAAATACTCAGTACTATACATTTGTGGCATATTTAATTCAAACAGGAGTATACAAAAATAGGCTCTACCATGGGGTTATTTCCTATAGGCTATTTATTTATTAAATTACCAGAAAACATGCTATCTTGTGAACTACAGTACTGTGCAAAAGTCTTAGGCAGGTGTGAAAAAATGCTGTAAACTAAGAATGCTTTCAAAATATAAATGGTTTATTTTTATCAATTTACAAAATGCAAAGTGAGCGAACAAAAGAAAAATCTAAATCACATCAATGTTTTGTGTTACTACCCTTTGCCTTCAAACCAGCATCAATTCTTATAGGTACTTGCAAAAAGTCAGGGATTTTCTAGGATTGTAGTCAGGTGTATGATCAACTAGGGCTGGATGATTAATCGAAAAATAATCGTAACCGAAATTCAGAGCCTATAACCGACGTAATTTTACCAAGTCGGTTATTTCGGTCTTTTAATCCTATTAATATTTCCGCGGCCGCCCACTGTGTGTTAATGTACTTTCCCCTTAAAACATATTACGGCCGCCGCGTGTGTAGTCACGTGACTCCGTGAGCCCTGTCCAGTCTGCGACCATAGGTGCTTTCCGATCGGATAGTACTTGTACTTTTTAGAGGAAAAGTACACTTCTAAGCAGTTCTAAGAACTACTCTCCCCCAAAATCTTTTTTCCCGTTTGCATTCCCACTGGCCAAGTGGCCATAGGGACTGGTAGGAGGGGTAAGGGAGCGACGCAAGCACGGCAACGGTCTTTATAGCATCGTCACTAGACCTTAGCGTCACATACAACAACAACAAATGATGCTAATACTTGTGCACTTTTCCTATATTAAATGCACATCCATTCTCGTAGTAATTCACGTAATGTTTTGCTCAACACAGATGGGGCTTTATTATACTCAGAACAGACCCCGCCTCTGCCTGCAGCGCTGTGAACGTGTGTGTGTGTGTGTGTGTGTGAGACGGCCGGCGAGCCGCAGGACACGCTTGTGGAGTTTAACTCCGAAAAGACAGTTAACCACAGGTTCCCGTTAATCTTATGATGGACATTTATTATTTATTTTCTACATTTTTAGGAAACTTTTTTTTTTTTACATTAAAACTTAAATTACTTTTTTATAAGACGTTTTTATTTCATGGTAAAATCTACTGTTGTAGATTTCAGTTCAGTTGTTTGAAATATTTAATAAATAAGCATTAATTGCTATCTGTGTGTTGTTTCCTTATTTTAGAATCACAAAGATAGGATTATGCACTCTTTCATTAGAAAAAATAACTGAACATATTTACAGTATAAGAAAAGAATTTTTTTTTTTAAATAATCGTTCAGTAATCGTCATCGAGGTGACTTGTTCGATTAATCGTGATTATGATTTTAGCCAAAATCGTCCAGCCCTATGATCAACCAATTGTAGTATATAAGTAGTGATAATGCATCAGCAAGGTCTCTCCCAGACAAATATTTCAAAGCAGACTGCTGTTTCAAGATGTGCTGTTCAAGCTCTTTTGAAATAACACAAAGAAACAGGTAACGTTGAGGATCGTAAACGCAGTGGTCGGCCAAGGAAACTTAGTGCAGCAGATGAAAAACACATCAAGCTTATTTCCCTTCGAAATCGGAAGATGTCCAGCAGTGCCATCAGCTCAGAACTGGCAGAAACCAGTGGGACCCAGGTACACCCATCTACTGTCCGGAGAAGTCTGGCCAAAAGTGGTCTTCATGGAAGAGTTGCAGCCAAAAAGCCATACCTCTGACATAGAAGCAAGGCCAAGCGACTCAACTATGCACGAAAACATAGGAACTGGGGTGCTGAAAAATGGCAGCAGGTGCTCTGGACTGATGAGTCAAAATCAGTTGAAGTCAAGTTGAAATATTTGGCTGTAGCAGAAGGCAGGTTGTTCACCGCTGGAGAGCGGTACAATAATGAGTGTCTGTCTGCAACGGTGAAGCATGGTGGAGGTTCCTTGCAAGTTTGGGGCTGCATTTCTGCAAATGGAGTTGGAGATTTGGTCAGGATTAATGGTGTCCCCAATGCTGAGAAATACAGGCAGATACCTATCCATCATGCAATACCATCAGGGAGGCGTATGATTGGCCCCAAATTTATTCTGCAGCAGGACAACGACCCCAAACATACAGCCATGGTCATTAAGAACTATCTTCAGCGTAAAGAAGAACAAGAAGTCCTGGAAGTGATGGCATGGCCCCCACAGAGCCCTGATCTCAGCATCATCGAGTCTGTCCGGGATAACATGAAGAGACAGAAGGATTTGAGGAAGCCTACATCCACAGAAGATCTGTGGTTAGTTCTCCAAGATGTTTGGAACAACCTACCAGCCGAGTTCCTTCAAAAACTTTGTGCAAGTGTACCTAGAAGAATTGATGCTGTCTTGAAGGCAAAGAGTGGTCACACCAAATATTGATTTGATTTAGATTTCTCTTCTGTTCATTCACTGCATTTTTATGGAGGAAATATTTATTCATAATTCAAATTGAAAGTCCAAAGAGAAATTGAAAGTCCAAAGAGAAAACGAAGCGAGATCAAATTAAAAACATTCATTTTTAAAATTTTCCATTGATCAAATTAAAAATATTATTATTTTTTTTTAATTTTCCATTTGGATTTAATATTTGGCTTTTGAATTTAAATTTAACATTGGCTTTTCCATTTGGATTTAATATTTGGCTTTTGAATTTCAATTTAACATTGGCTTTTAATTTGGATTTAATATTTGGCTTTTGAATTTCAATTTAACATTGGCTTTTAATTTGGATTTAATATTTGGCTTTTTGATTTCAATTTAACATTGGATTTTCATTTGGATTTAATATTTGGCTTTTGAATTTCAATTTAACATTGGCTTTTAATTTGGATTTAATATTTGGCTTTTCGATTTCAATTTAACATTGGATTTTCATTTGGATTTAATATTTGGCTTTTGAATTTACATTTAACATTGGCTTTTCATTTGGACTTGACACATGTCAATGTAAATGAGGAGGCGTGGCCCAAAGGTTGGTGGGAGGGTCTGAAACGAAAGGGGTGCAGAGGCACCTTATGAACAGCAGGGGGAGCTGACTGCTGGGGAGCTCACTGTTGAGGAGCATCTGTCTGCAGCTTGGCCACAAGGCTGGCTTATCCTCTTATTTCACATGATAGAAACTGATGATGTAGGCTAAACACAAACCACATTTCATGCAACAACAGTGAAGTTTTCATGTAGATATTATAATTGGGCCCGTGTTAGTGAGGACTAGATTAGGACTGTATTTAAAGCTGATTCTGGTTTCCAACTTGCCCCAGGTGTGTCTGTTAAAACACGGACAGAGACAACTTCTCTCTTTTGATGTTTTATTTAATTAAGCAACAGTACAAACATGGGTGTGGGTAGCTCTGCTACGTGTGTTTGTGTGTTGTCAGATCTCGAGGACACACACACACACAATCTTAACCGGGTAGTCATCGTCCGAACTGCGACCTCTCCTTTTTCTTTCTCTCACTTTTTTCTGTGGGTGGTGTGCACAGTGTGAGGTGCGTGTCCGCGCTATTCTCCGACACGTACTCACAACAATCAGGGACGGGACAGCTAGCTGGTGGCGGCCGGGATCGCCTCCCTGCTGGCCGGCCAGTGATGCTCACAGACACCGCGGTCAGCTGGAAGTCTCTCAATAGAATCATGGACAAGTTTATTTCCTGAAATATGGCTCGTTTTCCGTTTGAACACATTGTCATCAATATTAACAAGGTTTAAAATGACCCATTTTTCAAATTTGGATATCGTTTCAAAATTGGAAATCAAATGAACGAAGAAGTACACAGGCCGTCAAAAGGCCGTCAATCAGTGAGAGAAAGAAAAAGGAGAGGTCGCAGTTCGGACGATGACTACCCGGTTGAGATTGTGTGTGTGTGTGTGTGTGTGTGTGTGTGTGTGTGTGTCCTCGAGATCTGACAACACACAAACACACGTAGCAGAGCTACCCACACCCATGTTTGTACTGTTGCTTAATTAAATAAAACATCAAAAGAGAGAAGTTGTCTCCGTCCGTGTTTTAACAGACACACCTGGGGCGAAGTTGGAAACCAGAATCAGCTTTAAATACAGTCCTAATCTAGTCCTCACTAACACGGGCCCAATTATAATATCTACATGAAAACTTCACTGTTGTTGCATGAAATGTGGTTTGTGTTTAGCCTACATCATCAGTTTCTATCATGTGAAATAAGAGGATAAGCCAGCCTTGTGGCCAAGCTGCAGACAGATGCTCCTCAACAGTGAGCTCCCCAGCAGTCAGCTCCCCCTGCTGTTCATAAGGTGCCTCTGAACTCCTTTCGTTTCAGACCCTCCCACCAACCTTTGGGCCAAGCCTCCTCATTTACATTGACATGTGTCAAGTCCGAATGAAAAGCCAATGTTAAATGTAAATTCAAAAGCCAAATATTAAATCCAAATGAAAATCCAATGTTAAATTGAAATCGAAAAGCCAAATATTAAATCCAAATTAAAAGCCAATGTTAAATTGAAATTCAAAAGCCAAATATTAAATCCAAATTAAAAGCCAATGTTAAATTTAAATTCACAAGCCAAATATTAAATCCAAATGGAAAAGTCAATGTTAAATTTAAATTCAAAAGCCAAATATTAAATCCAAATGGAAAAGCCAAATGGAAAATTAAAAAAATAATAATAATATTTTTAATTTGATCAATGGAAAATTTTAAAAATGAATGTTTTTAATTTGATCTCGCTTCGTTTTCTCTTTGGACTTTCAATTTCTCTTTGGACTTTCAATTTGAATTATGAATAAATATTTCCTCCATACATTTTGTTAATTGATGCAAATAAACTATTAACACTTCCATTTTTGAAAGCATTCTTAGTTTACAGCATTTTTTTCATACCTGCCTAAAACTTTGGGGGGGGGGGCTGTACAGGCAGAAATGTGCCATTTCCTTGTGTGTGGTACGGCGCCTACCTCGGAGCTGACCAGTCAGAGCAGAGAATGCAAATGACCTCCTCAGTGCAACCCACACACAGCTTCATGAGATGAAATAGACTGCCTTCTACTTTGTATCTGTGTGAACGCAGCTCAAGTCTTATTAGGGGTCCAAGCCCGAGGGGGCATGGGAACCGCGTATGCAAGGCAACACGGTTCACATCTCCAGCGGAGCTGTGGAACCCTATTGTTTTTCTACTGGTTTTTCCATTATTATTATTCTTCTCCGCCTAAAACTCCGACTACAGCCTAAACCATACATGGTGGGGGGTTGCCGTTTTCAGGACCTCAGGCGCAAAAATTGACCCACTTCCACCACTAGGTGGTGCTATAGCAGAAAAAACGCGTTTGGCCCTATAACTCCCACACCGTACAACGTACATTTAAAAACCATATATCCACGTGTTCCCTGGATCCAACTGAATCACGTGATATAGGCCATGCCCATTTCCGCCTAGACTTTTATGCGTGAAAAATCGCGATTTATCAAAAACCTACTTTTTCGAACTCCTCCTAGACCATGCGACCGATCGGCACGAAATTTGGCAGGTAGCATCTCCAGATGGGCCTGACAAATATATAAAAAATAAAATAAAAATTGCTCATATTACGTACAAACAAATTTGTGTAGCTAACTATGAAAACACCAACTTTGCCATATCTCAGCCAAAATAAATGCTATCAATGCCAAACTTTAGATTCTTGTTTGACATGACCCTCTGGAGGTCCCCCACGCGTTTTACGAAAATTGGTCACTAGGGGGCGCTACAAGTACAAAAAGTTTATATCTCATGAACGGCTCATTCGAATTTTACAAAATTTGATGGGTACCATCTAGGGACACTCCTGAGGCCATCTCTAGAGTGGGGTAGTGAGGGGTCAACGTGGGCATGGCCTATGGGACCCAAGTCTAGATTCACCACTTACACTAATGTGAACAACTTTAAATTTACAGGGTAGATAGACAGTGGGTCATGGACCACACCTACCAAAAATTACACATGTGGACCACTAGGTGGCGCTATAATGTTTTTTTGCCTTTAACTCCCACATTGCACATCGCACATTAGAAATCCTTACATCCACGTTCCTTGAATCAGTTTGAATCACATGATATAGGCCACGCCCATTTTTGCTTAAAATCTTTTTCGCAATATCGCGCAATGCTCAAAACCAACTTTTTCGAACTCGTCCTAGGCCGTGCAACGGATCAGCTCGAAACTTGGTAGGTAGCATCTCCAGATGGACCTGACCAAAAGTTACTCAAGGAATTTTGCTACGTTAAAGTATGCGCATTTGACGACCAAACAAATTTACATAGCTAGCTACCACACACGTATCATATCATATCTCGGCCGAATTAAATGTTATCAGCAAGGAACTTGGATCATTGTTCAACATGCCACTACGATGCTCTGTACCAAATTTGCCGAAGATCGGCCTTTAGGGGGCACTATAAGCAACGTTTATGCAATAACAATGCATTTAAATGGGAAATTTGCATATGCAATATCTCTGCCACAGTAAAAGCAATCACCACGAAACTTGTGGTGCTCGTTCGGCATGCAGCTCCGAGGCTCTGTACCAAATCTGGCGAAGATTGGCCATTAGGGGGCGCTATAATCAACGTAGACATGTTTTGGCACTTTAACTCAATCACTGTTAATGACATATTTGTAATGGGATTGTACCACAGACCTTGCAGCTCACACTTCTCAATATTTACTGATATTTACCTCCTACCGTTACGTTTTGGTTTTTGCTTTCGCGTGCTCCCCTAGTTTTCTACAATAAACAAACTTCTTAAAACCTGACAAAGTTTCTACAACCTTCACAGTGGACAAATGCAACTCTTTTCTCTCACTTTTTCAATCCAAAATCAACACCATTCATAGGCGCCGATACCGTGCAATTAAACATTGCAGTTGGTGCTAAGTGGAGCGTCTGTCATAGTGTGATTGGTTATGTCGGTGTCATTGATTCTTAATTTCCCACGAAGCACCCACGGAGGAAAACATAAATCGGCGCCTATGACGCCATTTGCAACAACTTGAACACCTCCCCTGCTCCTTCAACCACCACACTTGCCTCCCCCCCTCCACCATCTCGGTCACTCTCATTTCTCTCTGCTGTCCCCCGCGGTCAGGAGGGTTAAGAAGTTTGTTTATTGTAGAGCATTCTTAAAGGTGGTTTGTATATGCGTGGAGGTGAACTGTTGACCGCTACGTTTGCAACGGCGACGTACCGCAGACCTCGAGGCTCACGCCTCTCGATATTTACCGCCGTTTGCCTCCCCACCGCCGGGCTTCAGGTTCCGCTTTCGCGCGCTCCCCCGGGGCGTCGGGGGCAACTGGCGTGGGTGGCTTGGGCCCCGTCATAACTGCTTGCAGTTCTAGTTCTTTATTAAAATCACAGCAGGTCGCAGTCTATGACTGTGGACCCATTGAGCAAGATTTTCACTTAATGTTAAAGTATAGAACATGTTTTTTTTCTTTTTGAAATGGATCAAACTGTTAATAATTTAGAGCATGGTAGGACATGGAAGCCTTTAACATCAGTCTATAACTCTCAGCAAGATTGTAGAGGTCTTCTTAGCCCCTTATCTCCCACTATCTCTTCCTTTCTCTCTCTCATTGAGTACATATCCACAATGAATTATTAAAGCACTTTAAATTCTGTCACAGATTCTATATTACTTAAGCTGTGCAAAGACACTATGCATTATGGATCAGCCTACTCAGATGAATATTATTCACATTCAATCAGAACCATTTTCCCCACATCTTTTAAGCAGATGTTTTTACAAATTGCCCTGGTTTGTTTCTCCTCGAGGGCCATGCCTGCATTTTTTTGGCATTGGAAGACATACAGCAATGATTACGCAGTGAAACTTTATCTGTGCCCAGGCCTAGTAAAAGCCAGTGATTTGTGGATGTGTCAAATGTTTTGGATATTGTGGAGTTTTATATCTTGTGCCAAGGGTGCACCCAGCAATAAGCTGCACATAAAAAACATTTATTGTTCTTATTTTATACTTCATGACTTTTATCCACTTCGACAGTTCATGCTTTTTGGTAATGCTCGCTCCCACTAAAGTCATCAACGGCAGTGTCGTCAAAAAAAAAAAAAAGTTTTAACCGACTATCATTTTGGGATCTGCAAGTAAAGAAGATGGTTTTGTGTCAGTATGGCGTGTGCCTTCAGGAGACACGTAAAGTGCACTGGCCATATGCTGGACAGTCCTTGGAGGATGATGCTGTTTAACATGCTAACCCAGCACCACAGGGGGCTCGGGAAGCAAACACATTCTTCCTTCTGATTTCTGACTGAGTCTATGTGTCCATCTGATGAATGAGGGATAGAGGAAGCGAGAAAATATGCGTAAGGGGTAAAAAGGGATAATGACGATGACTCCCATTTTCCTCCGTCCCCTCCGCGTGTGTAGGATGATGTGACAGAGTCTTACAGTATAAGGTCAATACACGTTGTACCTTTTTAAATGCTGCTTTTAAAACAAAGACATGCCAGAAACCACAGTATTAGCCATGCCATCATTTGTAGGTGGTGGGTATATTCATTTAGTCATAAACACGTATACGTCTGGTGTATCTATTGACTGATATACATACATATAAACATGGTTGACATTGCCTGTCTTTGTCTTCATCGTGTAGTATCTGGCAGGACCCTGGTGTTTGAGCCACCAACAGTCATTTGAACGAAATCAGTAGTTTGCAAAACTATAGTGGCCTGTGTTCATCAGACCTGTAAGCAGAACAGAAGAAAGTGGCAGATGAGGAAGAAGAGAGCAGCTGCAGCTGGCTGATGGAGGGCTGGATGTGGAGACGGGGAGCAAAGAAAAGGTGGATAAATGGGCTGAAAACAGAGGGGAAGAGGAGTTGGCCAGATCAGAACGTAAGCATGTCTCCTCCTAATGGCAGAATTATGACTCTGCTCCATCTGCTACTCAATCATAACCAACCAATCGGTGCCGGTTCCGTTAGGCACTCCCATCTGTACTCACCGCAAAATTAAGGATGTAATCAAATGCTCAGATGCCAAGGAGACAGGGAGACTTATAGTTTGTGCTTGGATTGTGTCAACTTTCTAGTATGTGTGGCAAGCGATGCTGCTTGTGGCTGTGGTCATCTGATTTGTGCTTCAATATTGATGCAGACTGGAAGTTAGGAGAGATGGAGCTTTTCCTTATGTCTGTTGTGTTCTGATGTCTTACAGTGATCAGTAATTTCGAGTCATGCTGCCTCTTCTCTCTCTAAAACCACTTGCTAGTGAAAACCGTCACATCCTGATCAGAATCTGGCATGGTAAGAGTCTGGCATCCTGTGCTTCTGCCAAGACAACATGTGTGGGACTGACTGTGTGTGTGTGTGGGTGTGTGTGTGTGTGTGTGTGTGTGTGTGTGGGTGTGTGGGGCATTTGTGTCTGTTTTGGGAAAGTAAAAGTTTTGCATCATGACTTTCTAATTTCCTGATACAATACCTTGAAATGAATTTCTTCTTTTGATTGATTTTTGGCTTTTCTCTGCCACTGTGCTGCACACCTGTCTGTAAATGTCTGGTTAGCACTGGCTGTAAAAGAAGCCATTTGATAACTTTCTGCCTTTGCTCCGTCATTTCCTCTGTGTGTCTTTTCTTAACTTCTCTTCTTCACCTTTTCTCGTCTTTCTCTGCCATACAATCACGATGCTGCCTGAGCTGGAAGAGGCCGGGGTGGGGGGTTGGGCGTTTTGGTATTTGAATGATTTGGTATGCAGCGACAGCACCGTTCTGTTTCATTGCAGGAGCCTTCGCCTTATCTCCTTAATGGATTATGAGCAAAGGAACAAAAACAGAGGGAGGCAGAGTGAGAATGATTGGACTGCCTGCAAAGGGCCTGCAGGAAACGGACTGCAGCCAGATAAATAAAACACTCTGCCTGTACATTTCCTCTGCTCCTGAATCACTGCTGTTGTTAAGAAAGAAGCCAATATGAACAGCTTGTAGTCAAGAGTCATTTGAGCTTCTCTTGTCTTTGCATTCTGATTTACCTGCTCGCTGGTGGTGGCATAGACGCGTTTTGTGCATTCCTGCTGTAGCCAGCCCACAGTTGTTTCAATTTGTTTTCTGAGACATTCTTCATTTTTCTTGCAGCAACTGGTTTAGTTAACTTTAGCTGTCAAGTACCTCAGTTAGCCAGTCCATGGTGTAAATGTTGTTTCACAGACCATACAAAGAAAAACCCTGATACGTGTGCTGTGCACAGAAGTTGAAGTTCTGGTGTTGATTAGTGTGGCTTTAAAGGCTGTCTTTTCTTTTTGTTGTTGCTAGAGTTCTGAAATCAGCTGCATGAAACAGTAGGTGCAAAATACCTACATTTCTTTGGAAAAGGTCATGATATAGTATGTAGACCAATACAATACCAGACTATGAATCTCAAGCATCAATGACACAATTCTAGATATGCTTTACATGTTTTATAGCTAATTCTTGTGCTGAATATTCCTAAACTGCAGCCGTCAGTGATGTAAATCCCGTCAAGTCTAAAGGGTCTTTTAGGTAGATTATTCTGTACATTCCAAACGGAAGTAAAGCACTCCAAGGCTGCACCACAGCACTTCCTTGATGATAAGGTTTTGTTTGATTGAGCTGTTTGCTGGTAGTGCCAAGAGTAGGGGTGCACCGATCCAATATTAAGATCGGATATCGGTCCCAATACTGACAAAATAGCTGGATCGGGGATCGGAAAAATGAACAGATCCTCGGGCCGATACAGTTTTGTTCGTTTTTCGTTTCCCTCTGACACACGTGTGTCGCATGCTGGAAGAGTTGAGTGTACAAATAAATAAGAATTCAATACATTACATATTTTGTCTTAGTTAGGAAAGTAATGTTTAGTTAGGAAAGTCTGGTGCCTTTAGTCTCTTCCACATGGTGGAAGGAAGGTATAAGGTGGAAGGTATACAGTGTATTATTAATTCAACAACGGTATCGGTTCGGTATCGGGCATTGACAGATACACAAAGCCCAGGTATCGGTATCAGGACTGAAAAAGTCAGATCGGTGCATCCCTAGCCAAGAGTCTTATGTTTGAAATGGTATTGATCAAAGAAAAGAGAGGTTGGCTGGAAGTGATTTGACCTTTTGGGACATAATGCTGTTGATATGCCTGGAGTTAAATCCAATTTGCCTTATCCATTCGGGTTATTTGTGATTAAACGTTGCTTCAGGCCATAGTTAAGACCATGTTTTATTTTTTGTTCTAGTTCTTTTTCTCTGGTTTAAGGTTTCCTTCCAAGAAGTGTATGTTCACAGTGCATGATGCCTGCATTCTATGGTGTTCAAGCAGATATCTAGCTATTATTTTCCCTCCTGTCAGACATATATTCCCTGATGATCCCCTGTACAGTAGCCTTCCCAGAAAGGCGCTGTATGGAGGCCTTCCTGTGTTTTTACCATTTTTACTCCAATTATTTTAAGGAACGACCTTTGATATGTGGAAATTGTTTGGCTTGTTGCTTCATTTAATGGCAGTTTTGAGAGTGTTGTTGCTATTTCTGTGGGGAAGATTGTGCTGCGACTGGATTGGCTCCAGTTGTGTTTAGAAGAGGGACCAAGTGTGCACACATTCACGGAAAAATACTTCACTGTAGGGCACTGTGTGCAGACCTCCTATGTGCCCTATAGTTGTGTTTAGCCAGAAACTGGAGGTATCTTGGTGATGACAGTTCCTTTTGGGAAACAGGACCTTACTATTTTTCCAAAGATGTCCCAAAATGTCATAATATTGTGAATGTTTTTTGTATGCATGGATTGTCACAGACTGTGATATGTTTGCTTGGTACTGTGGCCTGATTCAGAAGTTACTTAATGTTACCTAACTATTGTTCACCGACAAGAGCTGGAGCTCATTGTGGACATCTTTCTTTTAAATCTATTGATCTGTAGTTTTGGCAAGATGTGTGCACCTTAGCAGTGTGCACCTTAACAGTGAGCTAAATAAATATTTTGGGCTGGTGTTGTGATGCTCACATCTGTGTTGGAATCATCTTTGGCTTTGGGTTTTTTACAGACAACAGAAACAGTTTTATCCTGTAGCGTTTTTCCAGGTTTATCTCTGACCCTCTCTGTGTGACACCTTGCATAGCTCTGATTCTTTTTTTATGATGTGTGTACAGTAGGAGATGAGGAATCCAGTCAAGCCTTTTCTGCCAAACAGTTTTGTGTGTTCCATAAGTACTCCAGAGGAAAAAAAAGCATTTGTGAGAGCAATAGCCTTCGGGGGTTGCGCCAAATGGAAATGCTTTTTTTTCTAAACCCCCCACACCTCACTCAAGAAGTGTTTGCTTGTTTTCTGTTACTATTCTCTCTCTCTCTCTCGCTCTCTCTCTCTCTCTCTCTCTCTCTCTCTCTCTCTCTCTCTCTCTCTCTCTCTCTCTCTCTCTCTCTATCTATCTATCTATCTCTCGTTTTTTACCTTTGATTTAAACTCTGACATCCAAGTCTGCCCCAGGATGTCTGTCACAAACTGCAGTCCAACGTTGTGACAATGCTTTTTTTCTTCCCGTGCCTTTTATGACCTTCTTTTCTTCCTCTTTCTGTTCTTTTTTTCTGTTTTTTCCCTTTCAAGGTCTGGCGCACCTGACGTTAAACGACCAAGGTATGGGTTCATTCCTTTTATTTTGGTTCGTTTCTTTTTTTTTTTTAAGAGGAATTGACTCAGCCTCTTTCCCCAACCCCTCGAAACTGCCGCTTTCCCTCACAATTTCCTCCTCTGCTTTTTACCTTCTCTTGGTGCCATGCCCCTCCATTTCTTACCAAATCCTCCCTTGTAACTCTTTGCAACATCCTCCCCTGTTGCTGCCCCCTTCTTTCTCTCCTTCCACATCTTCTCATTTTTTTCTGGTTGTGCCTCTTGCTTCTCCTCCCTCTCCCTTCCGCCATGTCTTTGTGCTTTTCTGTGACCTCCACCAAATGTGTGTCCCACCCCTTGTCCTGTCCTATGGCTCACGTCGTGGACCTTCACCTCTGACCACCTTTGACCCCGACGACCTGACCCCGGGGCTGAAGGTAACACTTTTCTGCTATCCCTTCTGCTTGGGTTTAAACAGAAAGTAAAAAAAAAAAAAAAAAACAACAACTGCTGATTCTATTGGAAATGTGTTTGTTGGTCAAAGTTCCAAAAGCAAAATGTGTCCACACTCCCATTCACTAACACTTCAAGGTGTTGTCGAATGTGCAGAGTTTCTCTTCACCACTCTGCTGACATTCCCATTGTTTGGCATTCTTATTCAAAGGGCTACCGTTCAAGTTCTGATATAACCTTACATTATATATGTATGACTTTTTATGAGAAAATGTGTCTGCAATTGTTTTGATGTAGCTATGAACACTGGATGTTATTTCTGATGCTATGTTGTGTACATCTTACACCACAGCTGTTTGATCTCTGCCACACCACACCTCTCTCTGTCCTCCAGACTTTATTCTCCTCACCTTCTCGCCTTTTGTGCATTTGACATATTTTTCAAAGGATGTATGTCAACCATGAGCAACAGACTTTTATTGTGAAATGTTGATGTCATTTTGTGTACTCTTGCAGCCAAAATGCGTTTAAAACTACACAAGCTCCAGTCTGATTACAGTATTTACCAACCCTCACAGTTATGCTTTCCTCATCCTCTGACCTTTCTCTGCCTCTGGTCTCCCTGTGAGGACTGTCCATTGAAAAAAAGTGTGAAAGCAAAGTTCACAAAAGAGAAAGGAAGTGAGCAAGTGCAGTAGCCAGTGAACATTCTGACCTTTACTGGTGTGGAGAGAGAACCCTGTCGCAGCATGCCTCACCTTACCCAATAACTGCCTCCGAAATCACCTCAGTCTTTTTGTTCATTTGTAGGATTTTATCTTCACATAAAGTATAGGGAAACATTATGTTATTATATCAGTGCTCTTTGTAGTTAATTATTACTGTAGGTTACACAGAAAACTGAGCTTAGACCGTAATTACTGCTGCAAAGAAATGAAATGACTGCAGCAGCAGCAGAATCAAAGACAACTTTAGTGTCTATCATTAGACTTCAAACCTATGCGTTAAATGATTTGCAGTAAAAATACTGTTTCTGACAGTTTATTTTGTAAAGTATCCAGCTGCACTGTGGCCTTCCTGTATGTGATTACCTGCCTGGCTTGACACATTCGCTCGCGGATTGCGGAAGAAATAAAGGAGACGCTGAGACGATTGCTGCAGCGCACGAGCCGCCGCTTCCGTTTTGAGCCTGATTACAGCCGGTGTGGCCGGACATATTGAATAACATGGGCACCGAAATAAAATAGCTACGCTTTATGGCGCTTCAGCGTGCGGTGTGTTTCTGGCCTTAGACTTGAAAGGGGAGAGAGAGGGGGAATGACATGCAGCAAAGGTCAGAACCAAACCACATTTGATTTATCGCTTAAAATAAAATAAAAATGTTTCATTGTTTTTTACTTCTACCCCTGCAGGTGAAATGTTGCTCTGAAGCACAGAAGGGAGGGGACGGGATGAGGAGGTGGGAGGAGCGAGCTAGCCTCGTTTTGTTTAAAAATACTTTGAACGTCAACAAGAAGTAACGTCACCCAACATCGCTTAGAGCACCTTTAAATATGATACAGTCAAGTGTTTTTATGCTAACCATTAACAGTAGTTTACACCAAACAGTAAATACCACAAAAGTGTGGCCTTACATTTAATAACCACATATGGTATTTGCCATTTGATTGATTAGTCAATCGACAAACAAATTAATCTGCAACCATCTGGATAACTTATGTCATGTTTCAAAATGACAAACATGTTATGGTTCCAGCATCTCAAATGTGAGGATTTGTTGCTTTTCTCTCTTTTACATTATTACAAATTCAATTTCTTTGGTTTTTGGAGAATTTGAATATGTCACCATGGGCTCTAAACAATTATGATGGACATTCATAAATTATTTTTTTTTATTTACAGACCAAACAGTTAATCTATTTGTCAAGAATATAATAGTCCGATTAAGTGGTGCAACCCTTAAGAATACATCTATCATATGTATTAAATTAGCAGGCATTGCACTTCCTGGTACACTGAGGTACGTTTGTTGCCCAGTGATTCATGCTACAGCATGGAAATTGAGATTACCCTTTGCCTTTACTCTTCACTGTACTGATTGTACTTCATCATCATACTTATTATAATTTGTTCACTTGACTTTTTAGCCAATCCAACATATTTCGAACCCCAGCTCTGCCCCCAAACTCACCCCAGCAGAAAACTTGTGCAAAATGCTTCCCCATATTTGCACAGTACTCACTTTTTAACTATCATCAAGCAAGGTTTTGCCAGTTCATTGCTCCTATATGGCTCAACACAGAGGCAGAATTTATTTCTCTGTCCCCAGCAGACATGGGTTGCTGCCACCAGCAGATGAATCGGGAATATAATCCGGTCATCTCTATGCATCCTCTGCCTCTATATAACATCTTCCACAACCTGCTGCCATTTAACTCTGATCCCTGTCTGTAGTCCATCCCAAACTGCATGGACTGTTTACTCCAGCCACTCGCTTGTAGCAAGATGAGCACACACCAAGATAATAGAAAATACCAGAAAAATGAGAAATCTGACATTATAGCATCTATCTCCCATCATCTCCCCTGAGACACGCCCTGATCTCAACATCAGACGCTCAGGCTCTGATGCACCATGTCCAGGGCATAGCTGTGCGTTTCCTGGCCCCCTCAGGCAGCAGCAGCTAAACTTGAAACGTGGCTGGAACTGCAAATTCCGTAACTTTTTCAAAAGACAGAGAAAGAAGGTTGGGATTGTGGAAGATAAGGTGTGGAAAAATGTTGTAGAGAATGAAATAGAATCTATGACACGCACAGCTTAGCTGCTTTTATGTGTATTTCACTGACTGCAACCCATTTCTCTCTCTCTGGTGCGTTACTTTCTCAAAAACAATCTCTAAATAGGCCACAGGCATTCAATAGAGGTCTAATGCATAATTCTGTTAGGAGATAACATAAAACAACTACTGTACAAATAACAATATGTATTTTTTCTTTTATTATTGTGTTTTTCTCATCAGGGCTAACTCATGCTAGTTAAATAAATGCTACATGATAAGAAAAAGAATCGCTGGGTAAAAAAACTGGGGAAAGGATGCCATATTATCCAAGTTCAAAGTAAAGTAGCTGATTATGCTAGTTTCATCAAACAGTGCCTTGCAAGCCATTTATATTGATTACCCTGTAGCCAGAATTAATACAGTGTTTGTTCCCAATGGGAACATCTAAAAAGAGAAAAATCAATAAACCTATTTGGTAAAGGCAAGAATGTGTGACATGTTAGCGAATTAGATGATTTTCACTGGAGGATCTAGTCAGCTCTCAGCTTCCCAGGCATCAACTTGCTGAGAAAACCTGTTGTGTGTGTGTGTGTGTGTGTGTGTGTGTGTGTGTGTGTGTGTGTGTGTGTGTGTGTGTGTGTGTGTGTGTGTATGTACATGTCCGTGACTGTCAGGATAGCCATGTTTCTAAAAATAAAAGGTGTTTTGGTCAATGAAAATGATCAGAGGCGGGTGTCTCAGCCATCACATAACCAGGCCAAGGAAATCAATGTCAGTCTCTTCTCAAACCCAAGGCTGTCCTTCACAGCTGTAGGAAGGACAAACCCCAGGCTTAAGTCACTGCTGATCTCTATCTGCCTGTCTGTAAGACTGCTGCCAACCCCACACATTGGGCCGCATGCCAACCCCACACACATTGGGCCGCTAGTGATTAGGATGGCCTTAAGGGTGGCCTTGGCAGTATGGCCTAAGATGTATATTTATAATTTGTGGCACGGACGGTTATGATATATATCACAATATATATCACGATATATACTTATTAGTTTTTCTTAAAATTTCGATATAAATTTCTCTAACGGAGTAAAACACTGGTCAGGCAACTGCATGGCAGCTGTAACTCTATTGCTAGGACATATTTCACAAAGTCCAGAGTAGGGCTCGACCCAAATATTCAGCTATTCGGATATTTGTTCGTCGGTATTAAGTTTTCAATCGTGGGTTTCGGATATTTTTTTATTGTCTTCTAGTTCTTCAATACTGTAGAATAACAGAATCCTTAAACAATAATATCTTTAATTAAACCGAAAGGCACGTGTTGCAGCACAGTGTTTCCATTTCAGCTCAGTGTGAGTCTTTACTGCGTTTTGCTGTCATTCACACATTTAGTTTCTCTCTCTCTCTCTCACACACTCACTCACACACACGCACACACACACACACACACACTCACACTCTCACACACACACTCTCACACACACACACACACACACACACACACACACAACACACACACGCACACACACACACAACACACACACGCACACACACACACAACACACACACACACAACACACACTCTGAGTCAAGTTATAACCTACCACTGTGATGTGTGTAGAGGTCTGTGCGGTAATACTGTAGCAACACAGTGAAAGGCCACGTGAGTTCTGGCACAGCACTGGCTGGCCGATATCTTTCTGACTCCAAACCCCAAATTTTAAGACACGGACTGCCAAGCCATCCAAAAAGAAAAATTGCATTATGCTCCGAAGTTGGCTCCATCTAATTTCATGAAATCCATTTTGATTCCATTAAATCTGTCTTTAGCTTTTCTATGCTACAATCCAAATATAATATCTAAACAGCCTGCAATATGAAATAATTAGGACAGATTCAATTAGGACAAGGGGTGTATGTACTGTACTGTAAACACACAGGGTTTTAGCCCTTAGGGCCAGTCAACCAACATAAGAATAGTAAAATCAGGCTTGAATAGAAATGGTCACATTGTTAAATAACTTCCTAATTGCATCATGGGAAAGTAAGCCAATGGTAGGGCAATTATAACAGATATACACAGTATATATTAATAATATATTTTCATTTTGTCTTTCCAGTCCTGTAACGATAAACTGTAACAGTAACGATCAAGTGCATATGTAGTTGTAGTCTTATTTTTTGTGCAGTGTATACTGTACTGTATGCTAATATACTGTAGATGTAGCCATTTTTTTTCTTGCCACAGAAATCTCTAAGGTGTTCTTGTGCTGCTCTAAACAGCTACCCTGAAGGTGTTTCTGCTTTAACAAACTAATTAAGGGGCCCTTAAATAATGAAAACTGCCGTTTCCAATAATAGAAAAAAAAATGCGAGTTAATGGCTCTAAATTGGCAACATTTCCAGCCTCTTGGCTTTGGGATTGCAGAGGCTTTTGCATACGGACCATTTGGTTTCTATGTAAATGAAGTCCCCCGCCGTCACCACCACCTCTTTTGGAGAGGCCAGCACGATGCATATTGGGAATCAAATTAACCAAGCCCTGGGAGATTGCCTCTTGGCAGGTTTAATGTAGATCTCCTTGGAGATACTGTGGGGAAAATGAAGAGAATATCCAGCCTGATCTGTATCTAACCTCGAATGTAATAGACTAGGTCCAGGTCAAGATAGCATCTCTGTCTGAGGGCAGTTTATAGAGTCCATCTGCCACTGTATTTGGTCTAAGCTATTTAAACACAGTGATAAATGCTTTGAAGCGTGAAGTGTGCAACCAAGAAAACATAATTTTTCATACTGTATATTCTTTAATGTAATATTTATGTATCTTTTTACTAATATATATATATATATATATTAGGTTAACAAATTATTACTACACGTTTGTCTTTTCTAAACACTTCAGCTCAATTTATTTGTGACATTTTAATCAGGTTGTCACATGTGTGCATTACTTTACTATTATTGTGTTAGCAATGTTTATCCGAATCCATAAAGATTTTCTATTATATGGCTGTGAAGTGGGCATAAAATTTTATCCTATGTGGTATTAAAATGTCTTAAATTTAACTTTGAGAATCCTGGGGTTACCCTGTTCTTACAGCACATTTTGGAAAAAGAGTGAAAAAAGCATCATTAAAAAATGTTTGGTTTTTAATTAATGCAATCATCGAAGTAATAACTATGCTTAAAAATGAATAGTACATAATCCAGACAAACAGTGGAAGAATAAAGACATACATATTTATTAATCCCTGAGGGAAAATTATTATGTCATTCTGTTATTATACACATTACACACAAGCCCAAAATACACACAGATGCAAACAGGACCTATACATGCAATAAATGAAGAGATGTCCGCCCATGGACAGGCGCATCAAGCAGTTGGGGGTTCTGTGCCTTGCTTAAGTACCTCTCCAGCTCAGTTTGGATAATAAAAAAACTCCACAGAGATCATCATGCATTAAGGTAAAATTAAAGCGCACATGCTCTTTTTCAGCAACATTTTGCTTCACAGTCAAAATGGCTTGACACATCTGTGGTGCTGCTTGTTATTCTATCACGCTCTCCCAATTAAAGTTCTTTCAGACAGCAAGTGGTTACCACAACATCTCCCACCTGGCAATGTTGGTTTTCTGTAATTTGAATGGGCAGAAACAGGGAACAACTCCGCCTTGGCAACTACCAACTAAGGCTGTGCTGCAGCATGATTTGATCTGAAGTAATAATTAGTGATAATTTAATCTGACTAATGTTACAGCAAGTAAACATATATTTCAACTTAATCCTCCTTTTTAAAATCCAAGATTACTTAAAACGTATGCTATTTGTAATAGTACACACAGTATTAGATTAGACTAACAATACATTATTGCTTTATTTTCTAATTTAAGCCTATATTTATGCTGGCAAACCAATATCAGTTTTGCCGAACCTCGTTTCATCTTAAACAAGGTAAAAAGTGCTACAAAATTCATTAACGCAGCATGTTAAAAATGTCATCCTCATTGTACATCCAAAGCGATGATCATTTAAAATTCTTTAGTGACCCCCCCTTCCACCCTGTTCAGCAACCTAGGCATGGTGGGCTGTCTGGCTTGAAGCCTGCGAGGCTACTGCAGAGACATTAGGCCAGGATGACAGAAGTCCTCACACAGGCAGGAATTTCTCCTGACACAGCAGCGGGCGGAAATGGATGGAGCTCTACAGCAGCCTGACTCTGCTGCTCACAGTCCCCACAGCCATATAGAGAAAAGCCTGGGATTAGTAGATATGTGGCTATGGGGCCACTATGGCTTCAGCATATCAGTGCGACTGTACAGAACTTAACTGAAACAGTAATACTGACTTTCCTGCTCTATGACGCAAATGTGAAAGATGCCAAAAGAAAATACATAATATGTATACTATGTTTTAATATGGTAATGCCCTTAAAGCCATACAAAGACATGTACAAAAGTGACTTCATGATACTGATAGGAAATTAGAAATAGTCTATTTAACTCTATCCACCAGATAACATCAGAAAAATCTGAATCCACAGTTGAGGTCAACGAGTCAATCCCTGTTAATGGCGTAATCACAATCATGAGGCTAATGCTGATTGACAGGGCTGGACTGAGGCTACTCTGTGTGACCTTCACTGGGTTCCTTGGGTAAAGCGAATGACAGAGTTTGAGGTGTGTGACAGCCCCAGTCCCTCTGCCCCTCTCTCTGAGATTGATCGGAGGCTTACATTGTGTTTCCCAGATAGGTCACGCCTCATTATTGGCAGCCTCACTTAGAGAAACTGACAGGGCACATCATACACACAGCGGCCTCCCGCTTTACAAGGGAATGCAGAGTGCTATGCACACATATGCACCCAAACAATAAATTCCATTACTATAGGTGTTCTCTTAGACTTTTAGACCACATTATATCTGTGTCGTAGGTTGCTGTCTAACCAATAACAGCACTCCATCCAAGTGTTCCTTAGTAAAATTATAGTTCAATGTGTTTTAGGCTCGTGGGTTATTACAACATTACACAAAACTATAGAAATCTTTTTTTCTATTTTTCAGCTTCTTTACACCTATACACACTGTAGTCAAGCCTCTCAAAATAAAACACACACACGTTAGCCCCGTCTGTGCGCAACATAGCATTTTTCCTGCAAGCCTGTACAATGTGTAACCTTAAGCCGCCTACACGTGATCTGCGGTAACTGGCCGTTCCATTGTTTTTGTAGGGGGAGAGCAGTGGCGCCCAACTAGGCGCAGCACTACCCTTGCCGCAGAGCGCTCAAAATTCAAATTATTTATGACCTTTCAAGGCGCAACCAATTCCAGAAGGTAAACCTGTGCTGCGCTTTGCCTCTCTGCTCTGTGCTCTACCTTGCAGTTTTGCTGCGGATCATGTGTAGGTGGCGTTTAGACGGCCAACCACAAGCATTATTAGATCTTGGTACAAGCATGCTGCATGCTTATTGCCTCACTGATGCTTATGAGATTTATTCCTTAGTTAATGAAATTTGGTATTGAATGACGGGGCATTTTTCAATACTCTATACTATGGAGCCAATTCGGTCAGTGCCTAAAAGTATCAAAGTTCGGTACGCCTGTGACGATAACTGCATCACTGCAAAACTGGCGGTGACGTGACAGTACTGTGGTGATGACTCATGATCATTACCATCATCACCTAATTTTTTATTCATTTATTTTGTTTAATTTTTTGGCTGGTGAAAGTTAATGGAGCGCATATGTCGTGTGATAAGAAATATAATAAACACAATAATGATTGTTTAGTTATCCTTATCGACTGTCTTCTATCCTATATTCAAGAGACTATAGAGAAAAAAAACTTAATTGCTCGTCACTTCAGCTTTGCACAAGAGGATGGACAGTCCATTAAATATATGGGGGATTTCTTTTGTGTGTCCGATTATCATGAATTTCTACAGGTAACGTTTAATATAATACACGGTAGGGAAGGCTGAACTGGCTGTGGAATAGATCAACGGAGAGGAGAAAATGCAGCGCGGCCGTAAATGACAGCAAAATGCAGTAGTAACTCACATTGAGCTGAAATGGAAACACTGTGCTGCAACATATGTTGTAAGGTTTATTCAGGGGTAATACCCTTCACTTTACCGGCAGTATTGACAACAGATGAAGCCACTGTGTCTTAAAAGTAGGATAGCTTATTCTATCAGGTGGGAAGTATCTATCATAATGGCTTACCTCCTCTATACATGTGGTTAAAGTAGAGTAGCTCATTCTGTCAGGTGGGAAGTGTCTTTCAGAAGGACCTTCTTCCTCTATAAATGTGGTTAAAAGTAGGGTAGCTTATTCTGTCAGGTAGGAAGTAACTATCAGAATGGCCTACCTTCTCTATAAATGTGATTAAAAAATGGGTAGCTCATTCTGTCAGGTTGGAAATATCTAATAGAATGGCCTACCTTCTCTATAAATGTGGTCAAAAGTAGGGTAGCTTATTCTGTCAGGAGGGAGGTATCTATCAGAATGGCCTACCTCATCTATGAATGTGGTTAAAAGTAGGGTAGCTCATTTTGTTAGGTGGGAGGTTTCTATCAGAATTGCCTACCTCCTCTATGAATTTGGTTAAAGTAGGTGAGCTCATTCTGTCAGGTGGGAAGAAACCATCATAATGGCTTACCTTTCTTTATACATGTGGTTAAAGTAGAGTAGCTCATTCTGTCAGGTGGGAAGTGTATATTAAACTGGTCTACCGGCACCTGCCATTCTCACTCTCACTAAAGGCCCTGACACACCAAGGCGACCAACAGCCGTCGGTCCTAGTTGGGCCGACAATGAGTGACCATCGGCCTAGTTTGTGCGGTGTGTCCTGCACCGTGGCCTGCAGCCATCGGCCGAACAGGCGATTGGCTGTTCAGCTTGAAAACGAGAGTGAGGAAAACAAACAAACGACTGTGGGAGGCACATACAAGGCTCCTTTCATTTTTCATCTCATCTGATCAATCCAATACACATAAGAGTTGTCAAAAATAACGATCGAATGTTCCTTCGAAAACACAGGTTTGAACTATTGGAATAACTATTTTTTCACATTATGTCCATAAGATGGCAACTTTACAATGAGATATACATAACTACTTGTGTAGGTATATTTATTCCAACAATAACATGTCTTTTAGAAGATCTCTACATACCTACACATTACAAAGAAAACTAACAGCAATAAACTAATATCCTATAACGAGATATTTAATATAAAGACTGTAATAGACCTCTCTCTCTCTCTCTCTCTCTCTCTCTCTCTCTCTCTCTCTCTCTGCACCGCTGAACAATTTGACCCCTAGCAAGCAGGCAAGCCAGCCTCTAAAATAGTTAAATGTAATAACTTAATGTTGAATTCACACGTCTTTTCACATCGTAGGAAAGCACACCGCTATCGCCAGATGAGTGACAATTTTGTTTGGCAAATTTTCGCTTACTAGTGTATGATGAAGGCATGTTGGGTGAAATTAGAAAGTTAACGAGCAGCAGCCTGCCATTCGGTCGCTCCACTCCCACTGTAGGGAGACTCATTTGCCGAGAGAACGGCTGACAGCCCGGGAGAGGCACTGTCTGGTTAGCCATCTCCCTGTGTCCGCTGTCTTCCTGGTAGGATTGGGCATCGAGAACCGATTCCTACTTGGAATCGTTTCAAAAATTACGATTCCAGTAGAATCGTAATTATTAGTATTTATTGGAATTGTTTAGAGGATTTGGTTTCAAATCCGATCATTGCTTCCCAATTTAATATGTGCAAGTTTTGGTTTCCAGGCGCTTTTTTTGTTGCAGCCTTGGAGCACAGTAAGCAGCGCTCTAGTGTGGCTTTATTTTACATTGAAAAAGCCCGGTAAAACTGCAAACCACCATTGAATCAAAATAAAACGTTCCTCTTATTTGTGAATATAGGCATTTGACCCGTTTCAACTCCACCCCTCAAAGAATCGGAATCGAGAATCGATAAGAACCGGAATCAAAAGGACGAATCGGATTTGGAATCAGAATTGTTAAAATCCAAACGATGCCCAACCCTACTTCCTGGCGGGGAGTGAAGCAGAGGGACCGTAGGCTCCGTTTGGTTCTGCAGCTGATCGAGCAAATGCTGTTTGTTGTGGGTATAATAGCATTGTTATCCGGTTTCCCTTGTTGAATAACAAATAGATTACCGCCGCCTGCTGGTATGGAGAGTTATTTCCTCTCATTGCAGAATCTTAAATCTGACATGGGGCGGTTGCAGGGCTCAACATAAAAAAAAATCCCCACTGGCCCCCGGGGCCAGTATATCAGAGTTTTGCTGGCCCCTTCTACATTTTTACTGGCCCTGAAAGAAATATCATAGGTGTGATTGGCAAAGGACAAAAAAAGCAGGAAAATATACGCCACACCTACTTTGAAGCTTCAGAAAATGCTTATAACCCAGCTAGCCTACTACATTTTTCCAAGGGCCAGAATTCTTTTAAGCAGACACTCCGGGGGCCGGACTTTCAAATAAAAAATAAATAAAATTATACCTAATATGCATCTTCTTGTTTGATATTTTCACTTTCTTACTAAATCAATGCTGTATTTTTTACATTACATTAGTGTAAGCAAACTCCTAAAAAATATGGAAAATCCATAATGATAACTAGATAGGCTACTTAACTAGAAAATGATCTCAGATTAGGGGGCAGTTCACTGAGGAGTGATGGTTAAAGTCTTGATTACTGAAACGTAATCAGTGTCCTGATCGGTGGAAAATGCTTGCAGAAAGAAAGGCCTGTTGTCAGGTCAAAGAGCCTGAAGCAAAAAGTTGTGGAAAACAGCAGCTTTACGTTTACAAGAGTTTGTCCAAAGTTCAAGATTCGTTGCAAACTAATATAAACAGTTAGACTACAAACTGACATCTTTCATTGTAGCTTGTTTGTAAAAAGTCGCTATTTGCAGAGTAGAGCTATGTTTGCACAGCGCGGTGCACAAGAGTGGACAGCGCAGACAGAGCAGACTGAAATATCGTTTTTTATATGTTTAAGCCTGTAGAACAGGTAGGTGGGTATTGATAAGTATTGACTTTTTAATCATGGAGGGTTTATTGTAGGCTACTTACAGTAACGAGTGTAGCGTTAGTTCATCTCCGCCATCGGCGGTAAATAATCCTCGGTATCGTTTCCAGTCAGTTATATGTGCTGCGTGAAGTAACGCACACACCTCGGCTCTGCTGTGTGTGTGCGCGCAGCGCGGGCATCGCTGTTCAGAATCCCGTCTATCTTCCAAAATGCAACTCTATCCAAATGAACTGGTTATAAATTACCTGAGGTGAAAATGTGAAATGTTAGCTAACATTCACACGCTTCACGCCACTCTGTATGACGTTTGCTGATGCAGCAGACAGAGCCACAGACTGTGGAATCAACTAGCCTGACATACGTTTTTACTGGCCCCGGGCCATCGGGCCATTGCTTATGTCGAGCCCTGGGTGGTTGGATTTTTTCACACACTTTCATTGGGAGAAAACAGGTAGTTCTATGTAAAATCAGACATTGCGCACCCCCATATAGCCAAATGGCATGATCGTCGTTTCATAAAGCCCAATCGCGAGTCTTTGGTCTGAACTGGGCATTACGCCTCTGCAAAGATTCAACAGTGAGATTGGCAGTCGAATCAGGCTCCTTCGTTGGAAAAATCTTGCCCACTTCCTCCTGTTCAAATCCAAAAAAGAGAAAGGCATTCCTTATCATTAAATCATCAAAAATAAATATTGTCTGTGGATAAATCTTTCACCCCACACTTGAGACTGAGCAACTGGGCAGCAAAACAGTTGAAAGACTTCATTTATGTCAGTAGGCTACAAGACAACTAGTGCAGCTTTATGTTATTTTTGTTCTTCAAAACAACTACACTGACTGAGTTCAATCACCCACAATTTACTCCATACAGCTTGAGTTGCATAATAATAATCCTGGGAAAGAAACAATCTTTTTCAAGTTTATATGAAATTATACTTTATTGACCATTTATCCAATTGTATTCAATATTAGTTTAACCACGGACATTAGGTTGTTGAACATGGACAGAAATAATGAGATTTTGTGTCACAATTACTAACATTTCAAAAAAATTCCAATAATTTAAACAAAAACGTCACGCAGATCTCTAATACGGATGGATATTCATGGATACTGTCAGAGTTACCAAGGAAACACAATGTATTGACATTTATTGACCTATTGATGGATTGAGGCCATTAATGCCTTGAGCACCGCGTGGGTCCAATGGAGTGAAGGGAATTCAGTCATTCTTCATATGTAGCTGTTGCCCTCTCTCCGCTTTTCCTTTAATTGCCTGAACCTTTATCCCCAATGTTTTTTCCTCCAAGATTCAATGGTGTGACCCTATTGTTCCATCTCCTTTTTTAACATTTGTGGTCCTTATTTAGAAGGGAGCTTAATTGAATTTGGCCCATGGGGCATTAATCTTGGGGCTGTGTGGTCGGAGGCTGGAAATTGGATCCAGGTCAGGTTTTTACATGTTGTAATTAAGGTCACCAGGGGCAAGAGGGAGAAGGAGGAAATAAAGTAGGGGAGTAGGGATGGAGGAACACGTTAGATAGAGTAGTATGTGAAGGGGGGACTGAGGGAGAAGTATGGAAATGGGAGAGGTGAGTCAGGCTGTTCAGATGAGCCATAAAGGACATGGAAGAATAGGACAAGATGAGAACAAGGGTAAGAGTCCCGAAGAAGACTAAGTGGAGAGAGCAATGGTATATTTACAGACCAGATGAGAAAGTCAGGGTTTGGGAAACTTGATATAATAGCCACGAGGAAGAGAAATAGGATGCGCAGCATATAAACTGCAACATATTTTCACTGGGTATTGGCTGACCAAAGGCACATTGCTATTACAAGCATCACCAAGGGGCCTGTGATTACAAAGGCTTTCAAACTCATTTCTTTGTTTTCTCTTTCTGCTTGCATCCTTCTTTCCATTTATGTTTGTTCCTATCGTATTCTTGTCATTGTTTGCTTTTCTCTATCTCTCTGTGTTTCTGGCTGTCTCCTTTTCTCTGTTCTCGTCTTCTTCGCATAGAGACAAAATCAGGCGGTGAGGGGAAACTGATGAAGACATGGATATGTGGAAATAGAGAAGGGGACGAGGAAGGTGTGGGAATGGAGAGATGAGGCCCATCAGGAGATGAGTGTAACAGGAGTAGAATGATAATGACCAGTGAGCCCTTGCTTTCCACTGCTGAACAGTTGGTGTCAACGGGAAAATCCGCAGAGCATTCATGTACTATAACATCTAATCTGTTCCCGGCCTTCACATGGCCTCTACACTCTCCTACTCAGTTTAGCAACACAAGCCCTGCTGTTAACCCCTTGAGGGACCAGGAACAATCAACAATTATCACAAGTAACATCAAAGGAATTGCACACTCGCACACTAATCATCCATCTGTGACACACATACACTAATGCACACTTATAGAGATGAATCATTCTTGCTTCATATCTTATTTCTACAGTCTTAGTATTGTTCGATTGCATAAATCTCATGAATACTGGCTCTGTGATAAAAGCATTTCAGGCGATGAGGTTAGAGAGCCAAGAGTTAAAACCACGCTCTAGTACCACACTCCCTCTAATGTCCTCAAAGCATTTAAATGTAGACTGCAGCAAAATTGAAAGCTGAATAAGTACATTTTAGGCCGCATATTTAATAGTCTTTTCAGGGGGGAAAAAGAAGCTCTGGCTGGCCGACAAGAATGAAATGTAATGAACAAAAATAATCACTCTCTCTTTCACAGTTTCTCTCCCTCTGTCCTGGTGAAAATGATATTTCGGCATTTAGTAAATAGAAAGAAAGAAGGGAGAGCTAATCTCTTTGGTGGAAGAGGAGGGCGGACTAATGAAACATGTTGACACATGTATTAGAGACTGCCATAATTGAATAAGGGGATTTGGAAGAGAGAGAGAACATTATTAAGATATGTAGGGATTTAAAACGATAGAGGGCCAGCTGAGTCAAAACAGGGCCTAGAAACATATCCTTCAAGTTGTCTTGGAAAAAAGAGGCATGGATTGTTTCAGTCCTGTCTTTCTTTTTCCATACTTGATATCTAGCTCTATTTACCCAAAAATATAAGCCACAGCTGGTATCTCTGAATCAATGAAATTGACTATAGTCATTCTGGGCTCAGCAGGTTGAAGTTTTCATCAATGACCCCTCCCTGCAACCATAACATCAACTGTACACAGCAATCCTGTATGTTAGATTGTTCACATAGTGTGTACATATACCCTATGTAACAAGAAAAGCACTCAAACCAAACAAAAAGTTAAAACAAATGTGCAAAGCAAGCTGTAGTATCTGATGGACTTATAGGTTTAATGTCTGTATAAAGCTCAAATGTGCTAAGTCATAATAAGAACGTTCATCATGGGTACTGTGGCAGTACAGGGAGTAATAATTAACCTCTTAGTGGCGTGATTTCGATGGGATGTTTAAAAGACAGGTCTGGGATTGGATGCTGAGGGGTTAACGAACTATAGGAAGCCCCTGAAGAGGACACTAACCTATGCTTTGTCAACTTGAATGTTCCATAGGTTATCTAACATGTTACCTAAACTATCCCATATAAGCTGTGAAATGTAAAGGTAGAATTAGAATGCATATTGGCGGTGTGTTCTCCAGACCTTCCATGGAGTCTCTAAAATTGATGCTGAATCTTTGCTTGTAATAAACCTTTTATAATCAAGAACAGTGTCGGCGGATTCCTCTTCATACAGCATCACAGCATTACTATTTAAGGCACCACAAAGCTGAACGTGCTCTCCCCATTAGTCAAGATATAAGTTTAGTAGAAAGTCAGTTGGTTGTTGTGGCGGGGAAGCTAGAGCAGCAATCAAAATATCACCAAAATAAAAGAACTTATTTCTGTTTTGTATTAAAATATGTTTTGATCACACAGAAACAAATGGACAGAGTAAAGCAAGCGCAACCTCCCAAAATTTCAATACAGTTTGTGATTGCTAAAATATTACAAATGCAGAAGGTATTTTATTATTTAGAAATGCATTTAACTGAATGAATCACAAACAGTGGCTGTATTAGAGACCACAATCTCATTCCCACTAGAAAAGACACGGTTAATACAGCATATTATATACAGCAACACGATTGACCAACTAGTCCTGCAGAAACAAAGGACTGTGGCTACCACTACTTGACCTTGTGATTGAACTTTAGTGTTGGCGTTTAACTAGCAGTATTCTTATAACCATCCATATACCTCACTTTGATTGGTAGACAATGGAACTTTCTTTTCAATCTTTCCCATTTAAGAAAAAAAATTAAATAAAATAACTACTCAAAACTGTAGGTTTGCTAAGTGGTAATTTTGTTTCCCAGTGTGTGGGGGAAAAACATGACGCTTACTGACTAGAACAATGGTTTCAAACTCTGCTGTATATAAGCAGAATAATGATAGCAGTGCTTTGAAGCAGAGTAGAGTGTGAATAGTGCAGTGGTAAAACCCTTGCCCACTATGTTGGAGGACGTTAATTCCTAGAAGGAAAACAAAAATCTTGCAAAAGGACAGTGAAAATTGTTATGCTTCTGTCATCGAATAAAGTGTAGTGTCAGGCAAAGATAATGGTTAGAGAGTTTCTCTGTCCACAGGAGGTGGGAAATCATAAATGAAAAGCAAAATATAAAAGTTTACCTTAAAAAGTAAGAAACCAGGACTTGATGTTGAATATTTTTTCCGGTCTCGTCTCTTTAGCATGTATTAAAAGGCATCACACTGTTCAGACTGTGTGCTGTTGATTGATGCCACCTTTAGGGATGCACCAAATCCAGATTTTTGGGATTTGGCCGAATACCGAATCCACTGGTTAAGATTCTGCCGAATCCGAAACCGAATACCGAATCCTACTCCCATCCTCAGTCCATTAACACAGTAAACACATTAATGAAGTAAACGATGTCCACAGCCTCTAAAATAGTTACATGTAACAACTTAATGTTGAATTAACACACTCTTTTCACATCGTTGGAAAGCACATAGCTATCGCCAGATGAGTTACAATTGTGTTTGGCAAATTTGTGCTAACCAGTGTGTGATGAAGGTGTTGTGAAATGTTTGTTTAAAGCACTTAAATAAGAAATCCATGTTTAGTTTAAAACAGTCTAAAGGAAATGGTAAATTATAGTGTGATTAAAATTCACTATTTACATTATTTACAGTACTTGATTTACAGCTGATATGTGAAAAGGTACACAACCTTATTTGTTTAACAGTAATTTTGTTTTACTGCGAACCGTCACAGGAAGTGCTTTTATTTTGAAGTAGACTACACGGAAGTTGTCTGTTGTGTACTCTTGCTAGCTTACTGAGATGAACGTGAGACACTAGATGCAAAACATGTCCGTCAAGCTTAAGTTGTTCACTTTCTTGTGTGTAAAACTGCAACATATTGAACAGTAAATGTTCACAGTAAAAGACAAACGTTTTTGGTCGTCATTCGAAGCCATTCCACTGCAGAAGGCATGTTGGGTGGGTGAAATTAGAAAACTAACATTAGCTAACGAGCAGCAGCCGAGTAGGGTTCAGTTCGGTGGAACCATCAAAGTGAATATAATGACACATGCATGTAGTGACAAAAGAGCACACGACTGCATACTGACATGTTCCAACCACACATTAAGTGTCATTACAGGATACATGACTGGCCTATCATGTAGCATACTGGGACTGCGCGTTGTCCTTCCCCCTGGAGTGTTTCAGTCATATTGCCAATTAGTAGACATTCACACTCTTTCAAACCTTTCCTCCAGCTCACCTCGCGTAATCCCCGCTGTATGTCATTTTAATTATTAGATATTCTAAAGGTAGGATGATTCATTTCAATGAGTTACAGGACATTGGATGTATACATTTGACCCATGGTTGTGAACTCTGCTACTATTTGCCAGTAGCACTGTCGACAGAATATATTAAAATTATTATTATTATTATTATTAAATATAAAAATTATTTTTAAACATCAGTGTGAATTTACATTCAAATATAATAATGAAAGCCTTTTTATTACTCCTAAATTATGGAAACATAAAATGATCATCTTGAAAAAATAAAACATGATTTAAGGTGTACACATTTAAACAATATTCATTAAAGTCTGAAAAAGCTTGGCATTAATCAAAGTAATAATCGACAAATGAATCGATTAGAAGAAATAGTCGTTAGTTGCAGCCCTAGAAAAAACAGTTTGACAGCTCTGTCATTAGGAAGAGAAATAGCTCGGCATTTTGCAGGTCAGGACCTTTTCTAACCGAGCTGCACAGTTTGTAATACTCTCCAAACATTTGAGAAATGACTCACAATGACCTTGTCCTCTAAACGACTTCTTGGTCAGTCATTGGACTGTTCAAAGCTACCTATCTTATCTCCAAATGGGCTAAATTGGGCAGATGATGTGTGCGGTGAAAGGTTTTAACATATCACTGAGGCTTGTTGAACCAAAATAATTCCCCCTAGTTAAGATAAGACACCAGTGCCAACTGTCTGGAGTTCTTTCAGTGAATTTGCTCTCTGCGTCAAGGTGAACTGTTGAATAAGCCAGACAGCAAAGCTCCTCACCAATGTTACTGTGAATTCACAGGTTTTCATTTAAATAAGTGTTAACAATTCATTAGCTGGTTTGGGTTCAATCTTACATTACAATGCTTTTGTCACTGGTACAATTACTGTATGCGTAATTAAATGCATGTCCCCTTTCACTAGACTTAAAATTACATCTTCTTACCTATTCTATTGTGTTCCTGAATGAAAAAAACAATAATTCTTTCTTTTTCTTTCTTTTTTTGCAAATGAAAAGGAAAGTTGGTAAAAGGTTGTCATAGCCTGCTGAAACATTTTACAACGGCACAGTTTTTCTTCTTGCTAATTTTGAGAATTCATAGGGCAGTGGGTGGTTTTGTGCTTGCCGGAGCACACAAGCAGAGGCAATGAGGCAAGTGGAATAACATTAGATCCCCGTGTTTGAAACTGCAATCCACGCAGCAGGTAGACAGGGTGGGGAGGAGGGAGAAGGGCATTTGTGTTGGCGGCTCTGATCAAGTGCATAACTAATGACTTCGGCTCCAAATGTCAGCAGAGACATACTGTAGGGCTACCCTGACGGAGGCCTTCTTAGCTGACATCACACAAGAAATATCAAGTTACAGGACCTGAACAAAAAAGGGGCTACGTTTCTCAGCAGGCACCAGGGGACAGGGATATTATGAGGAGAAAGCCAGGCAGTGGGACTGGGAATCTGGATGAGGAGGTTGAAAAAAAAAAGAAAAAGAAAAAAAGAAACCTGACATCAATTGAATCCATTAGGCAGAGGAGAGGGCCTTCATGTTGACTGTGGGCTTTCATGTCAGTTCAGAACAAAAGAGATGATCTGTAAGTTATAGGATCGCTCAAACGCATGGTATCAAGTGTGTTTGCTTTAAAAGGAAACAAAAAAACAATTAAAAATTAAAGTACATATTCGCATGCCTCTGATATTATGTGCAAACAGAATAGTCAGTGAGCTGACTATTCTCAGTTCACTCACAGTTCTGACAGGGCTGTTACAATTGATTTGCACTCTAATACATCTCATTTTACACCAATTTTGTTCCTTTTTAAAATAAAACAACTTCTATTAGTAGCTCATGCAAGCACATGGAACACAACATTGAGCTTCCACAGCTAGCTGCTTGTTTCACCTTCACCACTCTCGATGTGCTTCTGTGTAGGTATAGATTTTTACAACAATGCCCTCCTGAGGAAATTTAGAGTAAAACAGTGAACAGGCAGTGCTCATTCAAAGTGTGTATTTGTACATCAGTCATTCTCCCCGAGTTTGGTTTTTTATCTCTATCTGTCTGCATGCATTTGTATTTCTGTCTGGCCTTCAGCCATCCAGTTTGATTCTACATTTCATAATTAATATTCATACTAGTATATCATAGGTAATTATGGACATACACAGTTAGAAATGGTTAATCAACTTGGTAAAAGCATCAATGCTGAAGTTAATTAAAGCCTTGGTGCGAGGAAACCTACTGCTGCATCAATTCGGGGCTTATGTGCATAACATATTCACAATTGATCGGCTTATAAAAGAAGTGATAATCTGATTCCAGTTTGATTCTGAAGTCACAGGAAAGTTCATTTCATGTCAGCCTGGGCCCTGAGCCTTTCTCCTGTCTTTCTTCGCTGGAAAGAAATACCATGGGGAGTGCGATGAAGTTCAAAAACAGTATAAGACGATAGAACATTAGGCCACGTGTCCACTAATGCCTTTTATGCCAGTGTATATTTTTTAAGTAAGTAAAAAGTATTCATAGAGCTCTTATTGTAAAAAATAAAAATGACAGTGTTTTTACATAAAAACAGCCAAGATGATACATAATAAAACCATAATGCACAATTAAAATTACAAAGTAATACAAAAAATAAAGTGCAGATAGGTCACAGGTCTTAAGACAGGTGCATGGAACAGACAGAGAGAGCGAGCTGAAAAATTGAAGTAGCTCAGCCACACATGCAGGTGCCTGACCACAGAATGCTCATATGTAAGAGTGAGAATTTTAAACTGAATCCTATGCGCTAGCTGGTGACCCCCTTCTCCAACCTCAAAATCGTCTTTGGCGAAAATCGCCGTTTGAATGGGAAAATGTCACACGTAATCGTTTGACCAAAAGTTTTTATTGGGGGGGCGGGGGGTTGACATTTCCCATAACGGGAGTTTCACTACTACTGCGTCTGCAACACAATTCTTACGTTAGCTTGTCAGCTAACGTAAGAATTGTGTTGTTAGCCTACAATGTTAGTTCAATGTGAAGGATTTTGGCAAGGCTATCTTGTTATTATATGCCTGCACTTGTCTCTGATGTGCCGAAACAGACGTTAGAGGCAACCTAAACATCTCCGCATGTCACGCTAATTAACACTACACTTGGCAGCAGGTAATGTTATCATACCGTTAGCTAGCAGCTGGATTAAACACGGTTAAAATGCTGACAGCTAAACGGTGTAAAAAGTTTGTCTGTATTTCACTGTAGAGGATTCCAACACCGGGACGTATGCCCATAGACAGTAAAATAAATGGACCAACAGATCCCGTTGCTTTTCCGGTGATGGCTGAGCGTTACTGCGCAGCCTCCAACTGAGCTTGAAGATGTAGATGTGACGTGAGCAACCTGTCTGAAAGTTGTAAGTCTTCTAGCTGTGCCAAGAGAAATCTCAATCATTCTGAATCTTGCAGAGACGGAGAGCGTAGGTAGAGACCCTTTGCAAACACGTCATCAAGACCACGTGAAGATGCCATGATGGACGGCAAAATAACCGGCAATAACAAGCTAAACAGTGTAGTAGACGAGCGGAAAGTTTCATAGTTTCAATCAGTTTGAAATACACAACACTAAATAAACTGTATTTATGGCTTTATGGCTTCTTCTATTGAACAGCAAGTTGCCTGTGCCGTTATCGGTCGAGGTAGGGCATCTGGTAGGTGCTTATAAAGAGCAGTAGCTATTTGGAGAAGTTGGAGATAGCAGGATTGGATACCGACCCTTACCTTCTTCCTGCCTCCGTTTTCACGGACCTCATTAAATCACTGAGTCTGCCCGACTTCAGTCCACACCATCTGTACCACTATGTGGTAAACGGGGCATCCCCATACACTGGTGCTGATCTCAAAGCTTTTAAAAGTCTGGATGCTTACCAGTTCTTTGTAGCTGGCTGGGTTACAGGTACACGATGCTATGCTCACGGGGGGAGGTACCTCATAATGGCAAAGATAAGACATCAATCTAGGGTTTATTTTGTATTAACATCTATTCTTTACTTAAGTAAAGAATTATATAACTCGTAGCCCATGTTTTTAGAGGACATGGTCGGTCGTGGCTACCCACATACTGTTGTTCACTGGGTGTGCCAATGCAACTTTCTAATGGATGCCTGAACGCATCCTAGCTCTGGGAAGTGCAGTCATTAATTATCTATCACACGTTAATCCATGCAGTAAATCACAGAGTGTCTATGATCAGTAGTAACCACACATAATTGTAACATCTAGCCATCTTCTTATCTGTGATTATATTTGCTGTGTAGCCTATGTTAAGATTTGACCGGTTGATATTACGATGCGATGGGCAGCAGCTAGCAAGCAGTCCAAAGCTAGCTGTAGCTAGCTCGTCAGCTAGCCGGGGTAGGAGCTCCGCAGACCTGCATTTAACTCGTTTTTTTGGCCTTTTTGAAGCTAGTTTCCATGCCATGTCATCTTTAATTTAACCAATATTTTTTGTATGTGTGTTAAGTTAAATGATCAAGGGAACGGCTTTCTTTTTTGGATATGTAGCTAGGTCGGTGAATAACCGATGTTAGTTATGTGGGTCATCATCGGGTTGGACCTGTTAGCAGGATCAGCTGGTTAGCACGGCAGCTAGCTAGCTGGTTGAGGATAATTTTATTTATCACTCATTTAAAACAGGCAATACATGCTTGTGTTGGTGAGGATTACTCTGCAGATTGTGAATGTGAGAACACAAACACGAACGAAAACATACGCGTTTAGCTTGCCGTCCGTCTACAGCATAGCTCTTCCGCCGTCCGTCATGGCGTTCATAATTTGCACGAGTGGAGAGTGACGTTACGTGCAAAGGGTCTATATGTAAGGAGATAACATAGGCACAGCCTAATTATTGCTAACTAAAATGCTAGTTAACATTAGTAATTCAACTTAAACAGCTAATGTAAGTTGAAACTGCCTGCAAGCTTCTCCTGTACTATACGGTAATTCCTCTACTATACGACAGAAAGTCCCGTGGTTATGACACAATCGTTAGCCTATTTTTACAAAAACGTCTTCTACAGAGCCATAACGTGAGCTACAAGGTAATGGAGCATTTTATACATTGTCGTGTTTCTTTAGAAATTAACAATGAACAAATAAAGTCTTTTAAACGCTTCAGATGTAAAGTTATTCTCTGTCAAAGTGACGTCAAAATGAATGGCAGTCAATGGAATGCTAACGGCGGGTGAGTGCTTGTTAGCATCAAAATGGCGCCATAGGAGGTACACGTTATGGAGAGAGGCTTACCCCCTTGCATACGCCTGCCGTTGTCTGAAAAACAAACATGTTGCGTTCACTTGAAGCTCGCCTCGCCAGCCTCATGCTGCATTCAAAGTTATTGTAAAATACCCTTTTCCCATCCAGTGGTTGTTTTTGTTGTTTAACAGGAATTTACTGGTGAAATAAGTTATTGTTATAAGTTATTGTTATTACATTTTTAATAAATCATTCAATTTTGGCCCAGTGGCCTTAGCAATAAACAAGCCATTCTTTAATATCACCGACTGTCGTTTTGTGCTCCTTTTTTTTTTTTTTTTTAATCTTTTTAAAAGTACCGGTTTAGGCACCGGCACCGTTTTAAACCGTTTATATTTTATTATTTTATATTATATACATTGTTATAAAATATGTCACTTTTTTCAGCCCTTCTGAGTTTGCAGGTATGCTTCTCAGTTGTAACTGAGAGTTGGCCTGGGCAAGGTTCATTCACAGCTCATTTCCAACAGACGCCGCTCAAATGCCTCTGGGCACATTGGATAGTCCTTCAACCAATCAGACCAACGATCCGGGTGACGTAGCAGCGACAGCGGCATCAACGGGTTGCTGTGCTTCGGTAGCCGTCATGTTGAATGTAAACAAAAACTGCTTGCCGTCGCTGCGCTATCGTCATCGTCTCAACAGTTATGATTGATGTAAAGCCCGCCTCAACGGTTGTGATTGATGCCTCGATTTGGAAAAATTGGAAATGGGTTTGAATGGGCTCTTGGCCAGACTGACTTGCAGAGCAAATCTCAAATTTGCCGGAAGTTCGTCAGGGTTTTCCCATGCTAGTATGCAGCAGGGAGCCAGTGAAGAGACTTAAACAACAGCTGTAATGTGATACCGTCTATTAGACCTAGTGAGTAGTTTTGCGGCAGCATTCTGGATTAACTGAAGGCGATCAAGAGCAGACATACTAAATGAGGAGAAAAGTTAATTGATGTCGTGGTGTGAAAGTCAACCATTGCTTTGCAATGGGAGCACCTCATATTTACACGATGCTGGAAACGCCAGCAGCATGACGTGGCGCTGAGCATCTGATCTGCCCTGACCTCTGCACTTTTGAACTTTTTTACCACAAAGACCTACCGTCACATCCTACATGTACAAGTGCTGACCAACAACAACATAGTAGAAAATAATTAAGCAAAGGCCGGTATGTTTACTACCGCCGATATTCTTTATTATAGTTACAACCAGATGCAACCAAATTTCTCAGCTGAAAAAACACGCCTCTAAAGCACTATCAAACACTATCAAGCGCTACCATCTGTGCTTTTTCAGAGGAGCGCCTGCCCTTTTTTATAGTGGGGGAAAAAAAGCTTTGGTGGACACACCGCCTTATTCAGAAACTTGTATTACTCTTCTCAGAAACAAATAAATATATTTGTATGCCCTGTCCTAACATTTTACTGAAATTGTGAAATATTATTATTTTTATATCATTTTCTTACACCAAGCCTGTCTTTTGAATGATAGATGGGGGGACAAGTAATAGTAACAACTAATGTCCTAACAATGCGTGAGAATGGTTCACATTCACAATAGTTAAACAGGTTATTGTGGTTTTTGAGGGCAGTGTAAGGGAGGATGCAAAAACTAATTGTGGGTGTGTTTGACAAAATGTATCTAAGAAAATCATAATGACTCACTGTCCTCAGTGATAAACTACTCTTACTTTTAAAAGTGGCAGTAAGAACAACACTGTTTATCTGATCAGTGTCATTCCACAACAAATCATCAACCATTTTGTCACACTGCAATGTAAGCCAACATGCATGACTAGAGTTTAAACATGAATAGAAACAGACCACCAGTATCATAATTGGAGCACACAAGCGCTACTGATATGTGCAAACAAAATTAAATCAAAAGGAGGTGAAAGGTACTTGTAGCTTTTCTGCATATGCATTCATTCTTTATCTTCACACAGGGTCATATGTGTTAATTAGGAAAGTGCCATACACGTGTAACATAAAATTCATGAGAGTTCTTCAAAGACAAAAATGAGCTGTGTAATAGAGCAGCTCAAATAGTACTACAATACTTCACTGAGGGGATCTCAAATTGGTTAAATAGATGTAGCTGAATTGACTTTTAACACTGAATGAGATCACAGTGGCTCTCATTTACGAAACGAACGTACGACAGAAAACAAGCGTAAAACCGGCTTACGGTCATTTCCACGTAAAGCTTGGCATTTATCAATATGGACGTGAGCGGAGGCTACGATCAAATCTCACGTCAAGTTTAAACTCGTGTACGCAAGTTTCCGAGTCTGTGTGGGCTTGCAGTGCAGCATCTAATCAGTTTAACAGGAGAAGAAGTCATCAGTTGATCACTTATCAGCAATGGCAGATCTGGCTCTTTTAGAGGACCTCTATGCGCCGGTATAACAGTGCACGCGTACGCACACGGGCCACGGTGGAGCTCTCCATCGGATTGATTAAGGGCAGATGGCTCTGTCTTGCATCAGCGAGGGGGTGGGGCCCTACTATACACGGCAGCCTGTGGGGTTCTGCACAACATCGCGCAGGAAAACAGAGTGCCATAAATGTAGTGATGGAGCCAGATGACCCGATGGCCAGAGAGCAATGTCCAGCACAGCCCCAACTGGGGCTATACGAAGGAGACAGGATATTATTCCTTGCTTTTAAAAGGTATAGTTTTATGTTTGGCAATGATATTCAATATGGGAAACATGACAATGCACAACATTTTTATTTATTCTTCAGGTTTTCGTTTCTCTTTTAAAGTGTCGTTAATCGGCACAAGTGAACAATTTATTTCTGCCATTGACCGAGTTATTTCGGCTTGTTTTTCCAGCCCCTCTGCTGTCAGGAGACAGGGTCAGGGTGGTACAACACGGGGGGCGGAGGACACGCGCTCTCCGTCATAGCTCACGGTTGCCTGGCTCTGACTCATGAAAAAACCACGAGTAAAATAAAAGACACTGCATAAACTCCGCTACTGTGTGTTTATTTAAATATAGGTACACCATTTATGCCTAGGAGATTGCAATATAAGCCTGTATATTACTATTAGGACTATAGCATACATATGTCAAGGATGTATAAATTAAATAAACTTCAGCTGGTGTCTGGTTTACCACAGCAACACTGTTGACTGCATCAGTGATCTCTTTCCATTCCGCATTCTTTCTACAGCCTTTAATACCAGTTTTCAGGCTGCCAAATAGTACACACGTTAGTGCAAATGAACCTGAGATATCAGGGTTTCAATCTCCACCTCTGAAAAGTGCCGCTTCTTAGCCGGATTACGTCTCGCCATGTTGTAAATTGTAGGGGCGAGGCCTCAAAACCGAGAATATATTGGGGCGTTTCCAGCTGCTGCATTTATCAATGTACGACCATTTTTACGCTCTGATTGGTGTGATATGAAAGTTTCATGAATCACACAAGAAGCCTGTCGTAAGATGATTTCTGCGCTCATATCTGCGCTTGTTTCTACGTACGTAGGTTGATAAATGAGGGCCATTGTGTCTCAATCAGAGGTAACTATTCACTTGAACTCTGTAATGAAACACCCTAAATTAGTGAATGGATTTGGATGTGAACCCAATCCCTTTTAAAGATTGGTTGCTACAGTGATGAGAGGTTTGCTTTTTTGTTCTGCGTGCAAGTTAGAGATTTGGGTCGATGCCTTCTCTATTCCCCTAACCTATAATTCCTGCCCTGTATCCACTTATTAATTAGTCAGTTTCTGTCTCTCAACCCACCCACCCTACTCCCTACAACACTCCATCTTGTTGGCTACAGGATAATCTCATCAGGCTTTTATAACAATAGCCTTTTCTAAACCTGTTGGTCTTTTTCTTCTTCTCCTGCAGACTGGCACCTTAGAAGGTGTCGTCATTGTTAAGTTCCATTAAATGTTGAAATGCATTCCATGGCGTTACAACTGTTGTGAAAATGAGTGTTGTCAGGTGCTGTCAAATACACCCGTGTGCATTGCTTGACAGCACATCAACATTTCTCTGACAGGATAAATAAACTTTAACAGAAAGGCCCTCTTTCAGGTTTTATGTTTTAGCTTCAAACTAGGCTTGTTGGTGTTTAAGGGAATTTCAAGTGAAACAAGGACACGAAAAAGGCCTTTGTGAGTGAATGTTAACTGTCACTAAAATATATATATATATATATATATATATATATATATATATATATATATACATACATACATACATACATACATACTAAGTAAAGACATCGCCACACCAAAAATAAAGACATATTTTCCTGTTTGCCAAGCTTCTTGCTGCTTTATATTCATGCCGTTACACTTGTTCACTGGGATTATCTCAGCACCTCCTCTGAAGCAGTTAAAGATTAACGGTGCGACCAAGCATTCCTGTATATTAACTCTGAAGCATTAACTACGTATGTTTCGCCAAATGAGAACAATGGCATTCAAACGTGGCTGACATTTATTAGTAAACATCAAGATGCCTGAAATGCAGGTCTGTCTTCCTCAGTGAATAATTATACAGCTTATTAAAAGTAAAAGCTGTATTTATTACTGGCAATAACATCAAAACATGAGAGATAATGGAACTAAAAACTAGGGCTGTCAAAATAACGCGTTAATTTTGATTAATTAATCTGAGAAAAAATAACACGTTAAAAAAAAAATAACACAGATTAATCCATTCCATATTGACATTTGACCCGGAGCCGTTCTAGCCACCATTTGACTGTAAAATGAAGGAGGGAGACGAGAACATGCTGCCTGGATCATTAATTGGAACATTTACTTGTAAAAATCTTCCTGCCAACCCTGGCTACCGAAATCTGGTGCCACTGATAGGTCTGCGCTTCTCTCTGATGCTCTGAAACAGACGATAGAGGCAACACAAACACCGCTGCATGTGATGCTAGTTAACACTATACTCGACAGCAGCCAACGTTAGCCTACCACTAGCTAGCTGGATTAAAAACGGTTAAAATGCTGACAGCTAACGCTAAACGGTGTAAAGTTTGACTGTGTTTTACTGTAGAGGATTCAAGCTGCCGTCGGAAAAACAACACAGACGGTGCATTCAACGAAACTGGTAAACTACAGCCTCGTGGTGCATTTGAAGTTATTGTAAATGTCATTTTCACATCTGGTGGTTGTTTTTGTCGTTCAACAGCAATTTACTAGTGAAATAAGTTATTGTTATTGTTATACATTATTATTAAATCATTTAATTTTGACCATATGGCCTTAGTAATAAACAAGCCGTTCTTTAATGTCACCAACTGTTGTTTAGTACCCTTTGTTTTCTTTTCTTTTTTTACTTTCTTAAAAGTATCGGTTCAGGCAGCGTTAATTATGTATGCGATTAATTCCGATTAATTAATCACAGAGTATGTAATTAATTAGATTACATTTTTTAATCGATTGACAGCCCTACTAAAAACACATGAATACAACACAAACGTACACTATGTGCGTATCTGAAATCCTATAATATACATTATTGTAAACCTTAATCAATAAAATGCTTAAAACATTTATGACCATTACTGAAATGTGTTATGCCCATCAATAGTAGCCAAACATGTTTTGCGTATACCACTGAAACACTTTTATAGTAGAAAATTATACTATGTCAGTAGAAATGTTTACATTTCTTATTTCCTTATATCCCAAAAGCACCAGCTTCTATGTAAACATTAAGGAGCTTGGCATCTTCTCATTGTTTAATGACTTATCTGACGCAACACAATTCACCACATGAGTTGTGTGGCAACATTTGATCTTACTTTTGCATTTGTTTACAACCTGAATAAAAGGGCTTCTAGATTTGCAAGGCTACCCCTAGTTATCCTACCAATTCATCCTTTAATATGATCTTATCATCCAATACTTCTATCCTAATCATTATGCCCAAAGTTTCAGTTAGAACAGCTCTCTCAATTTTTTGTTTTTGTTTCTTTAATCAGGTGATCATAACCTGCAGTAAGTCTGTGGTTTTGTCAGAGGAAGTAACTGTTTGAGTGACCTGCTGGAAGCAAGTCATTTAAGAGTACTCCCAACGATTTACCAGTGAACACCTACAATATCGGTCTCAAGATGGCCAGTTAAAAAAAAAAACAAAGACAATGAAGCAGAACTAGAAATATCACCACACCTAATAAAAAGTCTAATAAATGGCCTCATCAGTTGAGGCCATTTATTAGACTTTGCGGAGCTCCTTGTGGGGCCACAAAAGGCTTTATACAGGTGTTTTTTCCAGTTGTACTCCTCAACAACTGTAAACAGACATTGAGGTGTAAAAGTGGTGTAATTTTCCATTAATTACACTAGAAATTATGGTTGGGTCTATCTATAAAATGGAGGTTGGTAGAGTTGGTACTCAATTTTAGCCATATGCACCCACTTCATCAGCCATCCCCCCGGCCTACTCTTGCCCTGATGCTGAAACAATGTTAGGGCGTTGCATCTAAACATGACAGTTAATGACAAAGCCTCTGTGATGTGTGGTGACATTACATAGAGATAATAAAGGTTTGATGCAGAAGTATTGTAATTACACACATACTGAAAGGAAAGGAAAATGAAAAGAGAGCATACATTTAGGCTTTGGCGAGCCAGCTAACGCAAAGAAAACCAGGCTCTGTCAAACTTGCTTCATACTACACCCTTCTGATAGATGGATAGATGGATAGATAGCTGGATGGATGGATGGATGTACATTATTGACCCCCCCACTTATCTGGAATCATGTTTTGAGTACAGCATCAAGTCCTCAATGAGTGCATATCAAGTAGTACCATCACCATTTGTAAATTAGCGGTTAAACTAAGTCTCAGTTACAATCACTTTGACCCAGCCAATTAATTGGTAGATTAATCAACTAATACTAATATTAAGTGAATAATTTAATCAAGCAGCAGTGCTTGGCAACAGTAACCACAGACCATTAACTCGGGTAGAGCATTGCAGCATTAGTCCAATCACATCTAACAGAACAAGCACACTAATCATAAAGGAACAGAGCGGAGGCCTTGGTAGCAGGCCACTCCAGCGTTTACAAAGTACCTTTCTTAACCCCTCACAAAGCACCAAAGCATAATAAAATGTTGCTGCTTTGTTGGACCTGTGCCAAATCCTCTGTTTTCCCTTTCAAATACATCCTCTTCATATTCTCTATGTCTCCTTTATCTTTTTTATTTATTCCACCTCTTTCTGATTTTTAACGTCCCCCACAATTTCTCCATTTATGGCCTTTGTGCAGTTCAAGTCTGTTGCATGCATCCTTAAAGGTGCAGTAGGTAAGACTTATAAAACTAACTTTCTGTCATATTTGCTGAAACTGACCCTATGTTCCAGTAGAACTACATGGAACAAGTAATTAAAAATAAAAAATCTGGCTCCTCTGGCACCACCTACAGCCTGTAGTGCAATTTTTAAAAATACACAGCTCCCTTTTCAGATGCACTAATCAGGGCCAGGGGGGGGGTGTCTGACTGCCTGTCAATCACTGCTCATGCACACACATTCATTCTCCATTGTGGAGGGAGGGGCTTAGGAGACCGTTTTGGGCTTTAGCAGAAAGGGGGGAGGGACTGAGAAGTTGTCGATGTCCTGGATCTTCGCAATCCTACCTACAGCACCTTTAAAGATTCCTTAATCAGGTACCTTTCTAACTAGCCTGCCTAACTAGTTTCAAATGAGCAGAGAAGACTGTGGGCCATATCCAGCTGAGCAACTGATTAAATCAGTTTATCATACAGATAATAACCATTAGGGCTGCAGCTATCGATTATTTTAGTAGAGTATTCTACTGATTATTCCATCGATTAATTGAGTAATCGGATAAGAAATAGTTTTGTTTTATTGAAGAGCATTAATATACAATAGTTTGGTTTAGTTTTTGGAAAAAGCAACATTTTTATTGCCTACATTGCTTGCTTACAATATCATCTCTCAAAAAACAAAACATATTAAGTGCATTTAAGTGCCATATTACATTGTTTTTAAAGAAAACATTTTCTGAAATGCAATAACAACCTCAAACTAAGGCATACATTAAACATACATAAACATTAAACTTTATAAGCTTCAACCTGAGACTGATCTGTATATAGGCCTATATGTAAATATTAGTTAAACTCAACCTATTTTCATTTATATATTTGATTACAATGCTACAAAGCTCTGTTACTTATGCTAGTAGATCGCTGATCAGCTGTTTCTCTGCGAACAGAGAGAGTGAGAGAAAATGGTGCGCAACAATCAGCTGTTTTTCCGAAGGGATAGTCAACAAGTCGGCTCTTTAGATCAAATTGTGGTCACCACTACGTATTTTCTTGTCTTTGATTTTGGTAGTTGTTGTGTCTGGTGTAGTTTAATCGTCCATACGACTCTGTGATTTACTTTTGTCAGGTCCGCTTCGTGGAATGGATGATTAAGTTAGACTCAATGTTTTCTGTTGAGATGCTGAAGCATTGACGTCGTGCTATTATTGTAGTAAGCTAGTTCGATTTTGCAGTAGACACACTGTACAGAGTTTTCGTTTTAATTACGTTTGAACTGATTCCAAACTTTAGACACTTTCTGTCGTTTTCTCCAGCCTGTCTCTTCTCTTAGCCCCATTACGCTCTTTCTTCATTTTGTAATCAGTCTTCATGGCATGTGTCGTCAGCAGCGTCAGCCCGGTGTGCGACAGTAATAATCCTCCGTGCGGAAACACCGTGAGGGATACAACGTTGGTAACATTAATTAAACGAAGCTTCGAGGCAAATAATTTTGCATCGAGGATTTTTAGTAATCAAATTATTCGAGTTACTCGAGGAATCGTTTCAGTCCTAATAACCATCTAACAAAATGAAACCATTGAAAGGCAACATGCACAAATGTTGAGACATATCAATTATCTAACAACATGTAATACGATTGCTTCACAGTGGACAGGGATACACTTTAATGTTTGGTGTATGTATTTTATGCTCTTTGCTTTTAGTAATTATAACTTCACCAAATATTCTTCTGAAATACAATTTCCTTTTTTTGTTTTATCATAATGCAGATGTCCTCTTGGACAAAGACAATATCTTTCATCTATCTGAGATTAGAAAATATGTCTCTTTGAATGCCCATTTTTATCATTTATCCTTGTATGCAATCTCAATTTTCAAAGAAAGGAAAAACGTTTCAAGTGATAGCTAGTGTTTAGTGTCCACATTTTGCTCTTGACTGACGTACTCAGACACTTTCAATGGCACGCAAAATTACACATTGTTCTTGAGGGGGCTCTTTGATGGCAAATCAGGAAGCACTTTGGTGATTTGCAAGGAAAAAAACAAACCATTTAATGAAATCTGCGTTCAAATGTGGATGTTTTTCCAGTGACAGTTTTGAGAATTTAGACATAAAAGGGAGCTTATAACAAAAAGAGCCAGACCTAAGCCATGCAGGCTCTATATGCTGACACTCATCAACTGGAAACCCAGAGAAAGGAAATAGTGTACACAGTGAAAGCTGTGAACATAAAATCTGAATATTGAGGCATTTGGTATATGTTTTAGTTTATGCATGTAGCATGTAGCTTTAATGTGTTTGCCATGTTTATATGTGGATGTGTGTGTTTTTATGCAAGCATGTGTGCGTTTGCATTTGTACTGTCAAGGAGCACTTGACATCGGAGAAGAGGTATGGGCTGAGGGTAGCAGAAGGGGATTTGGTGAATTACCAGACTGCACCCTCAGCATCGAGTCCAGAGGATTAGAGCATGGACTGGGGTCCAGGAAAGAGATGTGCACACACACCAGGAGAAGGGGATCAGTGTGTGCGTTTGTGTGTGAACCATTGGTCAAACACTGGCTTTAAGCACAAACAACTAAGAGGTACCATGTCATATCAAAGGCGGGCACCCTCAAGGTCACTAGGATGCACAGAAAGCATGCTGTGTGGTGTGCCAGTTGAAATTAATTCATTATAACAGAGTGCAACGCACACACACTTTCAAAAGCACACTGGAATATACAAGACGTGCAAACTTAGCGCTTTACATGACGTACACCAATGTTTAGAATTTTTGTAAAAATCCATGTGCCAGAACTTTCTTAAATTAAATGAAGAAAAAACTGAGGTGGTTGTTTTTGGAGCAAAAGGGGAACGATTAAAAGTCAGCGCTCAGCTTCAAACGACAATGTTAAAAACAACAGACAAAGCCAGAAATCTTGGTGTAGTCATGGACTCACACCTGAATTTCAACAGCCACATTAAGACAATTACAAAGTCAGCTTATTATCACAAATATATCAGGGGTTAAAGGACTTATGTCTCTGCAGGATTTGGATAAACTTGTCCATGCTTTTATCTTCAGTAGACTTGACTACTGTAACGGTGTCTTTACAGGTCTCCCTAAAAAATCTATCAGACAGCTGCAGCTGATTCAGAACGCTGCTGGTCGAGTCCTCACTAAGACCAAGAAAGTGGATCACGTCACTCCAGTTCTGAAGTCTTTACACTGGCTTCCTGTGCCTCAAAGAATTGATTTCAAATTACGGTTGCTGGTTTATAAATCACTAAACGGTTTAGGGCCAAAATACATTTCTGATCTGCTACTGCACTATGAACCACCCAGACCTCTCAGGTCGTCTGGGACAGGTCTGCTTGCTGTCCCCAGAGTCAGAACTAAACAGGGGGAAGCAGCGTTCCGTTTTTATGCTCCACATATCTGGAACAAACTCCCAGAAAACTGCAGGTCTGCCGCAACTCTCAGTTCTTTTAAATCAAGGCTGAAGACCTTTCTTTTGGATGTTGCCTTTCTTTAAATAATTAATTTCTGATACTGCACTGTACATTTTATTCTCGTATTATATCTGTTTTTAATCTTTTAATCGTTTTTAACTGCTCTTTAATCTTTTATGTAAAGCACTTTGAATTGCCCTGTTGCTGAAACTTGCTATACAAATAAAGCTGCCTTGCCTTCTCAAAAGCCCTTTTATTAATTGAACCCCTTTTAGCCAATGGCACGTCTTTTTTTTCTCCCACAGTGCTCTCAAATAGGGCTATGGTGAGTGTTGCGACCGTCAGTCTTATTTTCTCCTGGGAGAGCCATTCAAGCCTTCTGGCCTCTAAGGGTCCAAAGGACCGATGGTTTCACAGAAAACCGCTCCAGTTGTCAACCCAGCTTAGTCTCTCAGCTGTGTCACTGTTACCTGGCAACAGAGCTTTCTCCTGCTTCCTGTGGATGCAGCAGGATAAAATAAATAAATACAAAAATTAATCATTACATGCATAGATTAAGTTAAGTAGATACATAATAAATATTAATATAATATACATTTTTCTTTTTTTTGCCTTGGGAATTGGCTGGTCTGGAGGACCTCAAAGGAGCTGTCATTATGATGCTTTGCTCTTTAATCACATTCAGGACCTGGGGTTGCACCTGAACAGTGGATAAAGTAAGTTCAGGGGGAGGTGTTAGTGGCCATGGTTCTGGAGCAGGAACTGCAACAATCATACTGCCCTGGAAAGGACACAGGACTTTAATGCCTACCTCTTCTTATTTCAGTTTGGATCCCAGTTGAACTAGGCACACTACCCTAACCTCATGGGCTTGTTGCCAGCTGTGGTGGAAGTAGTCCCACTTGCCCCTTTGAACATGTGGTCCGTCAAGAGGTGGTTCCAATCCTAGGACTGAAACTGAGGCTTCACAGGGTGAGCTCTCTTTTTAGACCAGTGGTTATCCCTGTCCCGCCCCGTGTCTGCAGATGCATTGCTAAAAGGCTGGGTTGCGGTTGGCACTGGAATTGGCTGAGGGGGCCCTTGGTTCAAAGTACCCTTTGCGGTGAGCTGGGTGCCCTGGGTGCAGAAGTTAACGTTAAAGTTTTTTCTTGCCAGGGTGAAAGCACATTGTTTGTATCTTTTTGTCTTTGAAGAACATTAGCCCACCCCTGGGGTAGGCTATAACGGTGCACCCATGGCCTCAGGGCTTGCTTTATACCATCTCTCCTTTCAGTCTTCTCCTGTTATTTCTTTGAAGGGTTGCAGTGTAGTGGGGAGGCTTAAACGGTGGTTCTACTTTGCCCCAGATACTGTTATTTTTACTGATTCAACCTCTTTTTCAGGACTCAGTGCTATCATTATTATGATTATTATTATCATTACTGTAATTTGAATTTCATCAATTAGTCAGGATGTTTGTTTAAAATAGTATGGATTCCAATTTATTACCAAAACACTCTGCACATGCTAATTTTGTGCATAGTGCATACTGAGTGAGCTGCATGCTTGGCCTACTGGCCTAACCTTTAAAAACATTGACCCTCCATGGGGTGAAGTTGAGTTGCTTACTAATGACTTTTTTCAATGAAGGCAACCTTTCCCTCAGGTGACCTGTTCTGTAAAGGACATAAACCATTTCACAGTAATTACACTTCTACAGCACCTTACCTTCTCTTGGCTATACTAAAAAAAAAAGTTTTGTATCCCTGTCAGAAAACTGTAGACCACAGACTCTCACTACCCATTTGGATATCTCTAGACTTGAAAAGTAACTCGACAACGGTAAAAGCAGTAGTGAGAGACTGTTGAAGAGAGACAGAAAAGCAGAGATAAATAGGTAGAATAGGAACTGAGATTCAGGAATGTATCTTCTCTTATTCCCTGTTCAAATGCACTGCTTTGAAAGTCAGTGTAGTTTTGAATCATTCTTACATTGTTATGCATGGTGTTTGAGTAACATTTTACCGCGCACCAGTATATACACTATACACCTATATACAGTATCACACCACTGAAGAGATTCATTAAACTGACTGCTTTGGCAGGAGTTCTCACCTTTGTTATAATCATATTTTTTTTGTTTTTTTTGAATATTTTTATAAAAGCTAGCACTGCCATGTGCTTCTCCACACTAAAGGGCATAAAACTCATGACCATGTTCTCAAATGAAAATCTTGAGCCAATAGAAAGTAATCATCTTGAAATACTTCAAGATGACGTTGGCGTTTTAGTTTTTTCCTCAGTCAGTGTGCATGCCATTACATTACATTTTAATATTCTAGCAGGGTGAGCGTGCTGAACCCACAGGTGGTCTATAGGTATGAATGGTGATGACGAAAAAGTCTCACCCCCAAAGCATGGTAAACCAGACGGGGTCAGTGTTTCAAGACAGGTCGGGTGGGTTGGCGACATTGCTGCAGCACCCTAAAGCGCTGGGGAGTTTGCGCGGTTGACCTGCAAGGAGGGACGGTCACCCTTGATCCACACTGCTTTTCCAAACCAGCCTAGAGCCGGTCGCGGTGCACTGCCACAGAGGAAATTTGGGGAGAGGAGGGGAGCCTCCAATGCCGAGTTGAAGCCCCTGGGCAGACTAAATGGACTGCCACCCGTTGAGAAGTGTAAAAATATTTTCATAATGAGAACTTTGGCCGTCAATTTGACTGCATTTGACTATGTTAATGGGGTCAAAATCATCACTGAAACTCATACCAATGAATTTTCGGGTTGCCAGATATGAAAAAAAAGAATGAATAAGTCAAATATTTGTATTGAACAGCCGAATCCAATTTGAATCCAAAAACATCATATTCAGGTACATCGCAAATAGATTCTGCCATGTTTAACTCACCTTCATTTACTCAGTGTCTTGCACACGCACACACACACAGTTTGAAAGGTAGGTTGAAGCAGAGAACACTATGTAAAGGCCAGACAGTGGCTTATTACTTGTTAGTGACATCTTGAGGGAAAATTAAACCGAGGCACTGAATGTCACATGCTGATGTCTTTGCCCTGTAGCCGATTAAAAGCCCCACTTCAAATGCTGAAGCTTAGGCATATTGTGTTATTAGCACTTTGCTGGATGAGCATTTTACCTCATGTCAAACTTTGTAAAAACTGAAGTGACCGTAGTTTATTAGTAAACTATGTGACATTTTCTATCCAATACTGACTGAGGGTGTCATATAGTTTAGCTGGATATCTGACAGCCGATAATGGACATGCCAATGAAGCCACAGTGAAAAATGCAGGGAACAACAAATGACTTCTAATTTTAATGTAATAATAATAATTTCTATTTAAATCATTTGAAGACTTAGACACATGGCTGTCGTACAGTTAAAGAGACCCAGGCTAACACTTGATTACTACATTTCAGTCAGTATCTTTCTGTACTTCCTTTCTTGCCACAAGTAGACATCTGTATGTTGGGGTTCATTTTATCAAAATTGTTTACCAAAAAGAAAGTGTTTACGACAAGTGCAGTGTTCATGAAGAGTGCCTGAAGGCAGTTTATTTCACCTTTATAGGATGTTTATTTCACCACCTATTTTTTACAGTTTGTGTTCCATCCAATTGATTTATTTAGGATTACCAATTTCAGTAGAATAGCATTGTTTTTTTTAGCTTTCAATAAAAGGTTTCCTGAGAGCCATTTCAATAGTGCAAACCTCTAGCATGGGATTTTAGGGTATTTTATTTCTTGCACAACTCAGGAGAGCACAGTGGTGTGAGTAGCACACTGTTTCCGTCCATTTAGCGTATTAGGTGAAATCCATCAGTAATAAGATCTTGATCAAGGCAGAATGCCAGCAGTTTCCCCTTGTTTGCTCACTGTTCTAAAAAATAAGCACAAAGTAATTCCAACAGTTACGTTGTCACCTCTGTGAGAGAATATGGATATATATTTTCCCTAACAGTCCCTTGAGGATTCAATAAATGCACATTCACTTTTCATTTTCCAATTCTTGAAATTCTTTTTTTGTAATGTAATCAGCTGTAAACAGTTACAGGGTTACGGGGGGGGGGGTCTGTAGTACTAGTAGTAGTAGACTCTATACTACACACTACACTAAATATTAAATTTAAATATATAATTAATACATCGCTGTAGTACAGACTCTGTACTACACACTACACTAAATATTACATTTAAATAATAATAAATAATTAATAAATAACCAGCTTTTCAAAACAATAGTTGCAATGTGCAATTTTAAGCTCATTAAACTATTTTCAAGAAAAGTGCTATAACAATTTTACTGGCATTGCTCCCATTATCCTCCGTGACACGCTCTCTTCCACTTTGCCCGACAACTCTTCTCCAAAACAAACAGCTGTGAGATAACAGAGCTCAGCCCATAGCTTTACTCACTCAAGCAGATAGTATGCGTGAAATATAAACAGGACACGTAATTTCACTGTGTGTAGTGTTAACTATGCTAACTAACCGTGTATTGTGAACCGCGTGTAGTGATTTAAAAAAAAAACAGAGAACAGCTGTGTCTCAAAGACCGGGTAACAGCCAAGACGTTGAGAATCCATGCGCAAGAGGTGATGGATAGTTCCAGTCACTTCGTCATGTATTCACTCCGTTGAAACAACAGAAGAAAGCCTCACTGATGTGAAGAACAGGACAGAGAAACATATATAAATGCTCTCTGCCTGCCATATGCCAACGCTCCGATAAGTCCACTCACCCAGTCTCTGCCCGGGCATGCCCCAGCTGCCGCACATTTGTTGACAAATTCCGACGCACACGCGACGGTGAAATGGCAATTTATCCCTTTAAATGTGAATAAATGACAGTTACACTCACCGCCAGCAAATGTTCTTTCCGTTGAGATTGGTGGTATCTTGACAACTCGCTGTTACCTTTTTTCCTACAGACTGTGTTGATGCGACTTGTACATTACAGCCACTCAAACATGGCAGGCAAAGGGGTAGTCAAGGGTCAATTTTCAGCTTGCTTTTACAGAAATAGCACTCTACGGTCACAAAAAGTTACATGCATTGTTTGGTGAAATGAGGGGTGTCATGCGGTGTAGACAGTGTCTGGGCCTCATGAAATACTGTTGAAATACCCCAAACAGTTGATGGAATCCAACTGGGGTTATTTACTACACTACAGAGGTCACAAGATACTTTATAGCTCTGTCCCTGGGTCCTATCAGCTCTCCAGAATGATATAGCATCAATAAAACATGGCCACCCCAGCCCCACACTGTAAAGATGGCATGACTGCAATAACTTTATATTTGTACACAGCTGCCATGAGACGATATTACATGGGAGCATCTATGCCGCTCTGTACATCATTGTCTCCTCTGGTGTGCTCAATGTGGCCTGGGAGAAGCAGAAAGGCATGGCAGATGAGCTGTGTTTGTCAAACTATCTCTTCATTTGCTATCTTTGCTTCTTTATCCCACACACTCACTCACTCCATACTTGTCCCCGTCATTGGCTATGCCCCCATGTGTTAGAGCATGTTTGTTAATGTCAGAGCAGGCAGGGCAGCTGGTACCACTCGGGAGCTTGAGATCCTTGTCAAAATCCAGTATATTAACAAACGAGGCCTGGGAGACGCAGCCCTATTGATTCCGTTCATTCCTGGCTCCTTCATCCACCACGGTGTCTCAGCTCTTGCGCCTGGATTGTAGATCAAGAACAATGTTGACACTGCAAAGCAAAGCGCCCTGTGCTCCATCTGCTCTGGCTGGGGTTCTTGCTCTGCTCCGTGTGTTGGGACTGACGAAGCTTCTTTTCACCTTGGACATCGAGTGGTAGCCATCTCGCCAGTAACCAAGGCAGCCTATCCTGGGCCAGTTTATCTTTGTATGTATCTAAGTGGAATTATATAACACACAGAGCCAATTAAAACCCTTTACATTTAGTTAAAGGTTATCTTTTTCCCTATAAGGTTAAAAAGAAATCTTGTACAGTATCCATTCAGTGCATCAGATATGGCACTAAACATGATGTAATGGTGTCAAACTACATTGCATTTATGTTCATTATTAATTCAATAGTGCAAGGTTACACACAATACAGTGTCATCTTCATCTGTTTTCCTAAAAAATATTTTGTCTCTTAACAAAGGGGCTATAAATGACGATGGTGATGCTAGCAGTGCTAACAATGGCAACAGTAGAGCTAATAGTGCTAATGGGGGTTAGCTCACTGGACGACCTGAGGGGAAACGGCAGGGTGTGCGTCAGCTTCTGTGATGACGCTGTCCAGCCACCGTGGGTCAGGCCAGCATTATCAGAGGTAAACACCAAATGAGTTCTGCTCTGCCGCACACGTCTGGCATGCAAATTTGCATTTCCTAGGACGGCGAAGGACTCGCCCTACTCTGCCTCTGATTGGCTAGTACTCGTTTCCTTCGTTGGTTAGGTTTAGGCATTGGGAGTAAGATTGGTTAGGGTACAGATACCAACATAAGCCAATCAGAGGCAGAACAGGGCCTTTGCCATCCTAGGAAAAGCAAATTCGCGAATGGCCCCGGTAGTGCGCAGTGCAGAGCGGCGACAATTAGCTAGCCAGTGGGGCATGAACACAAAGGGAATTAGGGATTAATGTTCTGAATGTCGTATATAGCCCCTTTTATGGTCAATAATCAAGGATAAAAAAAAAAATAAAAATAAAAAATATTTTATTTATAAATATTATTTATTTGTCATCTAACATCTTATCACATATCACAAACGATGATGTATGACAGAGAGACACTAAAAAAATAAAATGTTTACACATACTGTATGTCCTGGAAAAGTGTGCATCTAGTATAATGTTCAACAGGTCACTAACAAGAGGACACATGGGTCCAATACAGCAAAAAAATGTGCAGCATGTGCGACCTTCTACTGTGTTTACAGCCCAAGTTCTCTGAGATTTTGTTGTTGTTGCTTTTTACAAGTTAATTGGATGGACCTCCACCCTAAATTGATTAATGACTACGGTGTGCTCGCTTTAATACCTAATACCTGCCAACAGTTCCAGTGTTTAATTAGGAATTTGTCCAGACAGCATTGATCAATATTTCAGATGAAAATCATGCATTCTTATATTTTTCATTTTTGAATTACCTATTGAACATGGGAAGGAATCCAAAAGGAGTATTAGACGGGCCGTGTTTCTCTTTTATTACGCAGCGTGGTGAGCTATTGTGTTGTCCTTTCAATGTCTTTTTAACTTGCTCCCCCTCCGTACCTCTTTTTCTTTCTCTTTCACAATCCATCACATTTGTAACTCTGACAGTAACTGTGTGTGGTGTAAAGTCTACCTAACCCATCATCGGTCGATGTGCCATGTCATTCTTCCAGGAGGTAGAACGCTAGGCCTAGTCTGATGTTTGTTAAAAGTCATTAGATACTTTTTGTATTTATTATTATTCCTCTTGGCTAGGTTGCTTTTGTTCAAATCTTAATTGGATAATCTGGTGTTTTAAAAGTCACGAACACTTGGTAAATGCAGCTAGGGAGAATACATTTTTTAAAGAACCTGACAACACAGTCTTTATTAATGAGTTTGAGTCCTAGGAGGAGTTATTTGCAGAGAGGAGGAAAGTGAATGTCAAGAAGTGAGCTGTTGCATGAGAAATCCTCTTTTGACCTTTTTAGACATGTTTTATAAATAAAATGTAAATCAACATCCATGGTAGTTGTTTTCCTCTCTATCTAAATTAGTAGCTCTGTTGAGGCTTATGTGTGGAATAGCACTCTGGTAGAAATCTATTGCTAATTGCAGTCTGACTTTTCTTTTGTCCCCCAGTGCTATTATATCTATTTTGTCATAACTCCTGTTTCTTTTGGTGAACATGTGCTTTGCTCTTTGAACTGATCCATCGTTTCTTTTTCTCTCTTCTTTTTCATCCTCTACAGGTGACTCATCTCAAGTCGGTAAGTCAACTTATTTTTATAATTTCCGCCACTTATCCATGTTGTTTTATATCGCTTCACTGCCGTAGCGACTGAAAGTTACGACCCATCTTTATTATACAGTGCAGTTAGGCATGTGTGCACATTAACGGAAACACAAACAAACCACCAATTAACTTAATTTCAGTTGGTGTACAAAATGAGCAATGAAGAACTGCTAACTGTTGATTAGAAATCACTCCAGAACTTGTTCTCTCTCTGCCTTCCCCCCCCTCTCTCCTTCTCTCTCTCTCTCTCTCTCTCTCCCCCTCTCTCTCTCTCTCTCTCTCTCTCTCTCTCTCTGATTCTTTATGCATTGCAGCTATTTGATATTGCCTACTACATTGGGTTTCATTTGTTAATACTGTATACTGAAGAGGGGATTTCCAAATGTTTACTGTGGAAAGACAAAACCCTTAATCCCTACTTTGTGAGTCTAATAAACTGCATTACTTTCCAATGTAAATGCAAATTGTAAAGGTTTCTGCAAATTAATAGCCAGTTTGGGGGCCCAGGCACAATTCTGTTGTACTGTACTATTGTTATGCTGCACCGACTGCCTTATGAGGATCCAGGATTCAATGAGTTGTTCCTCTGTCATTTTCAAATTCATGAAGCTTGTGAAAGTGACTCATGATGTGGCTCAGATGCAGTGATTCAGATTTAGAGGTATGGACTTCAGTAGAAGACTTGCTATGTGCATGGGGTTTTACAGTTTTCGTTCACACATTATTTGTTCAACTGCCTCAGATGGATTTTAACGCAGCATCAGACTTTAAATCTGTGTGGTTGAGTGCTTTCCCTGTTTAAGTGGGACTTTTTCTAACAATTCAGACGTACAATGCATAGCCTCACTGCTATTAACAGCTCACTTATCTTTTAGCTTGCTATTCCACATTTCACTAAAATTCAAAATGACCTTCCCATTTCAGTAACTTAGGAGAGGGAGATGCAATGTTATGGGCAAATTCCATTTCATCTTCCTTGTTGTGTACTAGGCCTAAAATGCTCTGGACCATTAAGGCATTTATTAAAAAGGGGACAAATGCTTTATCTATAAATATGCTGACATGTCACAGTACGCTAGCTTTCTATCAGCATATCATTTGGAATCAGTGGGGGTTGGAAGACATGGGCGAGGGATAGGATTGGGATAGTGGGATTGGATCAGAGATGGACAGACTAATGGGACATATCAACACCTCACACAAACCAAGTGAGAAAATGAGATGGGTAGAGTTTAAAACTCTAGCTCACAGCACTTTGCAGCAGCCAACTCTTGCTTTAATGATGTGTCAGTGTTATCGCTCGCCTCCTAATAATTAGCTTGGTCTCGCTGCAGTACCTACTATGCATTATGAACATGCAGTAGTAATCAGCACAGCAGAATGTGGATGATACAATAAGCTAAACCTGCATTCATGATAAAACATTTTTTTTAACCAATCCCAAGGTGAATATTTTCCCCTGCGAGTACTGTGCTGTGATAATTCAAGCATGTCTCCTGAATCTTATACATAAATAGTTTTGTGTGTGTGTCTGCTTGTCTAGCTTTGTCCGGTGAGTGTTTGGCCCAGAGGTCTGATGTTGTCTGAATACTGATGTGGCATTTTGTCTGTATGCGGAAGTTTGGAAACCGGGTGGGGACCGGAGGTTTGGTTAGGGAAATGTTCACCTCCGGTGTGCAGTGCAGAATGGTGGCAAATAATCAAATACTGCTCCCATTTCTTACCACCCTGAAATAATCAAGATTGGGAGCGAAGGAGGAATAAAAAAATAAAAGAAACTAATTAAAATTTGATCTAGGGGACCAGTGCAAATTGAGTTTAATCTTCATTAAGACCACTGGGCAAAGAAATATGAGATAATTCAGTTTTGCTTTTGAGATATATGCCGTTTTTGTGTCAGCCTGCAAATTCAACATAGTTCTGGCATGCATGTGCGTGCATATTTTGTAGACATTTTAGGTTCCACCAAAAAAGATGCTACAAGCCTGTCATCATACATTTTCTGCACAGCTCATACTTTATTCAATTGTCATGTTATTTTTTGTTCTGCATACACTGGAGCATATATTGGTTATTGAGCAGAACAGCAGCACTGCAGTCCAAAAGTAGAAGTAAGGCAACAATGGTTAATGGTATATTTATTAGTTTTCTTTGTTTTTTTTTTCTTTCAATGAAAATGTCTATAAATTTATATAAATTATTATTTTATTGACTGTGCAAACGTCACATTTTGCAGTGAGGCAGTTAATAACAACCTAATCTTGCAGCACTATCTTTATCCAATCAGTTTTATTGGTCTCAACGTAATGCAGTGGTGAGATGCATCTTTTACCTAAGGTTCTTCAAAATTGAAACGGCTGTGTAAAATATAACTAAATCACACTCACATCATCCCTCTGCGTTTTTGTCAGAATTTAATAAATGCTGTCCAAATCCACATTGGAACGAATGTCATATCCAGCTCCACACCACTCAAAGAACTTCACAATCAGTGTTGCAAAATATATCATTGCTGGAGGTCAAATATTGCTGTTTTTCTATTCATTGCCAGGCTTATGAGGCAGGTAGTGGCAGAGGTAATTGTTGTTCCTAAATGTAAAAGCAGACAGGCACACTATAAAGAAAGATCCTCATCCTCTGCTGAATTTCATTCTGACTCCAAAAATGGCATTGGCAGAGACAGAGACATTTTTCTGTGCACATCTCTCTGTCTGTCTCATTCTGACTCCAAAAATGGCATTGGCAGAGACAGAGACATCTTTCTGTGCACATCTCTCTGTCTCTTTCAAGCCTTGTTCTCCTCAGCTCAGATGATTAGCATCACTCTTTGCCTTTTTTCTCTCTCCCTCCCTTGAATGCCAACCTCAGGCTAGTCAGAGCCAACAGAAGCCTCTTCAGGCAATGGGATTGGCACACTCGCCACACATGTACTAAGGATGCTCAGTGAACCACACATCTACAATTAGGATGAGGAAATGATGGATTCATGCTCTGTGTTGGGTGTAGGGAGGCACTTAGTAGAACACATTGTTTTTCTCTACACTGCCCATCTAAAATGTTCAATAGTCAGACAAACCCTCACAAAATGTGTCAAAACCTGGAGCTATTTTGTTTTTAAATTCAGTCTTAGTTCTTTTCATACAACTCCCAAATTCTAGCATTATGTAAAGTTGCTTGATTCTGGGCTGACACAGAAATGAAGGATCAGCCCCACTGTGAACATTGAAACAGTTCATAACTGTCCTAATTTATGAATTTCTTTCATCACCTTGATCATTAAAGTGCTGCACTGAGGCAATGTTCCATTTGATAGCAGCGACCTGGCTACTTAATTGAACAAATCTTAAATATCAGCCACTAACGTGAAAACCAAGACAATAAAAAACACTCTGTTTTCCCTGGAAACGCAACCGGTACTTAAGTGATTTTCCCTGCCTGGTGATAAACTGCATGGCCTCAAAGGATCACAACAAAATGGCCGATTCACAATATAACTCCTGAGCCCATGGCCACATTTAAATACTAGAGGAGGGTGGTAATGAGATTGCTACCTGAGATAATTACTACTCAAGGCGTCCATCTCTTATTCCCTACCACAGGGAACCAGGTTAACTCCACAGCTACAATTAAACGGCCACTCATTTGCTTCATTTGAGGCCCCAGTTACTGTATGCCATTTTATGCTCTACTGTGTTCTGTGTACTGTGTTTTAACACAATAGTGGCTTAAATAGAGGAAAACTAGACCAATAAATGTGGAAGGATACGTGAAAAATGGATTGGAAAATGATAGACAGATAATGGTAAGTAATACTTATTGGGTTCCCTACTACTTTTATCAGGCTAAAATATCTCTTTCCATTATCAAAATAATCTTCCTGTAGTATATGCATTCTTTAGGACTGTCATTGGACAGCTTGTCTTGCTTGTTCCCCACCCACGAGTATCCTGAGAGACTGTTAATGACAAGGATGCTGCTGTTTGATCTCGATGTATTTGTATTTTAAGTTTCTGTTGTCGGTATAGAGAATGTGGATCAGGGATGTAATACACGCAGTCTTTGCTGTTATTGTAACCATTTCGTTCTCTCAGGAGCTGGTTCGGATGATAGGTCTTAAGGTCATTGACATCTAGATTTTTTACATCTGAAAACAGGTGGAGACGGAATTGCATGTTTGTTTCTCCCAGTATATAAAACCATAAAGGTCTAGCTCGATATTTAATGTGACTGTGGTGTGGCTTAGAAATAACATAATTAACGCTAATGACTATAACTCCTGACTTGTAAAATGTTATTGTTGCTGACAGTAACTCTGTTACTGCTCTGCTGACTTTCTGCCTTTTTCTTTTTTGGAGGCTGCAGAAATTCCTGACATGGCAATCACTCAAACCTACTGCTGTTATTTTATCCTTGTCTTGTCGCAAACGAATAAATTAAACTGTAATATCTTGACTGCTGAGAAATTGCGTTGGATTGATATAAATGATGGCGTGCCTATAGTGTGTGATCATTGAGCTTAGTGTATTCAGTTGAGCGGTGTGAGACTACACTCTAGGAATAAGAGATGGAGAGCACTGCTAGATCGACGTTGGTACCAGCATGTGAAGATTAACGATGTCCGCTTCCATTAGCCTCAGAGTAATTGTTGAGACAGCGATGAACCGTCCATAGCTCTAATCCTCAAATCAAAGAAAAGTTGCACAGACCACCAACGTTCAGGTTTGGTTTCCTTCACTCAAAAAAACACGACTTAATCTTTCCATCTCACAGTACAGAGGAGACTTACTGCTGTATTTACTAATTAGCTAGAATTTTATTGTGAGTTCTTGAAAAAAATTGACACTTACAATAGAATGGTAAAGTAATGCAAGCTTTGCTAAAGTAAAGAAGTACATTTTATAGTCTTGCATTGCCAGACCTTGCTCCACAATGCTGCTAAGGAAGGTCTGGCTAGTCCACACAGCATTCCAGGATGGGAGTAAAACGTGCTCTGGTTTATTGGCATTTCTTTAAACCAGTCACAATCGTCTTGGGCGGCGCTAATCGCCAAACAGAGCCACGGTGCCTCTGCAAAATAGCCTCAGGAAGGAACTTGTTTTGGTGGAACGTGTATGTTCAAAAGTAGTTTTAGTCGTGCAACAGAAAACTCAGATTGGACAGATAGTCTAGCTAGCTGTCTCGATTTACCCTGCAGAGATCTGAGGAGCAGTTAACCCTAGTCCTCAGAAATCCACCGGAGTTTAGAATTACAACACAAAGAAAGAGGAAGGTGAGAGACATCTGGCTGAAAAAAAGAGGGACGTCCGGTGGGATATCCGGCAGCACCTGAACAATCCCGGAAATTAAGCGTTGTTGATATAGACTATACATTTTATGACAAAGGTTGCGTTTTTTCAACTTGCAATAGGGTCTGACATACTGTACAATGTGAGAAGTTGCATCTCCTGAGAAAAAGTTCACAGTATACAGAGATGAAAGGTTCAGGGAGAACAAAGCATGTCGAGGAGGTGACCTTGGTGTGTAAGAGTTGTTTTTTTTTAATGTGTGCCTTCCATCTTGACCTAACCTTGCAGCTAATCCCCCTCATGTTTTAAGTTACATAAAACCATTCTATCTCTGTTCATATTTCCTCTTTGGCATCATTCATTCAATGTCCTTTGGCATTTGTGTGGAGCCCAAGGCTGAGCTTCATTACAATGGTCGGCAGGCTCATTGCAGATCTATTAGGTTGATTTGACTCCATGAGGGGGTAGCGAAAGAGCTGGCATGTGAGAAAAAAGGGCAGAGTAATGTGGTTATATTATGGGAGCAGCATGGGTGTTTGCTAAGTGTAGGGCCAGGCCACTGTTGTAGATGGGCCTCGTTGCCCTGTAGCTCCACAGCTTAGAGGGAGCGTTCATTAACAGCCACAGCTTATCACCAACAGCTGGTGCTGGGTACTGCCCAGGGCCTATCGCATACATCAACACACACCATCACACACATACACATCTGTACACTCTCGCTGTTATGACTTTAAAATTGATTAAATTCATTCCTTAAAGGTGCTGTAGATAGGATTGCGAAGATCCAGGAACAACATCGACAACCTCTCAGTCCCTCCCCCCTTTCTGCTAAACCTAATGGTTATTATCTGTATGATAAACTGATTTAATCAGTTGCTCAGCTGGATATGGCCCACAGTCTTCTCTGCTCATTTGAAACTAGTTAGGCAGGCTAGTTAGAAAGGTACCTGATTAAGGAATCTTTAAAGGTGCTGTAGGTAGGATTGCGAAGATCCAGGACATCGACAACTTCTCAGTCCCTCCCCCCTTTCTGCTAAAGCCCAAAACGGTCTCCTAAGCCCCTCCCCCCACAATGGAGAATGAATGCGTGTGCATGAGCAGTGATTGACAGGCAGTCAGACCCCCCCCCCCCCCCCCGGCCCTGATTAGTGCATCTGAAAAGGGAGCTGTGTATTTTTAAAAATTGCACTACAGGCTGTAGGTGGTGCCAGAGGAGCTGGATGTTTTATTTTTAATTACTTGTTCCATGTAGTTCTACTGGAACATAGGGTCAGTTTCAGCAAATATGACAGAAAGTTAGTTTTTTAAGTCTTACCTACTGCACCTTTAATTTGATTACAATAATTCCTTTTGCTTTTTGATGTATATGATGCTGTGAAAGCACACTGCAAACAGGAGATAAGAAGCATTGCCACATGAGGACAGATTTGCATACTCTTTTATTGAAAGACACTTTATTTTCTGTGGCCTGATTTCTGCCAGTGTCCACTCTGCACTTGTGCCTGTTGATTTCCTGTTGATGGTGGTGAGGGTTAGTTCTTTTTGAGTTCTTTGATGGTTGCTATACGGTGGCTTCTTACAGCAGATGCTAACTACACAGCTCTTCTTCTGCTTATTCCGACTAAACCCGCTGCTGTTGCTGATCCAGAGCCACACAGAATAACAAACATATCATGTTAATTGTCGATTAATCTGTCAATTATTTTCTCGATTAATCGATTAGTTATAGACATATACATTATATATAATGTCAGGAAATGTTGAAAAATGTCGATCTGTGTTTTCCAAAGCCCAAGACGACGTCCTCAGATGTCTTGTTTTGTCCACAACTAAAAATATATATTCACTTTGCTGTCACAGAGGAGAGAAGAAACTAGAAAATATTCACATTTAACAATCTGGAATCGGAGAATTATTTACTTTTTTTCATAAAAAAATGACTGAAACCGATTGATCGATTATCAAAATAGTTGGTGATTAATTTAATAGTTGACAACTAATCGATTAATCTTTGCAGCTCTAAGCACCTCGTGTGTGAGAGGATATTTTTCAGATGAAATATCCTAAAATCAGTTGCTAGAAGCAGTAAAGCAAAAAACTTTGATGGGATTAAAAGTGGAACTACACATTTTATGGTATCCATTCTCTCAATAAAAAGAGAGCATAGACACAGACCGTTTATTTTCTGGAAAAAAATAAGTAATAATATTCGGACATGAAGCTAATCCTAAATGTAACTTTAACTGTAAAATCCCGAAGTGCTCCTTCGCTTCACTCGGCGTACATGTCCTCACTGTAACTCTTGACTGTCTAAAACTCAATCTTGTTTTCCTTTTCACCCAAACACATATAGACAGGCACTTGCCTGCGTTGCCTCAGGGTCACGACTGTGGGTCTGAGGAGGCGATGGCAGAGTCAGCAGCAAACCGTCCACTCCTGCAGTGGCTAATCGACTGTGTGCACATACCTGTCAACTCCACACAGCAGCACTGTGTGGAGAGACATGTGTGTCTGAGACAGACCATTTATTGTTTAGCTTCATATACATGTGGTATGAGTCTTGTGATAATATTGTGACTCAAGCATGATAAGTGAAATGGAAATACATTAGAGGTAAATTAATTTACCTCACTCACAAGATATATTATTACCTTATATACAGGAAGACAGTATTAAAAATCCTTTTGACTGTTGATATAAAGCTCGGGCTGATGCATGTTAAGCTTTTAGCGCGTTAGGTAATTGTAGGTCATGAGCCTTTTTTTTCCAAAGAAAAGCTGCAGTAGATTCAAAGCTGTAAAGTTAATATTAATGAAATGTGCGGAAACCTCCGAGGCTTATTTAAGGGACTGGTAAATATTTACAACACTTCCTGTAACACTTTAAGCATGCCAATGCAAGAAGCAAAAACTGTTGCGCTGTTAACTGATTATAGATGAGGATGGTTTGGTTTTTATAAATATGTATGGTATACAGTATTTAAATACATTTTTATCTTAGCCATTGTGAAGATGTGCACAGACACAACCCTGATTTTCACCGCGACGGTTCGCCACGATTGGCATGTCCTTAGTTAGTTGTATGCACATACTTATGTCTGCTTCACTACTCTTTAGACATCATTTAGACATCTTTGACATAGTCAAAGAAAATAATTGCATGTTCACTAAATATTTGTCATGGTGGTTATCATGTTTGACAATTACACAGCTGACAATTACCAAAGCTGTAGCTACATACCCTGAAGCACTGACATTGGCAATCATGAATCACACACACTGTGTCTGTAAGTCATCATCGGCAGTGACATCTCAATCTTCATTTAATGTCAAAAGCGTCATCAATAATGGAATAAGGCAAAAAGGGCTCGTATCCAAACATTTAGTGCTTCACAGAATAAATAATAAAGAATTATCAAGAGATAAAATATGTATTGCCAGATTGCATCAATATTGATGTTGTATATTCTGCGTGTCAGCTGCATCCACCAGACCGTGACCCCCCAACTGTGACACCCGGACCATGACGTTTCGGCACAAATACACAGTGCTACATTGCCTAATAAGATAGCATGTTTTATGTATTTTGTTGTTGTCATTTCTACTTAACTGCATCACACTTGGTTGCAAGCATTTTGATTTCACTTTTTTTTTTTTTTATACCATTTTGTGTGTGGGATACATCTCAGCCCATGCAGGTAACAGGATACAAGACCAGGGTAAAATATTGTCAGTCTGGCAGTGGTAAAACCGGGCTGAAGTGATTTAAGCAGAGGTCTTTGTAAGTATTGAGTACAGAAAGCACTGGACTCTGTACTCTGATTATAGTGCCGATACTCGTGTCAATAACGTGTGTGCGTGTGTGTGTTTCTTTGTGTAAACTTAAAGAATAATGCAGTGATGCAGATAGTACATGCATCATTATGCCAGACACTGAGCTTCTGTCACGTTTAGCTGCTTCACAAACACACTCGTCCTGCTTCTCTATCTTGCATAACCTAAGCTCTAAATCTGGTATCAGATTATAAATTGCCACAGCAGGGATCTCACCTGACCTGTGCTAATGTAAAAATCAGATTATGTGCTCTTTCTACTGCACAGACAGAAAAGAAAAGATTATTTATGTCACTTAAGGCAAAAAAGTGGATAGGAAGACAGCATGTTAGACAAAAATACACGACCTGCGTTGATGGAAGAAAGATTAAAAAACATTAGATAAACTCTGAGATATAGATCAGTTACTCTAGGTGTAGCATTTTAATCTGTATCATTTGTCAAGTAAGCCAAACCTTGGTATGATTAATGTCAACAAAAATCTGGCTATGATTGAAACAGTTGAAAATATTCCTTTACCACTATACTAACATAAGACAAAATTAAGTTTTAAGTGTTTTATTGTTTACATTAATTTCCTGCTCAATTGTTTTATTTTGGCAACACCTTCATTTCATTTGTGATGTCACCCCTACATTAATCACTGCATAATTTTAACTCTGTGATGTATTTCCAACAGTGTTTAAATGCAGAAATAGGTGTCAACACACCCCATTGTCACCCCACGCCTCCTGTGAGGCCCCGGGGCCCACGGACCCCTGCATGCTGCAGCCGCTGTGTATCTGTTAGTAATAAGTGCTCTGTGGTTCCCAGGCTGGGTCAGCAGCAGCCCACAGCCGGCCTGATCGATAGGGAACCCAATCTGGGGGATGAGGCCCATGAATCAATCTGTCTTGATATGAACCAACAGAGAGAGACACACACACACACACACACACTCTCATGGCATACAGTATGCATCCCGCCGTATGCAAGACAAATGATCCATAGATAGTCTAAAAACGTACATCTTCAAACTGGCATACTCAGTGTGATTTGATAGTATTTGTCTGTTGTTCATGGCTTTGTAATTCTGTGTGGTCTTTGTTGTGCATCTGTTTTCTCTTTTACTATTTGTTCATGTAAGGTGTCCTTGAGTATCAAGAAAGGTGCCCATAAATAAAATGTCTTATTATTATTATTATTATAGACTATGTACGACCCTCTACCACCAGCATCACCACCGCTATTCAGACACACGCACGCATACACAAATTCAATTTGTATTTATTTTCCGGATTAAAGCCTAACTTTTCTCAATTTAAGTAGCTACAGAGGAACTGTTGGTAATGTTTTACATTACGTTCTTTCAAGGAGCTGTGTATGACTGTAAATGTTCTGTCATGCTACACAAACAGGTTTTCGGTCTTTTGTGATGCCTGCTGGTTCCACTGCTTCGAATTTCATTACACACATTAGTGCAGCTTGTTCTTTGCGGTACATCCTTTCATTCAGGATACACATGAACATGAAATGTATTGCTTATCAAATCTTGGCTTTCATAACTAAGATTGTCAATGCAGTGTGTTGTTGGATGACTGGTAAATCTATACATTACAACTCACCCAGTCTATTGAAAAGCTTGGTGTAATGGTTTATTAACATGGCGCTACTGCTGTTTTTTTTTTTTTTTTTAAGTAACCAATTAAGAATAGTGATGGATGTCAGATCAGTTAAAACTGTCCAGACTGAAGTCTGCTTAAAACCTGCCCACAGGAAGCTCAAACTACCCCAGTGGAAGTGTCTTGCCATATACTTGATATATGATAACTCAATGTTCAGGATGCATTATAGGATGTTTGTGATGTTCTTTTTCCACTGCAGCTAAGCCATTTCGGCAACCGTGATTCTATTTAAAGGTATCTCAAAGGTTTGAGAAGTTAAACAGTTATTAAAGTTGCACTTTCTACTTTCCACTACTACCCTTTTTAAATCCTGTCTCTATTACCTCCTGTGATGAGACTACAGTGGTTTTAGAAAAAAAAAAATCTGTATTCCACCATCTCAGCAGCCAGGTTTATGTTATATCCCATCTCATAAAGAGAAAAGAAGTCCAGTCACCAGGGCCAGAAGCCTACTTGGTCGCATGGCGGAGGCTGCTGCATCGCTGCTCTGCTGTTTTATGGTGGGCTAGCGTTTCATAGGACCCTGGTTTCCTGGCTTGTGATCTCACACAGTGTGTGAATGTTTGCTGGATTAATGTTTGGATGTCAGTAGCCGACACAGGATTTCATCGCAGCCCCTCCGTCCTCTGTATATCTCTCTATCAGAGCATTCAGTCTGCACTATATTGACCAGGACAAGTCTCTAAAATATAACGCCTTTGGGGGGGGGAGACAGATAAAAGACAGACAACATAGTCATGCGATCATTTTGTTCCTTGTTGCATATTGCCGCCTTAAGCATTGAATACATTTAAATGCAAGAAAAGACATTAGTTTCCTGAGAGAAATTTGGTTGAGGCTCAGAATTGGTGTTCACATTCACTATATTAACCTGGTTGTTGTAAAACCAATATTTATTGTTATCTCACAAAAACACACAAGAACAAACATGAGTGTCTTATCAAATGTAACACCACATATTTTGCATTTTATTTTGCCATCGTGGAAAGTAATACTTGTGTTAGTTAAGACTTATTCTGACATGATGAGAGCGACCACAGGCTGCCTACCTCAGAAACTGGAGGACAGGGTGACAAAAATTCAGGAGGCCGGGAGGCGTTATTAATTGGTAAAGAGTTGGCACAGATCCCCATGATAATTTCCTTGTCAGTGGAAAGAAATTATATCGGTGCATCCCAAACTCTTTGAGCTTTTCCTCTACAGTCCTGTGGTGTTGATGTGGAGGAAAGCATCCACTGAGCTGGTACTTTGAGGTGATAAATGGGGGCCCGTAGACCCAGAGTGTTATCAGTGCTACTAAGGCCTGCAAACTAGGAGAACACAAGGTTTGCTCTGGGGTGGGACACAGCCAGGCTAGAAGGCTAAGGTTGATATATCGCTGCACAGTCACAATAGGATTCATGTTGTAAAGGCCTCGGCGAACATTGTGAGAACAAGAGGGCCAATAGCTGCACGAGTGTTCATGGAGAGAGGAGAGACTATGCAATTTATGTTGGTGTATGTGTGATCTAAGAGTCCTCGTACAATTTGATATGAATCACTCACAAAATGTTGTGTACTTCATAGTGTGGTGTAGTGCCGGGTGAAGTATATTCCACTCTGCAGCAGAGATGATTAAGTTTTTACTAGAACCACTGTGTGCGTGTGTGTGATTGATAGGTGCGCTTGTTAAAAAAAGGCATGCTGCTGTAAAACGACCGACCAATTAAATCCAATCTGTTCCAGAGGACAGATGACATCATAAAAGTGCGTCATCCTGCCCGTGCCTACACAATGCCCACACACACTCACACATGTACTATGACAGCACGACATCTCCTAGTTTTCATAGAATGACATTTGCTCACTATGCTAAAAATGTGTACTTGACAGAAACACTTATCATCATTCTTCTCTTCATCCTCTGAACTGTATGTGTGAATCAATGTTTGTATGTCTGCCTATGCATTTAGAATAGAATATTCTATGGAGCAGAATCAACCAACATTTTTAGTTTCCCACGGGGAAAAAAACATCAAATACATTGCAACATATTGCATGTGCAACATCCAACTTAGAAATGTTCTATAGCACAGATCCTGATCTTTTTTAGACATGCAACTCTGTAAGCAAGCTTAGCAACAATATCAGATAAGAGGGGGAAACTATGACTGAAAATAATGAAATGCATTTAGCCTGCATTTATATACCTCACTATTATCAAATTTTTTTCATATATCGTTACATCATCTCCTTCTTCCAATCCCTCTCATTTAACTTTAAAGCTTACATTCTGTTGTCGGAGAGGTAATTAATGTCGACGAGACAGTTATGTAACACTTCTCTTCTTTTCAGCCTCGTTGTGTCCCTCCTCTGTTTTTCTCAAGGCTGTTGTGTCACTGCAGATAAAGTGGGCCATACTTTAAAAAATATATTTCATTTCAGTTTTTCAAAAGCTGCGGAGTCTCCGGGGTGTCATGGAGGAAAAAAAAAAAAAAAAAACACTAATTTGTGCTCTCGATTTAATAACCCTTCCACACGGATTCATGCTCATTTAATATTGTACTTGGTGCGTGTTACAGCCACTTTCAAGCTCCGTCTCTCTCCGCCCAAACGAGCCTCTCTTTAATTAAAAATATACAGTGGCTGTATAGAGTCACTACTGCCTCCGCACACAGGACATTGTCTGAACGTAGTTTTGAGATTGGCCTGTAAACCTTACAGAGAGTGTTTAAGCCTACTTGTGTGACACACACACACACACACACACACAGGCCAAAATTACATCAACCCCCTTTCACTTTGCTGAATCTACGTTCACGTCACTTAATAATCTGTTTATTATCAATGGTTAGATGTGACGTTGATGTTGTTACACGTTCTGTCCACTAGAGGGACTTCTAACATTAGCCTAGTCTTGATTTATTTATAAAAAAGTCACATTCGAATAGTGATTTCAGCATTCAAATAGTATTGATTTTTTTACTATTCGAATTATGTTCGATTTTCAGTATTTGTTCCAACAGCCCTAACACACACATACACACACACACACACACACACACACACACACACACACACACACGCAACACGCAATGCTGGTAAAGCGGTAGCAAGTGTGGTTAGACTTCAAAACTCCATGCAGACAGCGTTTGCTGCAATATAATATAATTGCGAGCCGATAGCGGCCGTGGTGCGGTTACACTTCCACTTAGACAGACAGGCAGTGTTCTCTTTACCCTTTTGATGACTGAAAGGCTGAAGATTGTAAGGCAAAGCAACTTTATTTTTATAGCACATTTCAGCAACAAGGCAATTCAAAGTGCTTTACTTAAAACATTAAAAAGCAGTTTAAAAGAGATGGAAAATAAAAACAGGCTAAAAGAGAATAAGTACAAATACAAGAATAAAAGTTTCAGTGCAGTGTAAAAAAAATTATAATTATTTGATTTGATAGGTTGTAGGGACGGGTTTGGGAGGGGAGAAGGAGGTGTTGTATTTTGTGTGGAGTGTAAAATGTTCTAAATAAATAACAAGATAGTCTAAGTAAATAGGATAAATAGGTTTGGAATTATTTTTACCGAAATGTTTTTTTAGATCAATTTTTTATTAATACCATTTATCATTCAGACACATAGAACAAATTCCACAATATGTGCCAGGTAATATTGGATGGTGCACAGAACAGAGAAACACCAAATGAACAAGAACAAAAACCCACCCCCAAAACAAAAAACAAACATAAATCACACCTTGCCTAGTCACTCTCCTCTAATTCTTGTGGGGCTGAGGTCCGTATGGTCTGATATTTGTGCTGCTGCGCTTTCCCATAGGCTGATAGTTGATGATTTGGCTTTGATAATCCTTGCTGTAGAGAGCTCAAGCATAACTATGTCTAGAAAATACGCTAACCACTGTTTTATGCAAAGCGAGTGGGGGGAGGGGGGGAGCCAGCGCTTAGCTATAATTTTTTTGGTTGCAGTTGAGCCGGCTAGCCAAATCTTCCTCTGTCTCTCGAGCAGGTGTAATTTAGAGTCATCATTAAGTAACAAAACAATCGGGTCAGTAGATTTTTACCGAATTTGAGGTACCGGTACCCAACCCTACCCTCCATTCAATATCTCAACATGATATATTTACAGTATGGGAAATGTAACAAAATGGTGAAATACTTGCTGATATTTGCTTTTGTCTCTCAACTGGATTGTGAAAAAATACCGATACAGCTACTGTATGTTTTTTCCATGAAGGACTGACTTTGTTTGGAAGGCAAGAAACAATAATAGCGTGAATGTGTTTATATCTCAATGTTTTTTTTTTTTTCTCTTTGTGTTGGTAACCTTCCACACTGCAGTATCAGGTTTAGGTAAGTGGGGAGAATATTCAATATTCAATCTTTGCCACCCAGCACCGGTTCACTTTATTTCATAATCATTGATTCAGGTGGAGGATTTGCCATTTCATCAACCACCAGAGCAAAGTCACAGCAAAGATGTGGAGTATGAATTAGCACCCTTGCAATCTGCCCCTCAATTTTTTTCTCACACTTTGATGCCTTCAGAATGATTTACCAGCAATGTGGTCACACATAAAAAAAGGATAGATAGGATAGATTGTTTTCTAAATGACAGAAGGTGAAACAGAAACACACTTAGAGTACAAATATGTGCTTGTGTACCCTGTAATATATACAGCCATAGCATTGCCCTTTTCACCAGCAGACACACATGTACAGTACAAACATCCCCGCACACAGAAGCACCCACACATTTTCTCATCCCCCTATTCACGTGTCTTCTAAATGACACTAGCTCCTTGACAGGAAGACTGTGAAACACACACACACACACACACACACACACACACACACACACACACACACACACTACGTACATACAGAAAGCTTTATTTACCTTTTGTCACATGGGAGAATGAGCTGTATGGAGGGCTGTGGATGCTAATAAACACAGGATATGATAATGGAATTACAATGTATATGTGGTTAACAGCCTGCAGAGCACCAGCTATAGCTTTAACACATTGTTACTGGCTGTGAGCTTTTCTTATCTGCATGTGTAAATCCTGTGCAGTCTGTCTTTCACAGCATAATAAATAACAAGTCATCTTATTTTGAGGTGTGGAGGATGCAGATCTACTTATAAGGCATAATTGTAATTTCAAGGAATTGCTCCAATGGCCTCTTTCTCTTTATCAGCGTCAAGGTATGCTAGGAATCAGAACAGTGTGTGAGTCCTGGCCTTGAATCCATATACCACCCCCCTGTGCAGCACTCAGGAGCTAGAATTAATGTGGATTTAAGGGAGGCGAGGGTTGGAGGAGAGTGAGGGTTTATAACTCTGATTGCCATGCCCACCACTCATGAGACGCATTACAGAGCTGATGTTGTAAGATTAGGGTGACTAAAGAGACATGAGCAGCCTTACCGATCAGGGAAGAGCGAGGGAGGGCGAGATAGGCTGGGGAGAGAGAAAAATATGTCAGGGGTATGAAGAAAAGGGGAGAAAAAGAGTAAGCAGTTAGTAATTAAAGGAGAAAATTGAGACCAAAGTAAAAAGATGAGAATTAGAAGAACACAAAGGGAGGAGGGAGCCATAAAATTTGGATTACACCATATCTCCTCAACATCTATTCGATGGATTCAAAGGGCTCTGTAAGTGGCAAAAGGATGTTAATGCTGTGTGGAAGGCGGCACTGGAGAAAGCAGGGGCAAAAGAAAGAAAAGCAGACAGAGGGGGCAATAAAAACAGACAAAGGAAATATCTGTATTCCTGTCAGTGTGCAAGAACAACAGACAAGCTCTTAGTTATTAAAGTGTTGACAGCGTCTGACAGCGATATAGCTCTATTTTGCTCCGGCCCCATCACTGCCTTGACTGGAATTCAAAACAGGCCGGGATGTCATGTAGTACGCTGACAGGTGTTTGTGTCCCCTTTTCCGTTAGAACTGCCAGTAATATATATAACAAAAATAAATAAAAAAAAACCCGAAAACTTCTGTCGATTTCCAGCAGCCCACTGGTTTGATTTGGATGTGTATTAAAGCTGATTGGCTGGGACGACGCGTTACCAGGCACATCAAGGTTTTTTGGTATGCACTCAGACTTGTATGGCTGCCTGCTGATAAATGAATAAATCTGACTTTAGTGACAATGCTTCAAAGTTTAATATCTACAAATGGTTTTGCCGTGTTACCACAGCAAACAGGAAAACCAATCAAACAATGTATAGGCAGTGACAACTTTCATGTCAGTTTGGTGTTTGTAAAAGTTATTCCTTACCAGATGGAGCAGACTGGGATCCAGGTATTAAAAAAAACGATGGTGGATTGTGTAATATATTTTCAGGCTGCTTTTGTGCATTGGTAAATAGTTGTTTGTTATAGAAGATTTTTTTCCATCTATCCATCCATCCATCTTCGTCCGCTTATCCGGTATCGGGTCACGGGGGGAGCAGCTCCAGCAGGGGACCCCAAACTTCCCTTTCCAAAAAATACTATTCGGTTTGCACCACTTAGAACCAAATTGTATATCCGCATTGGGTACATTTTTTTGTTTCCTGCTGCAGGAAGACACTGTCCAGTGTACTGTAGTTTACAGTGATGTCCTCTTGTGAAGGGAAAAATTACACGATGCAAATGAGTTTCTAAGGATGCACCAAACTCATTGGAATTGAAAAAAATAAATAAAAGGACAATTCATGTTTATACTACACAGTGGATGCTCTGCTTTGTAAGTGGATTTTTATATTGAGCTATTAAGAATTATTACCTACAGGGTTCGTACGGGTGCTTGAAATCCTTGAAAATGCTTGAATTTTGATGTTGTGTTTTCAAGGTTTGCTTACATTTTGGATAAAATGCTTGAAAATGCTTGAAATTGTAACTGCATTTATTTCATTTATTTCATGGGTGCTCCCACGGAAAATACTGAGCATTAGAGGTGAATGGAAATGGGGTGTGTGTCTTTAATTTCCCCACTAACCGATATACTCTAGGATTGCATATATAGAATTGACAGCCTGTAACAACCTGGGAGTTTTGACTAGCCGGCAGCAAGTTTTAAAAACTCGTGGTGGATTTAATGGATTTGCTTTCTCGTCGGTGGTTTGGCATGGATTTTAACCAGGGTTCAACAAAAGGTAGGCTCTAAATTACTACATTCCTGCTGCAGGTGTATGGGTGTGTTTGGAAGGTGTGTCGTTGCAGCTCCAACCAACTCGCATAGTTTTCAGTCAGTGGACTGTCTTTGGCAGACAAGAGCTAGCCTATGAGAAGCAAATTTTATTTCAGTTGTACATGTAGCCTTGTATTACGGGCTGTGAATTAAGATATCCTACAAGCCATGTTCTAATGCACCGCTTGTTACTGGATAAGTTGTTGATTATGGCTTGCAAAGTGTTTGTGTCTAGTTTGTCAAGTAGGTTAGCCTAGGCTACTAGTTACTAGTACTTACGTCGCTAGCTAAAGGCTACCGCTAGCTATTACTGGATTTTAAATTAGACTACCAAGATTATCTTTTTTTTTTTTTTTATACATCCGTGTGTCATTCTAATTACCTTGATCTTGGCATTTACGTTTCAAAGCCATCTCCTGCATCATTTTCCCTCGAGAGCATAGGCGCGGGAAGTAGGGGTGCTGGAGGTGCTGCAGCACCCCCTGTTGGTACGGCAGCACCCCCTGTTAGCAAACTGCGATGACAATAAAATGATCGCTTATAAATATCTCTGGTTGTTGTTTCTGTTCCCCAACATTTTGTATGTCATGTTTGAGTGTGGGATGAAGAGAGGGATAATTTTAGTAACAAGAGGGCTTTTCACCGGGGTGGAACAGCTGATCACTTCACCGAGGTGGAACAGCTGATCCACTTGTGCCTCTGTTTACCAGTGTCTGCTGCTGGCTCCGAAAGGTCTTTCTCAGCTCTTCGCCACCTGAAAACCTGGCTCCGTAGCACTATCACTCAGAGTAGACTTTAACATATCGCACTGCTTCACGTCCACAAAGACATTTTGGATGAGCTGATATTCAGGGTGTCATGGCAGAGTTTATCAGCCGAACTCCAGAGCGCAAATCTACGTTTGGTGTACCAAAATCATCATTAGGTAGAGTATCTAATCTCTGCGTCTTTTTCCCAGACGGTAGCCTATATTTAGCCTAGTATGATTGTGATTAACGGTATGTATGCCTATTAAGAAACAAATATTCTGTAACTTTTACTTGTCACATACTTCACTGTTCGTTGTTCTGAGTTCATGGAGGGGAGGGGAGAGACAGAGGTAGAGTGGTCTGCACCACCCCCCCCCCGCCCCCTCTCCCCCCAGCAACCAATACACACATATTTTGTGTTTTCAGTTTACTCTTTCTAATAAACTGTAGAATGCACTGGAATGGTTACAGTTGACCTCTATTGTGTGTGGTGCCCTTTAGAATGAATTCTCTTCCAAGGACACTGTGCCATCCACGAGGAACCTTTGATAAATGCCTGAGGGTGTAACCCAGGACCGCTCTGATTCACAGGGGACTCGGTGACAAACAGCCTTTACTGTGTAACATGGTTTAATGGGCATACGAGTGGACGACCTTCTATACGACTTACACAACATCTTCATCATTGTATGACTGTGGGGTCTGTGTTGTGTGATTGTGTAGAGACAATCATATTTATACCTATATTGCCTGATTGTCATTGCCTTTGAGAATACACAGTGAATTGCAATGGATGCATTTCTGGGATTTTGTTCTACAGAGATGGTAATTGTTACTCACCGATGTCAACAATGCAATCCAGTGTCTACAGGTTCTGTACAATTTGCATACATTTCAGTTTATTGATTCGCAGTGGATGGAGAGGGAAATGCATAATGAATCTTCATTAGATGGTTTAATGTCAGCGGAGCACAGAAAAATATGGACTTGTGATACATGCCTGACAAAGTATATTGGTTGGTAATATAATAACATTTGTGCATTTAGTGTAATAGTTGGTCTATATGATATTGCAGTGAAGCAAGTGGATACGTACATGATGCAGAGGTACCTGTGGGGCTACGTCTTCTGCTGACATGACACCAATGTTTGTCTCTAAACATTTTTTATCAGTCAGTTCTGATCGTTGTATGGCGATATTATTATGAATGATACATTGAAATATTTGACACAGTGGATCAAAGGCTCCTGAGAAGAGACTGGGTGGGTGTGTCTATCACGGTTCTCCAGTGATTTAAATCTTACCTACATAATTGGAATTTTATTGTCATACATGGGGACTCCAACAGTCACAAATTTGTGTGTGGGGTCCTGCAGGGCTCCATCCTGGGTCCTCTTTTATTTAACCTATATGCGCTTCGCCTTGGCTACATTATCACCAAACATAACATCAGCTACTATAATTATGTTGATGACGCAGCTTCTCGTCTCACTTTCCACTTCCAACCCATAAACTCCCCGGTCAGCTGCTAGATCAACGACCAGATGACAGCTGACTTACTTCAGCTGAACAGGGATAAAACTGAGGTTGTGGGTGCTTAAACCAAGAGACAGATGGTCCACAAGTACCTGGAGTCAAAATAACCAAAAACAAGGTGACCAGGTTAAAAACCTAGCAGTAACCATGGATGGTGAACTCCGCGTTAAGGATCAGCTGCATCACCAAGGTGGCTTTTTTCCAACTCAGAAATATTTCCAGATCCAGAGGCGAGAGGAGAGATAAACTCATTATTTCAATTCTATGTTTATGGGTTTTTCAACTAAAACAATCCACAGATTACTACTTATCAATAACTCATATGTCCGATGTCACAAGGCAGGACGTGCGATGTTAGTGCTACAATTTTTTTGCTGCTTGATAGAAAAGTAAACTTTCACCGTTGTCCTTTTATATGATTGTTACCGGCCTAGCCTTCCCCTTTAAGACAGGTGGCCATGTGGGCAACGTGTGTATATGAAGTAACGTTTGTCCGACGGAGTTTGTTTTGGGAAGTGAGGCTCTCCTGTGTGTAGAAAAGTACCGTAAGCAGCAGCTGCAAAGGTCTCCAGGCCATTTTTCACTGCAGAGTTGCCAGAAAGCTGCTACCAGGCAGGCTAAAGCTAATAGTTAGCCTTAAGAATCAAGGGGTCTGTCCCAACTTACGTTACGATTCGGAGCCACAAAGCTGGAAACGTAACACTAATCTACAACAGAAGTCTGTGTCTAATAACATAATTTACATTGATTTAAGTGTTCTTGGATACACAGTTTGTTACTAGTGCGTGACATGCATGGCTCTGCATGCACAGTAGAGCCCGACCGATAAAGGATTTTTAAGGCCAATACCGATACAAATATTTGATGATTTAAAAATCCGATATTCCGATATATCGGCCGATATATTTTTTTTTTTTTAAAAATCCAGAAATGCAGGAAAAACAGATTTTCTTAACATTAGTTATTTGTAGTTATTTGAGTCTCACTAAAATAATATGATAATGCTGTTTAAAAATAATAATTTGTTTTATTGTCTCAACAGAACAGAGGATAAATAAAATGTATAAAAATACAAACTTAAGATATAAAACTTAAAGTCCTTTGAACAAAAAGACAATAACAACAAATAAATCAAAGTGTGTTGCCAACAGGGACGTTGTAGAGTGCCCTCTGGTGGACAAACTATGCAACGCCAACACTCAGAACATGGTTGAAGGGTGTTTCGTCCATTTTTATTTTATTTTTTTAATATTCAATTATCAGAATCATTTGTCATTATAAATGATTCTGATAAATGAATATTTTTTATAAAAATATATATTAAAAAAAAATGTATATATATATATAATTTTTTTTTTTTTTTTTTTTTTTTTAATCGGCCGTTATAAATGCCGATACCGATAGTTTGGAAAATGCCTAATATCTGCCAATAATATCGGCCCGCCTCTAATGCACAGCAAACCACCAATCACAATCAATGTTGATCAATTTATCAAACAACCACATCAGGCCCCGCTAGTCGACCACAACCTGAAATTTAGAGTAATGCATGCATTATTAATATCATTGACTTTAGCCTGGATTGATAGTAGATATGAATACAATGGTGTCATGTGAGTCAACCAGTGTGTTATACTGACTAATTTCCCTCTACAAAATCACTTCAGAAGAGTAGTCACAGCGCTTACTTGCTTTGGTTTTTGTAAAGCATTGAAGTTCAACAAAGAATGGTTCACATTAGAACAGTTTCTTTTTTTTATTTTTATTTCCTATGTAGATGCACTCCCCTACAACATCATCCCAGTAGTCGAGAATTATTTATTATTTCCAAATGGAGCTATCTTATGTCTATTTAAGTCTTTTTTCATATCGCAATAAATGTTGCAGGAAAAAAAATCTAAATTTTTTCCAATACCATGCAGCCCTATAGCAAATGTATTGCAATGCTACTTAGGATGTGATGTCATCTGACAGATTATTGCAACGTTTAGAGGCGATAGCAGCTATTTTCCTTGGAAAAGAAGTTGCAACATTGCCTGGAGCAGAATCTATTTAAATGAAAAAATAACTGCAATGGTAGGGTTTTTTTTATATATTTTTGCAGCAAGGAGATAGGGCATTGTATATAGTGCTGCTATTAAGTATACAATGCTATATCTCATTTGTTTTTACAGGTCAAGAAGGCACAGTAGACACCATTAGTGTCAGTTAGCATGCTGCTGAAGCTTATTAGGCTACATTGAGCTGGATTTGACACTTGCTGTGGCAGGCAACACAAGGCCAACATGCTCCTGCAGAGTGGGTGGTACTGCTGGTTGTTTTCTCATTCCTCACAACATTTGTATTGCCTAAGTTGCATACAATAGCAGGGATAGATGCTAATATTGTAAGCACTGGCCGCATTGGGCCACCAAGTCCCATATTATGTAGGCAAAAATAATTTTTGTGGCCCAAATTTAAATATTTTTCACCCCCTTCCCCTTTAAGCCTTTGGCTCTTTATACCGGATATGTGTAAAGATAGTGAAGAGCTGTTCACTAAGCCCAGGTAAATGTGACTGTACAAAGCTTACAGCAGGGCTATTCAACTATACTGGGGTTGAACTGTACAGGGGGACACATTTTAAGAAGGCTAATACTGAGTGAGGCGAAAGAATAAAGACTGCAGACATCACCGGCATGGTCCGATGACGTCATTCCCGTGCATATTAAGTAGCCATGATGTTAACCGCTCCAGGGTGGAGAGACTGGTTTGTCTCCGGCAGCAGCTAAGTTAACAAGAATTTGTCCAAATTTCAAGATAAGTTGCAAACTAATAAACAGTTAGACTACAAACCGACAGCTTTCGTTGTAGCTTGTTTGTAAAACATCGTTATTTGCAGAGTTGCATGCTGTAGTTGTGTAAAACAGTGCGGTGGACGAGAGCAGCAGACGTTAATGTTACCTTGTTTCGGGTTCGCTCTGTAGACTGGATGTTTTCTACTGAGATGATGTAGCATTGGCGCCCTGCTATTGTGGTAAGCAAGTTTGATTTTACAATAGACAGTGTACAGAGTTTTCTTTTTTAGCAGCTTAAAATGATCCCAAACTTTCTGTCGTATTCTCTTGCCTGTCTTTTTTCTTAGCCCCTCACTATTTTCACCCTCGTCCTTCATTTTGTAATCTGCGCCGTCAGTCTTGTGTCCAGCATCAGCCCTTTGTGCACTAGTAGTAATCATCCATGCGGAAACACAGTGAGCCGTACAGCATTTGTTACATTGATTAAACAATGCTTTTAGGCAAACAATTTTGCATCAAGGATTTTTAGTAATTGAATTATTCGAGTTACTCGAGGAATCGTTTCAGCCCTAAAGTATATATTGTTAAACATAATTGTAAAATTGAAACTTGACTACATTTTGCCACTGACGTTTTTTCTTTGTAAGACAGAATAAACAGTTTCAAAGGAAAATGTTTACGACTTCAAAATCTGGTATAAAGTTCAGAAGCACAGATATTGTTTTTCCCGAATTCTTTAGTTTTAGTGCTCATTCCAAGTCTTAAAGTGCTCATATCATGCTTTTTGGTTTTTTCCCTTTCCTTTATTGTGTTATAAATCTTTTCGTTTACAAAGTGAAAAAGCCCAAAGTCCACCCCAAAGGGACTTACCGTCTCCAACAGAAAACACTGTTCACAAACTGCTCCAAACAGCTCTATTGTAGTCCAGCCTTTACTTCAGAGACGAACGTGCGTCACTTTGTAACACACGTTATAATGCACGCCTACCTGCACGACCTCATGCTCTGCTTCTGACTGGCTAGTAGTCCTTACGGAGGTACTGCACATGTGCGACTGACAACAAAGATCTTACAGAAGTTGAGAGGTCTCACTCTGTAGCTAAAACAGAGACCTGACACAGGGTGAAAAGAGGAGCTGCAGCAATGTGCAGTAGAGCAAAAATATGTTGTTTTTTGAAAATGAAACCATGTAAACCTATTCTGATATAATTTCTAAATTCAATTATGAACTGAAAATGAGCATAATATGAGCACTTTAAGTAATTGTAACTTGCTATAATGCAACACTTCACGCAATAACAACTAATTCAGATGACACATATCTACTTAAAATCTGAGGACACTTGATAGTAAACTTTAAGTGATGTTACAGCAATATGATGGATTGAATTGACCATAACTTATAAAATGGTCATAAGTCTGACTCACTTGCACTAAGCCCAGATATTACCAGAGGGGATAGCGAAAGTCTCTAAACATTCATAGTCAACTACTGACCCCGACAACTTGGTATGATTTTTTTTTTTATCACTTTAATGCTTGTGCAAATCTAGATTCAGATTGAAAAATATCATATTTAGGTAGCTGTCTGTATTTTGGCCGTCTTTGTTTTGTTTGCTAATACAAATGCCACAGACCGACAATCAGCGGCAACGTTTAGATGGTGAGTTTCAGTTTGTGTGATTGATTATCTTGTTATATTTATAGTATTAGCGTGACACAGTGTCACCCTCAAATTGTACATTATGCAATAAGTTTAATGACGGTTGCAACATAATATTAATAGTGGTCCTGACTGCTGGTTCTTAAGATAAATAATCAAATAGCAAAACTACCGCTGATCTCGGCCAACGTTACTGTTTTTAAGACACAGGTTTAAAGCTGGAAGGTGAAAATATCGGTATCATTTGAAACTAAACAACCTAAGGAATCAATTGGTACCAACCATGTCATGCTAGCTTGTCGGTAAGGAAGCTTAAAAAATTGGAGAGGGAAAAACGGGTTCTTATATTTTAGGAAACATTTCTATACATATATGCATATAGTGGTTGATGTTGCAGATTTGCATATCATAGAAGACTGGACTGTTGGCTTTAGTGCAGGTCTGCGCACTCCAAGTGCCCTTCTAGTTCTAAATAGGACATACTGTACAATAGGTTCTAAGTACTCTTTAAGTGCTCTCTGCTTTTTTCAGTCAACAGCTTTGTCTGTTATATTTTATTTCCTCTCCAATTGTTATTAACACTTTTTGAGAAAACAACACATTTTAAATGTATTTCTGATATATTAATATATATTTTTAGTGATGTTTATTTTGACTCCAAACACTCATCCACTTCTTGGTTTTGCCTTTGCTCTGCATCCTTACATTCCCTGTGTCTCTATGCAATCACCATTCTAAATAGTTTGTAATCAGCGTGGCTAGGGAGTGGCTGAATCTGAAGCCTCTGCTCTGATTGGGAATAACAACATGTCGGCCTCCCAGCTGATGGCAGGGCCACTTTTTTAAATTTGAATTCTGTTTTACATTCCTCCCTACTCTTGGCAGAGAAATAGAAACACAGTAGCCTATATATTAAATATGCTGGGTGATGGGGTTTTCCCCATCAAAAATGATCACAGTGGAATTATGGACACACTAAAATACTAGTAGAAAGAAAATGTGAATATGTGAGTGATTTGAAAATGAACATTGGACATCAAAAGCAGCAACTAATAAAAATAATGAGCTGCAGAACAATGTGCGGCTAGTCTTAATCTTACTGATTCTCAGAAAAAAAATCCAACCCAGTGCCAGTTTTACATTTGTCTTTATTTATTATCAACATTTTGACAGGAACATTAACACTAGAACGGCCATGACGGTCATTTTGACCGTTTTGAAATTTATATGTGTAATAACTTTGCTGAATAAAAAAATACAATCCTGCTGCTGCCTGACTTTTCCTAAAATAGTCTGTATTTTAATTTAAAATTGTTTTTATATACATTACACAAAAGGCAAAGAAAATACAGTTACTTTTACCTATTTCGGCCATACACGGTCATATTGACCGCTCGGATTTTCGCGGTATTGTTTTTAATTTTTCGCGCGGTTGAAGATGCATCTTGGTTGCTTAGTAACCATAGTCTCAAGTAACAAGTGTGGGCATCACTGATGGGCCGAAGGCAAAGCCAGAGATGGTAACGTAGGATACTACGGCGTGGATGGACTCTGTTCTGAATCAGAAGGCAAACACCGGGCGCTCGCTCTGTGAAAGGCGCGGTACACGTAGATGGCCGGTGGCTGTTTACATGTTCATATAACTTTATACATCCTCGAACTGGCTGGAATCGTTGCACACATCCTCTCCAAGGAGTGCACCAGCAGTAAAATTGTCCGGAGGAAGTTTATGCAGCAACTGGCAGAGGAGCTGAGAGCGGAGTTTATGGAGGAAAAAAGGGCAGCGGCGCACGGTCCGAGCAGCGCTGACACCACAGCAGACGCCAAAACAGAGGCAGTGCCAGGTTAGGTTATAGCTAAATGTTCAAATAAGATACATTTAATTGTTATTTGGCTGTTATGAGTTAAGTTGAATGAATTTCCACACCGTATTTTTCGGGATATGAATGTATGAAATAATTACGGTTTACTATGCCATGATATGAATAATTGAAACACGTATTACTACTCATATACTAAATGTATAATTAAACTTGTAAAAATGTACATTTCGGTGTTATTACGTTTTTCTAAAGATATCCTAACACAATACATAATACAATATGCAATTAGGTATTTATCATGAGAGATTATAGAGTTTGGAATCTGGCGGTCAAAATGACCGCTCACGGCAGTTCTAGTAGTTATGGAATTCCGGCACTTCTAGTGTTAAAGCATAAAATGAAAACAAATCACGTTCTGTTACTCAAGGAAACCTGACAAAGCTAAAAGGTAATTCTTATTTCAGGCTTCAGTTTTGTATTTTCTGTTGTTTGCTCCTCCAGTAACACTGCTGCAGTGAGTGTCACATGACGTGTGGTCCTTCAGTCTATTCACTCTCGCCTCAGAGGTGGTGAGCTCATTGCCATTTCTCAGCAGGCTGTTTCTTTTAGCTGAAGGCTCTCTTGGGTCGAAGCATGTTCCATTTGGGGAGTCCTTTGTGTCTTTTATTGCTTTCAAAGTCAGCTGCAGGAGAATTTTACGTGACCTTTAATTCCTCAATGTGTGGATGCAAAAGTAGATATAAGGGTCAGACAGACTTTTTGCTGTTTTGACTGTTTTATTAGGCTGTTTTGACTGTTTTATTATGTTGGACAGCTGGTAGTGCAGACATGATGGAACAAGGTTATATGGCTTCTTTTGGAGCATCAAAAACTATTCACCAGGATATAGTGGTTGGTTACCTTAAGGTCCACTGCAAAACAAGATATGTTTCAAAGTAAAAATCTTGAAGATTCTCATTTAAATAAATGTGTTAAGTCACTTTCTATTGCTGTATGAGGTACCACAATGGTGCTACCAGGGTGCACTCTGCACTATGGCCAATTTAGTTGATCTAGAGATATTGTGCAATTTTTCTTTTCATCATCGACCAATTGAGTAACACCTAAAGTATCCAAAGAGCACCTGTATGTGACTGCTACAAAAACCCAGCAGCTCTTCTACTCTATTGTCTTACTGTATTAGTTGTACACACAGACATAAACGCACACACACCAAGTATTATCTTCATTTTCTTTTAGTATTCACGGTACGCTGTTGCAAGCAGCAGAGTCCATTCCCTTGAAGTTGTTCACAGCAAGGCCACCTCAGATGGATTCTGTCATCACTCACAGAAAAGCTCCTCTGTGTTTGATACGGTGTTGCAAGCGCTGTAGCTCTATATCCAAAGGGTTTTAATTGTGTTGGGGAGCCGCAGGCCTTTTTGTCTAACAACACTTCTGACAATACAGCTCTGATTGAGATTTTGGACAAACAATAGCGCTGTGATTTGAGCCACTCGGCCCGTGATTGCTGCCAGAGCAGACTTTCTGACTTTGTGTTCTTGTGATGGAGATGGCAGGGGACGACGTCAACATCCTCCTCCTCATTCACCACTCAAGATCTGTTTGTTGTGTTTGCCTATGGGTGGGTGGCTGTTTGTATTTTTTTCAGTCTTTCACACTCTTTCCATGTTCTTTCTTTTTTTTTCTTTTTTTTTTTTAGGAAATGCAATCCTTTAATTTTGTTTCCAAATGCACAAGCTCCATGTGCCATGTGTAATTTAAATTCCCGAAGGCTAATAACAGGGTTAGGTATTGACTGATTACGCAGTTTGTGATCACACTATAGTTTGGGAAGTTCGTGCAACTTTTGATTTGAGACAACGCACAGATCAAATCATGTTTTAAATGAAAGAAATCTCGGTACCTGCCAGAGTAATTGTTGAGCAACTGGAATGTGATCAACAACCATATTAACCCCCTGCAGATCCTGTTTATTATGCTAAATTTGCACTATGAAGCAGTGGAATTGACATTTCTAACTTTTTGAGAAATTAAGCTATGCAAACTGCCCCTTTGAATACTAACCGTATCAAGCAAATTCCACTATGACTGCAGCAGTATCTCAGCCCCTGCTCTCTGGGCAGAAGTTGAGGTCAGAGTAAAGGACAGGAGGTCTGATGGGTCCGACAGATGAAACACAGCCAGGTCCGAGAGCTCAGTATCTGGCCATCGCCCGCCACTTTGCACTGCTTCCACCTGCAGCAGGTGGCGCGAACCAAACACTTGACACACACTCAGCCAGACAGAGTGATAGATGACTGTTGGCCCTCTTTGTCATGACAAGAACGGGTCAGTGTGAATACACACACTCACAAATGGCATCCCATCAGGGACAGGGTCCTGCGTCACACCTAACAGCTGCCCCTTTGGCTCAGCGTCTCTCACTTTTTACAGCCATATCACTCCACGACTTGAGTCCATAACAAGTTTTTCCTCTGCTGGCCTTATCCAGTTAATCTCAGCCCTAATGAGCTAATATATGTTTGCTAATGTCTCTGTTCTAATGGAGCACAGGCCGACATTCAGTCAGATTAGACGTGTGACTACATTCAATTTAGTTCAGTTTATTTAAAAAGGGGACAGTGCAAATTAATAAAACACATGATTATACATGGTTTAAAAAAGACAGAAATGAAATCAGAGTCTGAGCTAGAGACACAAAGTGTTTGCGTGGGCATCATGCTTTTGAGCCTGCATGTGTTGAAGTTTCTAGACTAATGAGGCTTCCCTCCAAGCTTCACCGACATCAAACCACACCGAGACACTGCAAGACAGATACATTTGATGGATCTGTTTAGCTGCCTTGCCAAACTACCGACATACAGGTAGCTTGGCACAGACGCCGGCAATGAATATTCACTGCTGATATTATCACAGTCCTGTTTTACACTGTTTCCCTCCTGCTTTTCTCTCTGAGGACAATGTTATTTTCTTAAAGTATCAGGGATTCAGTTTTTAGAAAGCAGTCAAAAAAAGAAGGCACTGCTTTGTTCAGCAGAAGTGATTAAAAAGACCGACAATTTAATTAAAGTTGAACGTTTGGGCACAATGAAAGGAAGAAATTTATCATCTTCTCCATCAATTAGCTGGCAGAGGGAGCTCGGGCATATAACAGACTAGCAATGTGGAGTCATCATTTCGTTTGGTCCACAGAATAGCAACCTGGCAAAAATGATTTTCTGTTGATGTGAGGTATTGTTTTGATCTGATGTGATTTAGCATTTTCTTTAAGTTTAAGGTTGACTGATCTGCATTTGCAGCTAGAAACAATAAAAAGGGCCAGAATGCAGTTCATACTGTTGTTTAAATGTATTGATCAAGACACAACAATAATAGGCTCGTTGGAGATGAACTGCGCCTCGTCTGTAAAGTGGACGAGAGCAAGCAGCAGCAGCCGGGGGCGGTGACAAAAATCTGCTGTCAAGTCGGACAGTTTCCAGCCGATTCCAGCAGCCTTCAGGCTGAGCAGGAAGTGACAGAAACACTGTGGTCCGATTCCGATTCAACAAAATGTTATCAGACCCATATATCAGCTCCTACACAGTCTCCAGTTGTTTTTATTATGACAGAGTAGCTCTCAAAATGCTCTACATGTGATCTGTTGCTGATGTTTATAAACAACAGACTGTAGATGATCCATAATCTGAACAGATTTAGTCTCTCTGATTTCTATACGTCACTATCAGCCACACAACATGTGGTTTGTACAGAATAAGCCTTTAAACCAGACAAATAGTGGCCGCCTTGATCTCGTGAGGTTATCATTGCCCACGTGTGCATGACGTCAAAGCGAGTTGAGCCGAGAGGGCGGCAATCGAAGGTGATCGATTCTGCGCAGACCTGGTTCATCTCCAACGAGCCTAGTATCATGCAAAGCTTGTTTTCTTTATCCAGAACACTTTAATGTACCATGAATGCAGTCATGCTACTAATGTAAAAAAACACAATACTAGGACAGTAACTGATTCAACTTTGAGGAAAGTGCTTCATTCAAACAGTAATCACTGGTGGTAAATGTGCACCTTGTGTGCTATTCTATTACCAGTGCAGCCTTTCAATTACAGCAGAATGCATGATCTGCAGAAAAAGCTTTTGTTTTTTGCTACAAATATGCAAATATTTGTTGAAAAGCAAAAAACCCATCATGCCCTACAGGCATATGGAATTCATCAAGCAAGATGACAATATGAAACATGTATTATGGCTGGGTTTAAGTGAATGATACAATTTGCAGGTAGGAAGCTTGTGTGGGCAGAGAGAGAGAGAGAGAGAGGTGGCAGGATTGCATTGATGGAGAGAAGGGTGAAGCGGCTTTCCTTCTCTTGGCAGGATTGAAGAGGAGGGTTAGGAGAGCAGCAAAGGGCTGGAGGTGGGCAGGAAGCATACTCACTATCTGATTCAATTAACACCACATTGCTGCTGGGCTATGGATGCCGCAACATATCACCTCTGACATAGCTTTGCTCAGAAGGTGCTTTCACACCCTAGCTGTTTGGTCTTTTTAAACCGAACTCTGGAGTGTTCCGTCGGATAGTCCGGTCAGTCTGGTGTGGTGTGAAAGCTCATTTGAACTCCGGTGCGGACCAAACAACCAAACTCTCTTCCGCCTGAAAATGGGTCTCTGTTTACTTCCAGGTGCCCCAAATATAAACCGTGCACTTACTAGTTGTTGTTCTGTTCAACCTTGTACACAATTTACAGACTTGTACAACACATCATAATCTCTCCCTCTCATCAGGTCCCACCTTCTCTTTCATCACCATCTTACTCTTCTCATTTGAAGAATGAAATGCTCAACAACTTGCCTTGTTCTCTTCACCCATTTCTAAAATATTAGAAAGACCAAGGCAAAACCAGAAAACCCAAGACCACGTATCTTTGGTTTTGCTCCATTATTTCTGAGACCAGGTGCACGTTCAATCTCAAAATGGTGTTCACCTTTTTGCTGCGGTTTCTGGGTTGAATGAAAGGTTTCCTCGGGAACAGCGTGCAGTGGGCTTTGAGGAATCGTTTCTCTCTCAAACAATACGAGCAGCTGACAAGACAGCAAATTTTCAAGCATTTCATTCTTCGAATGAGACGAGTGAGACGGTACTGATGGAGAATGCGGGCCCTGATGAGAGAGATTATGATGTGTTGTCCTTGTTACACAGACAACGAGTGAGGTATGGTCACGATGTGTTTTGCATTTGAAAGGTATTTTTCGTTAAATCATATATTAGGCCGTAAATTTGTTTTATGTGGTTTGTATATTTTCATTCACATCTGACCCTCTCTCTTCAGCGTGGAGTGGGAGGATTTTGCTTAAACCTGCAGTAAACCCTGAGTCACCAATTACAGAGCCCCTAATACATTTAAATACATTTCATTAGTTTGTTTTAGATGTTTTATCGTCATTAGATTATAAGAGCCGTTTTCCACATCACAGGAGATTTAATAGTTCAAGAAAAATGTTGAGGCCATGTCATTTTTGGGTCATTTCATAGGCAGTTATCGGATATTTGCTACTTCAGTGGAAGTATGTCAGTGTTAACCATCAAAATCCTACATCAGTCATATGGCTTATAGGGAATATGCAAAGCTGAATGTTTTTAGATGGACAAATACTACACACTAAATGGGCTGCACTAAAATTATGGTCAGGACATGGGATTTAGCTTACTTCCCTACCTGTACTATGTCTTTGATAAACGTGCCTAACGCCCAGTTTTGCCCAAATGAAGATGCTTTGAGTCCAGTCATAGTAAATTCAAGCTCTGAACATGCTTTATATTAAATGATCTGCCAAGGGAAATTGGAGAAACCCAGGCAAAAAGATGCGTATAAATGCAGTCATCACACTCTAGCTTGAAGCAGAAAGTTTTGACATGTTGGATTTTGCTCTCTTGAAAGTGTAATGAAAGGCCATAATAAGGCTGCCTCTAGTGTATGACAGAATAAAAATTGCCTGATGCAGTGCTAATGCAGGATACATAGAGGACTTCACCATGCCTGTCACTGTGTATCTGCATGGTGGGCTCCACATTACTTTGATAACAGATACAGAAATGAAACTTTGGCATACAACATGGACTCGGGAATTGGATTTTGATAGTAGTGAGAATGCATTGCTGAAGACTCCCTACATCTTAAGATTTTCATATTGCCTAAGGCCACGCTCATCCACTCATCCAGCCCGACGCAGCTCGAGAAAAAAAGAGGGCAAGAATGTATGTTTAGGGTCTTTGTTTGATCTGATTAGGGTGTTTTCCTTGGCTAAATTTAGCCAGAGTGTTTTGAACAGCTCTCCGGAACATCTCTTATTAACATACTTTTGCCCTATTGCATCTTTCATTTTTTTATTGAACAGGATGATGAGGAGAGCAGTGTTCATACTATAGACTTATGCAAACCATATACTGTAAGAATAGCATTGGTGACATCACCCATTGGTTTGTGGACTGCCGCTTGAAGCCAGGAGTTTGCATTTTGGCTGTCACCATCTTGGTATTTTTGAGAGATATGACCATATTTGGACAAAAAGGGCGGAGCTGGGGAGGATGACACATCTAAGCCAGTGTTGTTTACGGTTTCAATGGAGCTAAACGCTGAAGAGGGATTGCTAACTTAAAGGGAATTCTTTTCCACTTCAGCTGTGGATCTTTGTGGATATCCTTTTGCTGGATGGCTGTCATCCATTTAAAGTATTAAAATGTTTCTGCGATTCATTTTAAAAATTAATAAAAGAGCCTTACCCCACACTCTACATGACCGGTATGCATTGTAGTGAACCCTTAGACCAGACCAGCCCAGCAGGAGGGTGGTTGTGTTAACCTGTCTGTCAACCTTAGCCCTTTATTGAATAGAAAGTTAGTAATGTAAAGGCAAATTAATTTGCAAGAAAACCTTTATCCCGCCTTCCCGTCTGTAGATTTAAATCTGAAATTTGACAACAGTCCAAGTTTGGAACGACATTTGCGGCTGAAGGGAAACTTTAGGGGGTCTCTTCTTTATTTGGCTTATGGATGTCCCGACAGAGCCGATAATCTTTTACAGCTCAATGCCGTATGCGCACAAGCTCTGTCTCTCTCTGACAAAGGTTCCATGATACTTTGTTGTTTCTCACTCTGCTTTTTGACGACATGATTTTACACATTGCTATACATACCAACCATTATCAGTTTAGACTTCTTTACAGTGTTGTTTTGTGACTGTTGGGAATCCGATGTTTCACCAGTGCTTCCATTGGAAATCGAAAGGAGGCTCTGTTGAGGCCAATTTAATTGCTCAGGGATTTCTACGGCAAAATGGCAACATGGTAGGAATGAAAGAAAAAAGTGCTATCCTTTGAGTAAATTAAGTAAAAAATGCTGATGACTCGTGTTCAATGCCCACTCTACCCTTACCTTATCTTTTATCATATTATTACAGTCTCAGAAGTTGAGATCCTCACAGAGTTTGCTGGCCAACTGTGCATAAGGAAATTACTTTTCGTCAGCATAGATCATTAGTCTTTGTAGAGCCTATACTGTTGACTACAGAAGAAAAGTCTGGGTGAGATTGGATTTTAAAGCTGTGTACTACAGGTGGTCTTACTCTGCAGGACATGGTCTTGGATCACAAAATGCATCCAGTCTTAAGCACTGCCAAGCACTGGTCTGTAATCACATTACATCCATCCTGCCTAATGAAGACCAAAGCCGAAAGCTACTACTGTAGTCTAATGTACCTTTTTTGTACTGCATGCATGCATGATTGAGCATATGAATAATCACATGCATCCGAATGAAAATTAGGTGCAGAGCAAGCACAGTTGGTGGTTTGACCTAAAAAAACTGCCCTTTTTCAGTGCATTTATTTAAATTAGTGTTTAAATTGATGCTTGTTGGTTGCCCCTAGTCAAACAAAAGCAAAATGAGGATGCTTCTGGTATGTGTGTGCCTGTCTGTTTTCATGTGTTCATTAGTGTTTTTGAGTTCATACGTATGCAGACTTGCTTTTCTGCACATGTTCCTGTTTTTGCGTACCTCCTCACTGCCCTCCATGTCAGCCCATGCAGTTCATTAGGGCTTAGGGCATATCTTGAATCTCTTGACTGTGCCATTGTCATGGCAACACTGGAATTAAACTCCTCAGGGCATCTCAGTCACTTAGAAAATCTTGAGAAAGTTGTGTGGTTCTGTTGTGCAGCTGTATCTGTTAGTGCCGGGCTGAGAATGGTATGTGTGTGTGTGTGTGAGAGAGAGATTGTGCAAATATACAATACATACCTCCCTGTACATGTGGGAAGACATTCTCTATAGGTGGCGATCCAAATTGCCATGACCTGTATATGGCCCCAGAGCCACTTGTCTTCGCCTTGAACCCGTAATAAAAGTTGTCTGTCTGTAAAACTAGCCAGAGCCACTTATGTACCTGACAGGATGAGAGCAGAATGGAGCAGCAATTTGTATGCACAGAAACGCTCTGGCTGTCACGGGGTGGGCTAACCCAGGAGATTAAGAACCCATGGAAGCTTTAGTGTCGGGAAGAGATCATGTTTTGGTCCTAGTGATCAGCACTATCTGCCACATGACAGTGTGATAAACAGGGGGACTCAGACAGCACAGCGTGCTTGATTTACATAGCCCCTCACCTTACTATTAACGGAGCCCTAGCTACTTTGAAGGATGCACTCTCAATGCCTCATGAAATTTCTTGGTTGGGAAAGGCAGAGCAAGGGGAAATATGTTATGCATCAATATATGAAGAAAGAAGGGGTGATTTACTATGATCAAATGAGCACTGATTGCCAAAGATATGCTGAGTACACCCCATATTACCTTACTCACAATTTTATTTGTAATAGTTGTTCATTTGACAGCTGATTACCACAAGTCTTTAATTTTGTAATCATCAACACTGTGTACTAGCTCAAATACACTAAGCCCATTCAATAAAAGTGGCAGCTTTGTGTGTGGGTGTGGGTGAGGTTTGCTTGGCACACTGTATTAGGTTTATGTCCACCTTTGGTCTGCAGTTTACTTCTTTGATTTGTCTGTCTGTCAATACGCTGTCTCCGTTGTAAAAGGCAGTATTTTCAGTGTGGACTTTTTCAACCCTGTTGGCTTTTACTGCATGACTGCCAGTTTTATTCAACCTGGTTTACCAACCGTCCTCAAGGCTTCTCATAGGGAGAGGTGATATTGACATATGTCATTGTTTTCAGTAGCTACAGGGCAATGCATTCAACAGCTCTAATCTGGGTTTCAGGCAGAAAAAAAAAAAAAAAAAAAAACATCCTGAGAACGATTTTTCCTTCAATCGACGGCAGTCTTCTGTGCTTAGAGTGGTGAATGTGCTTTGTGTTGGCCCTTTGGGATGCGTGTAAGTAGGCCTTATCCATGTAGCATAGGGCCTGCTTTGTTGTCACAAATAGGATTCAGCGTCCACTAGACGAGCACTAATCCAGGGCAACTGTATGTAGCTTTTTAGTCATCAAGATATTGTTATTGTTAGCTTTTAATATTAACCTTGCTTGACTTGTTTTATCTCCAGTTCAGTTAGTTGGCAAAGGGTAACACAGACGTGTGCTAGCCAGTGTATAAGGACTTTAGGGCTCTGGGAATATATAATAAGGCATACTGTAGCTTACGGATCATGCACTATCAGAGAGCTCAATGTGTATGAGCTTTTCATCTTGGCTAAATCCTTTGCTAACTGCCTTGCTACAAGGCCTTTTAGCACCTGATGCTAACAAACACTCAGGACAATCTCCGGATGGGTGCACAGAGGGTTAAAGATGTGGGTAGGAAAATGAGACACAGGGATAATGACTAGGTGATGGAGAGAAATAGATAGATAGAGAAAGATGTAAGGGGGGCATCTCAGTTGGGGGAACATAATGGATCTGAACTTAATCAGCAATCAACATTAATGCTGATGTTGCTGTGTTTATTCAAATTAATCATCAAGGACAGGGCACCCCCCTCCCAATGCCAGAGGAGCGGAGAATTTGTCTCCACAGTGCCTTGCCGAGGAAATTGATGATGAATTACTCCGTTCATCAAGTCGCCCCATTAACGAGCCCGCTGACGTTCCTGTCTCCATCCCAGAAGGTATTTTCTTTGGCTTCAGCAAATGGTAATTTGGATCATGAAGATTTTTTTTTTCTCTCCTGCTCGTCGCTGTGAGTGAAAAGTGAACCTGCAACAGGCTTCAGTGGTAATGGCTAGGTGGGATGCTGAGCCTTAATGCATTTCACGTAACATCTCACTGGTTAGATAAGTGGATGAGTAGCAGTGGAAGGAGCAGTAACACCAAAGTGAGGAAGCGAGAGTGCATAAATCCCAGGGTATCTCCTCTGGCAGCACGGGGTAAACACAGATTAATGTTGTTCGACGGACACATCAGAGAGGATGTGTGCTTCGATAATTAAGACATACTCAGAATATTGAGGCTCTGTCCAGATAGATTCTTGTCAATGTTTTTCTCTCAAAATCCGGGATCAGTACTCCCTGCCCCTGATAAATAATAATAGCAAAAATCCTACAAAACAATCCAGTAAGTTTTACCCAGGCTCAGAAGGGCCAATAAATAAGTTCAAAGCTCAATCAAACCGATAGGACAGTGTTTCTTTGAGCATTTTTTTCTTAACTGAACAAAGGTAGGTAAAGTGGCTTAGTTCAGCAAAGACAGGTCTAACTTGTCAGACTATAGATTGAAACTAAATGAAAAACAGTGGAGATTCATTAACCACTAACCTTCCGCGAGAGATGTATGGCTGAGGATGGCAAAAAAAGAGGTAGAGAAAGAAAAAAGAAGCAATCAGATGAAAGGGTGAAGAAATGCTTGTGACGGAGGAAAAATGGCTAGATATCGGAGAGCGCATTTCTTGTGGAGGCCATTCGTCATGTACAGCTGGAATGGGAAGGGGAGAATGGATGGAGGTGCACAGGGGAGCAAGGGAGGAGAAGTAGGAGAGAGGTAGAGGCTGGGGAGTGATGAACAGTTGGCCTATCCCATCAAGGATGCCTTCTAACCTGTGCTACAAAGAGGGGCATCCATCACGCAGGCAGACGGCAGTGCTTTACACAAATGCACAGACATAGAAACACACTGCTCACATGCTGGGCTCACACTCACAGAGGGCACCGTGATCACAACCAAGGGCTACTGTGCATCACCCAGCAAACTCCATTACACCCCGAGGTGTGGAGAGATGTTTCACTGCACCATTTCTAAGGTGCAGCAAGACTGTGCTGCTTTTCATCATCAATCAATGTATTTTATATTAGTACATTTTGTGTTTTGTGTGTGTTTTTCCTCCTGCATTATATACATGCATTGGTATTCCAGCTTTTCACATTTCATTGCAAAGGCACACATGTGCTTGAAAGAAGCAAGCTCAAGTAGCACATTGTAGAAGGATGATGGTTTGAGTCGTAATAGTGGCTTTTGTTTTGGACTCTCATTTGTGAATATGGGATTAGAGAACTCTATCTGTGTGGAAGCGGTATTTTAAGGGGTAGTATACTGGGAAACCTTCACACTCCCTGCATGTGTTCACATCTGTTTGTGCACATGTCTGCATTTTCTGTTTTTCATCCTTTTTCAAAAACTATGCTTTCAGTGTACTGCAGGGCAAGCATTTATCTGCACAGCCCTGACACTAGGCCAGCTGTGTGTCAAATGAGCCTCGTGTATGTGTCTTATGTGAAAATGTGTGCGTGCAAACTGAAGCTTGTTCATCTGTTCCCTCTACGGTCGGCCTGTTTACGACATCGGGACACAAGTGTCGCTCCCGGCTCGGCAGATGTTGGTGCTAACGCCGCTCGACTGTTCACTCTTAATCATGTGGGCACACTTCAGACACCCTGCTGCCGCTGCTGCTGTTGCTGCAGTTATGGATTAGTCTCTTCCAGCTATTGACTGCTGGTGAAGCTGAAGGCTGGGGAAAGGCTGATAAAAGACACCTGAGTGTGTGTGGCACGCCAGGGCCCAGGCTGTGGTTTTTATTGACTGCCTGGCCTAATCAACAACTCAGAGCCGAATGGGGAGCTTGTTAGCAGCCATATAGGGCTTAGATGCTTTCATGATGTAGGGGTGCAGGTGAGTGGACGGATGGGGGGTGTGTTTGTGTAAATGTCAATGTGAGTTAACTTAATAAGGTAAAAACAAGGCAACGACAAATGCCAGAACATGCAGGCACATGCACACACACACACACACACATGCACGCGCGCGTGCACATGCACGAACGGTATACGCACGATACACGCACGATACATGCTTCCACTTCCGTTGTTAGATTCACACTCCCTAGCCTAACGTTAATTAAAGTGCAGTTTTGAAATTGCAGTGCTCACTCAGACCTGAAGCAGATTTTGTCTTCAGACTCCCTGCTCTACCTCAATTACACTTTGAGAATGCCCTGGAAACAATTCAAATAGAGAGCTATCCACACACAATGGAGGAAATCTGGTTAGGTTGGTCTGTAAAAATACAATTTAAAAAGTTGTGATTAGATCAGTATGGCACTGTTAATCAATAACAATATAGTAGCACATTAGAACCTTTACCAATGATGGGGGTCTGTCCGAACCACCAAAACAAAAACAGAACATATCTGATGGAAGTGGAAGGTCTTAATCATGTTTAATGAGTTTACATTGTAATGGATTTTGTTCTTATGGAAGCCATTGTTGGCAAAGGTCAATTCGGTGAGGTGTATGTTCAAGTTCTAACTAGTGTTTTAGTAATACATGTAAATACTCGTAGACCTTTGAATTAATGAATGCAGTGGATTTCATTCAGTAAGAAAATTGGATCCACTTCATACTTTTTATTGATATTTTTTGCCAGAGTTTCTTTTTTGCCTTTCTGAATTACGAGTTGTTGAATCTGACCAGTTGGCTTTCAATACAAATACAGAGTTATATGCATTTCTGCTTTAAGAAAAGTTCTACATCCTCAGGGAAATGTTTGTATAACTAAATCTCCAGACTTTTGCCTTCTTTTTCTCCCATTAAAAATTTCAAACTGTGAAAACACAACCATACCACCCTAAGTGCTGCTGACAAACTTCATAGGTTTGGGCTTTATTTCTATAGACAAATCAGGCGTGTGAGTTTTGTGGGTAGACAGAGAAACGACAGCCTTAGCATTATTAAAAATGGATGAGGGCATTACTTGCTTTTTATAATATCTGATTTAGAGTCAGTGAGGGAAATTAGAGCGAGGGGACAGACAAAAGACTGATTGTTCCAGGGAATGGGGAGGAAACTGCTGTGGTGCTTGGAGCCTTTGTTGCCATGGAAATCAGTGGTGAGGCAATTAGAAATGTGCAGATCGTGTTTGAATAGTCTATGCATAATTGATTAAAATGATCTACAGTGGGGTTATGATTTTATTTGTGATGATGATGATGGAAAATCAATACTTGATTTTGTGGGGAATGTGACTGGAATGTTTTCTCAGTTAGACCTTAATACAGAAACCTGCGAGCTAAAGCTCTTCAGTGTTTGGTAAGTTGTTTTGTGGTAGCTGTTTTTTATGTTTAGCTCTGACAGATTGGTTTGCATTGAACTGCTTTGGTTTAAAAACTGTAGAAAAATAAATAAAGTCCATAATATTCTCCCACTTTAAAGTGGTTTGGGTTTGCAGTGTTGTTGACCTTCATTTGCACAGCATCCTGCTCTGGGGAATAGTTTTTAGCTGCACAGCTGGCACTTAGCACACTATGAGTGTGTTATAAAAATGGATGTGTGTACTGTATATAATACATGTCTTTTGTGTGAATCTGTTTTCCACATGTTCAGTTTTGGAATTACATGAATGCAGAACAGTGTTTCCCACAGATTAGAAAGCAATTTGTGGCGGGGGGGGACAACCCAACTGCATTTTACCGCAAACTTGCGACTAGTTAACTTTCTAAAGCAGGCACAATCTCTTGTTCGCTAAGAGTCTGGTTGGGACTCCAACATTAACACACTGACAACATTGTATACAGAATATAAAATATTTTGATAGCACTTTAATGTGTGATTGTGTAAAGGTGTTCACGAGATACCATCCTTTCGTGAACTTTACTGAATTTCGCCAGCCGTCTTCTCTCCTTTATGGAGACAGACGCTGTGTGCGCGGTGGGAGGGGCTGTGTGTGTGTGAGCGAGACGCAAGTGACAGAGAGACGGAGGAGAGCAGGGAAAGGAAATGCAGCTGACCGTGTTTTAAATAGCATTTAAAAAAAAAAAAAAAAAAAAAAATTATAACGAAACGCAATGTGCGGTGGCCGGTGTTGATAGTGAGGCACACCACCACACGTTAGTCTATGTGTGGGAAACACTGAATGATTTGAGTCGGGTCGGGACTAAACATTGTATTCAGAATATAAAATATTTTGATAGCACTTTTTAGTGTGTGATTGTGTAAAGGTGTTCACGAGATACCAACCTTTCGTGAACTAGTGAATTTCGCCAGCCGTCTTCTCTCCTTTATGGAGACAGACGCTGTGTGCACAGTTTGCTCGATGGTGTTTTAAGCCTCCAACGTTGCCTTCCAAGCAGCTAACCCTCACCTTAACCCATGCCTTAAACCATTGCCGCGCTGCCTACTAAACGACATTGGGGGCTAGAAACACCAAACACCACACGGTGGGAGGAGCCGTGTGTGTGTGTATGTGAGCGAGACACAAGTGACAGAGAGACGGAGGAGAGCAGTTAAAGGAAATGCAGCTGAACGTGTTTTAAGTAGCGCTTAAAAAATAATAACGAAACACAATGTGCGGCGACCGGTGTTGATAGTGCGGCGCACCGCCACACATTAGTCTATGTGTGGGAAACACTGAATGATTGTTATAGCGCTATACAAGTTGACCTTACAACCACCTAGGACTGCATCTACCAATTATATTCATTATCGTTAAATCTGCCAATTACTGGGCACCCGGATAGCTCAGTTGGTAGAGTGGGCGCCCATATATAGAGGTTTACTCCTCGACGCAGCAGGCCCGGGTTTGACTCTGACCTGCGGCCCTTTGCTGCATGTCATTCTCAAGGGGGTAAGCTTCTCCTCGCAACCCGTAGATCCTATGGCGCCATTTTGATGCTAACAAGCACTCACCCCCCATTAGCATCCCATTGACTGCCATTCATTTTGACGTCACTTTGACAGCAAATAACTGAATCATCTGAAGCGTTTAAAGACTCTATTTGTCCATTGTTTATTTCTAAAGAAACACGACAATGTATAAAAGGCTCCATTACCTTGTATCTCACGTTATGGCTCCGTAGCAGACGTTTTTGTAAAAATAGGCTAACGATTGTGTCATAACCACGGGACTTTCTGTCGCATAGTAGAGGAATTACCGTATAGTACAGGAGAAGCTCACAGTCAGTTTCGACTTACATTAGCTGTTTAAGTTTAATTACTAATGTTAACTAGCATTTTAGTGATCAATAATTAGCCTGTGCCTATGTTATCTCCTTACATATACCTACGCTCTCCGTCTCTGCAAGATTGGGAATGATTGAGATTTCTCTTGGCACAGCTACCAGAAGACTTCCAACTTTCAGACACGTTGCTCACGTCACATTTACGTTGTCTCTCTCAGTTGGAGGCTGCTCAGTAACGCTCAGCGCTCACCGGAAAAGTGCTTCTAATATCCTTCACAAGGTGAAATGGTAATTGCTGTTGTCTCTTTGGATCCAAGAGAGAAACATTTAAACGCTCAAAGTTGAAGACTGAGAAAACATGCAATAGATAGCCCAGCAAATTTGAACATTACAGTTTTATATTTTAAATACTTTTGCCATTTTTATTTCATATTTTCTTTAGTATCATGATTTTTTTCCTTCTGTTTAAACCCACTCAGTACATTACTCTAGTATGGCATGTCCCAGTTCCATAAGGGACCTTTTGTTGTAAATCATTGAAACCGACTGAAAATTGAATCAAATCACTTTCTTTCCTCCCCTATAACACTTATCCATACTGAGTCTAACTTCAAATGTTTGGACGGAGGAAACACATGCAATTCCTGTGTTTCTGTGGTCCAAGGGCAACCTTGGATACAAGACAAAAAGCCAGAACAGAAGCTGACTTGAAGTGCAGAAATGGTTTGGCAGCATCCAGCAGCTGGTTTCTGGAATCGACAGAGGATGGGACTACACAGGCTCCATGCATGTGTCATAGGTCACACAGACAGATGTGTGCTGCTGACCATCAATGACACAGTACAGTCAAGTTCATGGCAAGTCCCCACAATACCAACATTTTCTGGGAATCCGTTGCTTCCTGTCTCTTTTCATCTTTCTTCCACCACTATGCATTTTCCCATGGCTGTGATATTGCCTGCCTCCCAGTCAGGACCCTGTCTCCATGGTGACGGGGTGTCCAAGCCACTACTTGGCACCAGCACTCTAGAGATTTACTGTTTTTTGGGCTTACTGCCAAGCCTGCCTCTTTGCAGGTGCCAATGTGTTGTACACTGAAAAAACGTTAAATCCATGAGGGACACAGAGGAGTGATTGCAGCTTTGTAGTGAATTTTACACCTGAATATTTGGCTTTATAGTACAGAGCAATACAAATTTTAAGAATGCACTTTTGTTTTCATCCACCTATTAATAAAAAACGGAAAAAAACGTCCTGTTCTGCATGCCTGTGTGTGTGTGTGTGTGTGTGCGTGCATGCGTGCGTGCGTGCGTGAGTGAGTGAGATACTATTATGATGTGATGGAGCAGCCCAGTAATAGGGATAGTGACTCAGTGATCTCTTTCCAAAAGTATTGGCATTTTCAGTCAGGAAGAAGTTACCTTTTTTTTGTGCAAATTTGGTTCCAGAAGTCGGCATCAGGAGTAATTGGTGTCTTGTCACTTTATTTATGGTATGGATAGCATTTTGTCAGATTCTGATATATATATATATATATACTGTATATCTGACTCAAAGGCTTTGTGCGTCCAAGGCGGGTGGTTGTAATAATGAATAATTCATTAATTTAAACAGTCTGCATGTTATACTGAATGCGTGGCTATCGTTGATAAAACCAGTTTGATCTGGATTGATTATGGATGTAGTGACTTTAACTGTCCTGTGATTTTGTGCTTTACTTATTATTTTTTTATTCCTGACGAGAGAAATGGGATGATAACTTGATGGCAAGAATTGCTTAAATTTAGTTTTATTTCAATTAGGGCTGAAACAACGAATCGATAAAATCGATAAAATTCGATTATTAAAAAAGTTGGCAACGAATTTCATTATCGATTCATTGTGTCGCGCGACACGCCACTCAGTCGCGGAGATAAAAGCAATTGAGTTGAGTGCGGAGCGGAGCGGTGCGGAGCGAAAGAAAAGTAAAAAGAGCAGAGCGGGGGTAGAGGAAATACGGAGAGAGACCGGAGAGACCCGTAACGTTCTGAAACACATGGCGGAGGCAGAGAAATCAGTCTGACCTAAGTCATCCAAGGTGTGGGAGCATTTCACACTAAATAAATCAAAAACGTGTTAATTGCAAGATAAGCAAAAGCGACACGTCATGGCACGGGCGCACCACGGTGATGATTCAGCACCTAAAACGTAAACATGTTGGAGTCCTTGATGAGGAGGAAGGGAGTTCATCAGCAGGGTAAAGTCACTACACAATCCTACTTTTGTTCCGTTCTGAAGTGAGGAACGTAACGTCCCTCCAGTGGTGCTGGTGTGGTGTTTACTCGTTATCCAGCTGACTAGCATGACAAGCTAGCGTTAGCTTGTTAATAACAGTAGTAAAGCAGGACTAAAGACACGTTTTTATTCACTCGCCTTTTTTGGCCCATTCATTTTCATCATGTATATATTCTGTGCTTTGTCCCATATCAGTTATTGTTGACAAATATATTTGTGTGTGTTGTACTTTTTAATTTCATTTTAAAGTTCTTTTATAGCACTTGGGCACCTTAAGCTGTGTTTAAATGTGGTGTACAAATGAACTTAACTTGCACTTACTACAATGATGGTAATAATTTAATGAATAAGCTTCAAGTGAATGCGTGTGTGTGTGTGTGTGTGTGTGTTGTCTGTATCTGCTCTTTGGGTTACTTACCTTTACACAACTATTAACTAAAACAACAAGTATGTATGTAAGTATGTATTAAGTTGATGTAAATTAATGCTTTTGTTTTTTGTTTTTTTTATCCGATTCATCGATTAATCGAAAAAAATAATCGACAGATTAATCGATTATTAAAATAATCGTTAGTTGCAGCCCTAATTTCAATGATCAATTTGTTGAACAGAAGTGCTGTGTGAACAGTTAACTTAATTTAATATTGTACCTGGCGTTTTCTTTTGAGGGGTGCAAATGTTTTCACAAAAACAAGTTCCTTTCCGAGACCGTTTTGCAGAGCCACTGTTGCTGCGTCCGGAACATATCTTTGCACAAGATGATTGTGATTGGTCTAAAGACATGCAAACAACCCAAAGCATTTTTTCCTCTATCCCAGAATATATCTGTGGTGTAACCAGACCATACTCCATAGTGCTGTGGAGATAGGTCTGGCAATGCAAGACTTAGGGACTCGAGTGTAATTAGTTATGTTATCAATTTGTTTACAATATTTTCAGGCTTCAACCAGTGAACGACAGGCATTGTTAGGCATTGAAGTAGGAGAGGAGGACAGCATCCAACAGCGCGTTCTTCTTAGTTTTTGATACTGGATTTAGGGCTGGGCGATATGACCTAAAAATAAAATCCCCGATTTTTTCCAAAAAAATCCGAGTTAAGTTAAGTTAAATTGATTTTTCTCCCCCTACTTAAAATCAATCTGCAGATGACAAAGAAATTGTTCAAAACAAGTTTTAACTTTATTTTGTTTTGACTCAAACACGCACACACATGGGGCATGTATACCATTATGATTATTCATTGCCAATTTTGTGGAAATATGAATTGGTTTGAGTGTTTTCCCTTTTTTTGGATGGGGGGTGCTATATATTCAACAACAAACAAACGGATGCGTGAGATAAAGCTGTTTTCACACATACAGGTAATTCACTTCTCGTTCCTCGCTAAAAGTTCAAATCATTTTAACGTTATTGCGCAACCTTGCCCCTATTTTCACCTGTTGCTGAGTAACGTACATTAACATCCCATGGTCTCTTGAATGTAGCATACCTGTAGCAAGCTCCTTCGTAGTAACTAGCGGTAGAAACAAACGTCAAAGAGGAGCTCCGTGCTACAGAGCGGCGATTGCTAGTTTTTTAAGCCGCTACAGACCTCCATCACAGCTCGGTCGTATCAGCGGCATTTAGTAGATGTGTTGAGCCGCAAAAGAGTTCCTCAACACCGCCTCTGGTGCCCCGCATGGTGGTCCTTTAGGTCAGCGGTAGCTGGTGGTTCAGTTATCCGAGAATAGGTGACTCTCAGCCGGGGACAGAGCACCGCGAGCTGCCGGTCATTTCGGCAGAGATTACGGATAAGTAAGTAATGAAACTACTAGTTAAGAAAAGAATTAATGTTAGTCCCTGTCGCTACCATGTTGTTTGTGTATCTCTATGGCAAACGCGCGGGGCGAGGGCTGAGCCCGTTCGGAGCTATGGGAGCCCAGAGGGGAGCGTCGGCGGATGTTAAGGAGAAAATCGATTTTCATTTAAACAAATCGACGTTAACTACACATTTGAGTTAATCGATAAAATTGTTTTATCGCCCAGCCCTAACTGGATTCTTACAAAAATAAGTATTCATTCAATGTCTTTCTCTCTCTCCAAACAGACACTTTTGTGTATCACATGTCATTTGCATCAGCTCCCTAAAATGAGATTTAAATAGATACAAGAGAATAATAATAATAATAATACTTATATGTTTATTTGATATAGCACCTTTTACAGACAAAGTCACAAAGTGCTTCACATGATAAACATTTGTAAAAATACAGTAGGATCCAACAGAAAAAAAGCAAGGAAAAAATAATTGAAACACCAAAAGACAGTTTTCCTCTCATTAGAATCACAGTTTAATCTCTGACATGAATGAAGATGACCTCAGTCTCTGTGACTGTTCCATCTGTTAAATGTCTGTCTCGCTCCTCTCTTCCTTGCTCCTTTTTTTTAAACATTCCCTTAATGTACTCTGTCTCTGACTACTGCCACCCTCTGGTTGTGCATCAGATGCAACCTGTCTGGTTTTCTTTCAGGGCTCAGCTGCATCTTTAAGGCCGTCCTGGCATGGTGTGATGTAGGTCTGCTCCCTCTTAGTCGATTAGTCGACTAATCGCTCGTTTTGGTCTTAGTCAACTTAGATTTCTTTAGTCGATTAGTCACGTTTGATGCTTTTTTCATGCTGAATGACTTATTTCCAAGAACCGTACGAGCACATCTCTGGTAAACACAAGAATTAAAGTGACTCTTTGCAGAGAAACTCAGATTTACAGATCTGTCGATTAAATCAACTAATCGATTAGTCGATGCGATTGAATGAGTGTTAGTCGACTAAAAATTTCTTTCATCGAGCACAGCCCTAGTGTGATGTGGCTGTTGTTGTAGAAACTTGATTTGTTGGCTTTTAAGACATTTAATGAACAGTGAACGGATGCACAGATATTAATATTAGATATATAGAACAGCAGGAGTCATATACTGTTTGAAAGGTTTCCATTTATTATATCAAGCAGGATGTGGGATCTCTGATAGGGTTGCATCTGTATTTTTCTTGTACAGATGCAACCAAATAGCTGGTTACAGATTTTAAAATGTTAAGGAATTGCTGATTTTCTTCATCTTAAATGATAATAAATTGAATACCTTGAGTCTTTTTTAAATATTGGCCAAACAAAACAAGAAAGACATCACATTGGGCTCAGTTCTTTAATAAATTAAACCATTTAATCAAAAAAGATGTATTATATGTGAATGAAAATAACCTGTTTTAGCCGTAACACACTGTTGTGCTGACGTTATTGCATTTTTAACTAAAACGATACACTTAGTCAAATTGAACTAAACTTATACTATTCTAAATGATTTTAAATCCTGTTCTTGAGGGTGGAAAAACCAGGGAAACATGGCATCAGTGAATGTCTAGTCTGTTGTGACAGTATGTTGAAAGGTGTGGGATAACACCGCCTCTGTTGACATGAAATTGGATTTGCTCCTGTAATGGCAGATTATGAGGTTGGATTGGATACACTAGCTGAATGGCCTTTATGTTACAATATAGCGATTGTTACCACAGGGTTGAAATGCATTCCTCCATCACCCACGGAGTATCATTATGTGATATTCCCATGCTGTCAAAACATGGTACTGGATTCCTAACTCTGTTTTTGTGGGATAAATAATAAAAGAAATGGAATAAAGACAATGGCACATTAACGCATTGAGGCATTATCACATATACAGGAAGTAACAATAAGCTCATTTTTTTTTCTAATACATCAATCAGTGTTAATATTAGAATTATTATCATTGATATTGTCACTATTTTCACAACTCTTTATTAAGGAGAAAAAAAATTGATAGCCCATACATTGAGTGCAAGTCCATATTAGAGATGCGCCGTTTTAACGCGGTCTCCTGTGCGATTGTAGGCCTTCCAGAAGCTTTTAATCAAACCTGCAACTACACTGTCTTTGTACAACAATCCATAATGATAGATCCATAGATCAAGTTATGTAATGTTTGATATCGCTGCATCTCTTCAGGCTAGCGTCATTCTGACTGTTTAGCGTAAAAGCTAACACCTTAGCTTTTTTTCAACGAGTGCTTCGTGCGATCGTAGGTCTTCCAGAAGCTTTGTAATCCAGCCTGGAACTGGACTCACTGGATCTCTTTTGAGTTTCGCCGCACACAGGCACATTGGGTCACTTGCGTTAGAGAAGGTGCGGTTGCAGGAGAAAGGGAAAGTCCAGAGAAAAAGGTGTGGCAGAGGGTCTCAGCCACAAGGTCAGGAAGACGCAGACACAGTAGTAGTAAAACGGGGGGGAAAACAAAAAAACAACATGCAGTCGGGTGTCATCTCTAAAGGTCTTGGTCTGAGGGCAGTGTCAAAGATCACTCAAGCCCCTCTCCTGTCTTTACTTTCTGACCCTAACTTTCCTGAACAAAACAAAACGTTCTCTTTTTTTATTATAAAGTATCTATCCCTAGTTTCACTCACCTAACTCTCCCATAATTGAAACCTAGAGATATTTAGCTCCATGTTGTATACAAGCATTGCTAACATTCTTATTCAGCATAAAAACATAATAAAACATTGTAAACATCAAACCGTTGAAAGGCAATCACATTATCAAGGATGAGGTCACAAGTAAGTACATCAAGTTTATTTGTATAGCACTTATCACAGACAGAGTCACAAAGTGCTTCACAGGCAAAATAAATGCATACATTAAAACAGATCAATAGTCATAAAACACAATAAATCATTGTAAAACACAAACGCGTAAATACAAAATAATACAGTCAGCAACATGGCTAAATGAACGCCTGAAAAAGCATAAATATCTGTATATATACAGTATGTGTAAGTATCTGGATGCAGAATTTAAACAGAAAATAAATGACTACGCAATATATATATTATATATATATATATATATATATATATATATATACACACACACACACACACACACACACTCATGCCTACATATGAACTCAAACATCACCTTGACATTGTCATCTCTCCCCCGCACATTGACAGCTCCAACTGTGATCTGTTCTCTCTCTCCCTCTCCTGCATCGCCTCAATGTGCGCCTTAGTAGCCTAAGCACCTCATTATGCAATGTTGCAGCTCTACACGCTTCATACTGTGACATGCTCAGATTGTTAATGACAAAAGATATTTTTTTTGTGGAGGGTGGGTGATTGTAGGGGGATAGTAATGGCGGTGTTGGGGGGGGGGGGGGGGGCAGGACTGTCCTCCATAAATCAAGTGTGTCAAATTACAAGTTTGTGTTACATGATTAGCATCTACATAATGAGAGAAGTTCATTAGCCTCCTTTATTAGCCGTGATCGGGCTTTCCGGATGCCATGCCGGAAAAGCTTTCAGAGTTTGGGTGCATATTTGTTTATTAAGGTGATGGATCTAACAACTGCATCTCAAAGATTTGTGTGTGTGTGTGTGTGTGTGTGTGTGTGTGTGTGTGTGTGTGTGTGTGTGTGTGTGTGCGCGTGTGTGTGTGTGTGTGTGTGCGTGTGTGCGTGTGCGTGTTTTTTGGTGTTTATTCAGTGAGACATTTAAGCATATGTGTTTAATACAGAAAGGTAACCAGTGTGAATGCATGCACAAGCACACAAATGCTTGCATGAAGAGGTTTGAGTACACAAAAACCCACTTTAGCATGTGGGCATGCAAATATATAGTTGTAGGTGTGTTGTTCATAAACCTCAAACATCACATGTTCCTTCTCCCATGTCACTCACACCCCCACCCCCCTTCTGTGAAGCATCTGCTCAGTACGGAGTGTGTACTCACCTGCCCAGCATGCCAGCTCAATCCACCGTCGCTAAATCCATTTAGTCCCTATGAATTTGCCACGTCTCTTTTTCTGTGCCTGCAGCATGTGTGTTTGCTTTCCCTCGTACCTGACTACGCTTTGAAATCCTTCTCAGAGGGTCAGCCTCTCTAAAAGCTCCCCTGGGATCACTCTGGTTCTTCCTTGCACTCTTCAGCAAAGATTCCACATCTTTTTTTATACTGGATCAACTAGCATACAATGAACATAAAAATAAAGGTAAAGTACTATAACACTTAAGAACATGGCTATAGAATTAAAAGGGTGGCCGTGGTGAAGGAGTTTACCCTGTGGTGATTTAAGGTGGCTCACCAGCCCCATATACTGTATATGCATATCTACCCATATGTAGATTGATGCATGCAATGAAGAACCAGATTTCACAAGCGCAAGTTCCACCCGTAAACTTTTAAGAAGATAATTTTTTGGGGGATTTTCCCTTTATTTGAAAGTGGATAGACATGAAAGGGGGAGAGAGATGGGGGATGACATGCAGCAAAGGGCAGCGGGTCGGATTCAAACCCTGCGCCGCTGCAGGACTCAGCCAACATGGGGCAAACGCTCTTACTAGGTGAGCTAGAGGTCGCCCCCACCCGTAAACGTTTAGCTGTCTGCTGTTAGCACCAGGTGCAGGGGTTAGCACAGCAAGCGGATTGGCGCAGATCAGCTCCAACAGCAACAGAGATAGTTGTGTATAAGGCGTTGCTCCACCGTTGTAGGGTCTGTGAATGGAAACACACCCAACATGCTAACGCACATTCGACCGCATCACCGAAATGTGGCAATTCCCAGGACGAGGAAAAAAAACCAAACCAGAGCCCAACTACTTATCCCGCCTGCTTTTAGCAGCCTATAGACAGCGATTCAGGGAAAATTACACTCTTAACCCTTGTATTCGTTATGCTTTTATTTAACATTCAATACACATGCATTAAAATGTAAACAAGAAGAGCCTAGCTTCATTTAAAAAAAAAAAAACATGAACATAACAGTTGTGGCAATTGCTTGCCATCCACTGTGGTTGGCTTGTCAACAGCGCTGGATTGCAATATTGCGACAGCCCTATGGGTATTATCTCCATATGATGGTTTTGTGCATTTAAAAAATTCCAACTTGTAATGCTAGCTGCTCTGAAAATACCACTTAGTGCTGGTGTAGCCACTGGTACTGGAATAGATGAAAAATACATATTTCAACACTACTGACAGCTTTTAAGTTACAATAGACTCGAGAAAAAAATGTTTTTTGTAAAATGAAAATGTGAATATACCTAAAAGTTAGATTTACTGAAAATATTCTTACATTGATATTACATAGTTAACATTTGTGTTGCTATGTACTGGTGAATGGCTATTTTTTTAATCTATTTATCCTTAATGCATTTGCTCCTGATTACCCACTTATGTCCTTAACATGGATCTAACCCTAATTAGTATAATTTAAAGTCCTGCTGCAGGCAATAGTCAAGACAAATCCATCTTTATATCCCACTGGGACACACTGTGCTTCTGTGGGTTTACAAAACCGCAGAACACATAAAATGTGTTTTAAGTTTATATTACTCTTATCTGGAAGAAGAAGAAAACTTGTTGTGCTTCATCACGTCCTGATGCCAATGTCGTATTTCTACCCACTACCCCGGCACCATATTTGAAATATATTACTTTGGTTGGCTTATTTGTGTGTCTGTGGGGAAAAAAATTTGCCTTAACAGAGAAATACAGTACACAGACACAAACACACAGACATATATTCCCTGTGTGCTCTTGTGGCTCTTTTTGCCCCTTAGTTTTCGTCTCTCTCTTGGCCTGAACATATCGTAAGTGTGGAATGAGGATGTGAAGTGGTAAGTGGCAAGGCATGACTCTTCCTTCCCCTTGCGTGCGCACACACACACACACACACACACACACACACACACACACACACACAAAAGTCTCTGCTTGTATCTTGCCCTTCCTATCTCAGTGGTATTGAGGTGCTATCTTTCTCTAACCTGTCAAGGTTGTCAGGTCCTGATGGATGGCAAACAGATAGGGTGGAGGGAGGGACAGGAGCATCGGGACATGAACAATGCTCCCTTCTGCATTCTGCCCTTGCTCTGTTTCAGCCTCTACACACAGCTGCTGGCTGCCTGGTGATAGTGGAATGCTTAGCAGTGGGATTTCTTTGAAAACTGTACATTTTCTCAAGCTGCTTGTGTTTTTCAGCCGGTTCTGACATTTTAGAGTGACTCTGTAGTTGTCATTAAGAGTGGCTCAAATGTACTCATCAGAGCCGGTCTTCCAGAGATATCCGTTTTTGATATTTACAGTATATGATGTTCTTGGATTTACAATGCCTTCTGCTTCACATGTGCACATTGGACGTCAAGAAGCTCTTAGACCAGCGAGCATCATTCATGGCGGCGAGCTCCTCTCGCACTACGCCTTTGAAATGTAATTATGTGGCGATTGGTGAAGTGTGGATGCGGATGTGGCAATTTATGGGCAACGTAGTCCTAATGGATGGCAACCAAGCCGCTCCATCCAGTCCACACACTCCCCCTACACTCTCCAAGGCCCTGGTGCAGATTAGAATAAACGAGGGATGGCGCGACGGAGGTTGAGGCGATGAGTACATGGCCCAGTACAAGGAGAGGGCAGTGCATGTAATCTGTGTGTGACTGATCTCCCAGCTGATACTGTCTATCTGATTCAGGGTTAATGGTATAGATTTGAAGCTAATGAATGATTCACAGGTTCACAGATGGCTGTTTTAGGTGGAAAGTGAGGCCACTTGAGCCATGCTATTGAAGTAGCTGTTAGGGTAGACAGATTTGTTTTTGAGTTCTCAGTTTACCTGCGATAAGTGAAAACCTGAAAAACAAACTGCAAAACACCCATTCACCCTCATACTTAGAATGGCATGCAGCTTGAGAGCTTCAAGGTCACACACTGGGTATCACATGAGGACCAATTTAGCTTGCTGAAAGGGCGCCGGCCCAGCTCGGATTGTTTTCCTGTGGACATAATTAACTGTGAATAGAGATTAGGATTACTTCATTTAGGTAATCTGGCCCAGGACTCCCCAGCCAGCAGTGGTCGGGGGAGATAGAGGAGGATAAATTGGTAATGTCTTATAATGAGCAGCTACAACAGGCACGCTTTGGCCCCAACCAGACAAACAAGCATGCAGTCGCCCCATTGCCTTCTCCTTCCATTGCGACAGGGCCTAGAATGGGAAATCATTTTTCCATTTATTTTTTAATCATTTTCTCAATTTCCCCATCCATATCGTCCATGCCGAAAGTAATTTAATCTGTGGGCCACTTCAAAAGACACTTTTTTTTTTTTTTTTTTTGCGCATGCTCACGCTTCTCAAAATGACACACATTGCATGTCTGTAGACTTGGACGCACATGCACACACACTTCTCCCCTTTCCTTAGGGGCACGGTGTCATTTTGGGGAAATGTGTCGTTAAGCTCCTTTCTCATTCCAACTAAATGTTGTTATTTACTGTAGGTATGTGTTATCCCTGGAAGGCAATATGTTGCGTGATGAGGAAACATGAGCAGAAAAGAAAACTAGAGTCAAAACTAAGCTGTTTATGGTTGCATATGTGGAAATCATCATCTCAGAAAAAATGTTTCACCTCATCTTTGGCCAAAATGGCATTTGCTTGTCACCCAAAAAAAGGGTAAGAATAAAAGCTAAATAAATAATAAAAAAAAAAATATGAAAAAATCCTTTGAACTTTGCTTCAAGCCTTCCAGACTGTGTTTACTTCATAAAGCCATATTTGGCACCAGCTTTGCAGTGCACACAGGCTTAACAGTTTCCCTGCATTCAAAGCAAAGCAGCAAATCCCATCCAAAAGTATATGTTTTCTCTCCCCAGCAATCACAGTGGAGAGCTGTCTGTCTGTCTGCCACCAAAAACTGCTTGCAATTGTACGCACTCTGAAGATTTTTGTTTACCCTATTTAAACTGGTGGTAACAGTATAAAGAAGACAATACCCAACAATGAGCAGTGCCCCTGTGATTTTCTAAATGTATACTATGTAGCAGACCTCCTAAGGATAAATCATTTCTGCTGACAAATAATAAAGGAGAGGTGGTGGATTGTAGGCACTGACCCATAAATATTTAAGTACAGGGGGATTATTACAGAGTTGGGTTTTATAGGAAGCCTGGACTCTGATTGTAGTATCTTGAAGGGATTGTGAATGGGTTTCTGTGCGCACATTTGTGCAGCCCTCGGTGTCAGGCTTCATAACTTATTTGTGTTGATCATTTTGTTTATTCTTTTTATGTTCTCAGACATCTTACGACTGCACATCAAGACCTCGCTGTCTGTGTGATGTGTTTATGTGAGCTCCAGCAGACCCTTTTTGTTGTTAACGGAATTTCTTTTCTCTTCTTCACAACTTTGACCCCAAACAGCATCATAGCTGGACTGGTGTATGACAGAATGATTATTGTTTTATTTATTAATTTAAATAAACGTATTCGTATTGTGACTGATACAATAATAATTAACCACCCTGGGGTGATGTAACAGAGAGCAAGTAACTTCTTAACATTATGTTGTAGACTAAATTCTTAATTTAGTGAGCATCAGACTGGCAGAGTGAGAAAGAGAGAGAGAGCTTAAAGGGTGTATGAGAGGTAATTTTTTATAAGTTTTAGAGGAATCCCAGCGCCTCTTTTCTCATTCAGCCCACTGACCCCCAGCCTCTCCCCAGTGGTGCAGACCAGCTCTCGCCTTCCTCTTGGCATCTATTCGTTGGTGGATGAGGAAAAATGACTGTGACATTACCTATCGATTCCACATTAACGCATCGGGCTCCAATGCTGCCTCAGACACATTGATTTCTATTTTGGTTGTCTCTGGAGAAAAGTGAGACCTGCTTGGCTTTGAAAAATGGATGGGGTGTCCTTTTTTAAATGGCTACCAGCCTACAACTTGGTGTTTTCCCAGAGCCAAAGGCATGCTGCATTGCTTAACGTTATGTAAGCATGCAAGTGGAGAGTCATTATTTTCTTTCCGTTTCAGGTCTAATTCCTCCTTGGCATGCTCTGTGCACTGACCAACATGCACAGTTGCACATCGGTACACCAGAAATCATTGGTTGAAATGGGTTTGGAACCTGCTGTTCTCACCATGAGCGTAAACCGGACTTGGCTCAGGAATACACAAAGATCTCAGCCGCATTTTGAATTACACTAAATAGTATGCCATCATTCAGCTGAGAAAAGCTTTTTGCATATGTTGACATAATTAGCCAACACTATACAAATGAGTTATGTAGCTGCTGCAGTAGTATCATGGTCTTTGTTCAGCATCTGGCTGGTGGTGTGCAGGCAGGCCTGCATGCAGGATAATAGGGCTGATGGCAGGTGGCAATTTGTGTTGGGCATCTAAAAAGCCTTTCTCTCTGACGGTTGGTGGAAGCACAGTCATGCCAGGGTGGACACATGAGAATAAGCCAGGCAACGGTGCCAAGCTCTACCAGCCAGTAACTTGGTCAGCTCATTGGTCGGTTGATGTGCTGGTGATTTGGCAGAGTCTAAACACCACAGGGCAAAGTCAAGACTGCTAATTAAATTTTCTACGATTCCTTCAATTATCAGCTTTCACATTTTTTTGGGTAAAGTCTGGGATCTTACTTGCATTTTAGTGATGCAATAAGTAAGCGGTGCATCTTACGACAATTGGAATCATATTGATTACAGTGCACAGATGTCGTGTGTCTGATTTCAGGTTATTGGATGCTAATAAAAAACACAGCGGTAATGCTTATCCACCCTCACTAAATTGTCCATGAGTAACAGCCCTGTGGGACGCTGGTATTCAGGGTGAGGGTTGAGGAGTTGTGGTTGTCCAACCTAACATACTGGGGTCTGATGGTTAGGAAGTCCAGTATGCATTAGCAGAGAGAGATGTTGATGCCAAGAGTTTGGAGGAGATGATGGTGTTGAATGCTGAGCTGAAATCGATGAACATCATTCTCACATAGGTATTGCTGTTGCCCAGGTGGTAGAGGGCTGAGTGTCATGCTGTAGAGATGGTGTCCAGTGCGGGTCATAGGCAGGTTTTTATAGATGAGCCAGAACCAGCCTCTCTAAGCACTTTGTGATGGTGGGGGTGAGTGCAACACGGCAAACGTTGTTTAGTCCGTCTGCAGTGGAGTGTTTTGGCACTGACACGATGGAGGTGGTTTTTAAAGCACGTGGATACAGCTGCTTGGGCCAGGGACAGTTTGAAAAGGTCAGTCAGGACCTCAGTCAGCTGCCCAGGACAGGCCCTGAGCACGCGGCCAGGGATGCCTTCAGATATGGCTGTGCAATTAATCGAAATTTAATCGTGATTATGATTTTGGCTCCCAATGATCACAAAAACAGAATAATCGAGAAAAACAATTATTTAGCTCATTTCATTTTGCAAGTAAAGTCTTATTTTCTCTTGTGTTCTGAATGAAAAAAATAAAGTTTAAATAGGAAAAGTATTAAGGCAAAGTTCACAGTTGTATGTGTTTTTTTTAATGTTGATTTATTTAACTTTTTCCACTGTTTTTAAAGTTCAATAATTGCAACATCTTTCCAGAAATCAACAAGTAATCGTGTTAAATTATCGTGATTTCAATATTGACCGAAATAATCGTGATTATATTTTTTTCCATAATCGAGCAGCCTTACATGCATTAATCCTGCTCAGTGCAATGCACACATCTGTGGGGGAGAGTGTGAGGGGCTTGTTGTGTGCACGGAGCAGGTGGGTGGGTAGGTTTGTAGTCTGTGATGGCCTGGATACCCTGCCACAACGTGTCGGGGGTCGTAGTTGTTGTTAAAGTGCTCCTTAATCTGTAGTTTGGGGCTGTGCTTGGCCCACTTGATGCTCTGAAAGCATTGGCTTTCAGCTGTAGGTGGACCTCTCTGTTCATCTGTGCCTTCTGATTTAGCTGTTTAGCGGTATGATTTAGCATAGTGTAGCACGTGTTTTCTGTTTTACATCCAAATACCATCCCCTTAGACTTAGCAACACTAAAGGTTCCCTCACTCACTGAGTTGTTATTGTTGTTAACCCTGTTTTAGCAGCAACTTTTTACAGATTATTTTTTTCATTTTACATGAATATTTATACAAACAGTTTTACCACTTATCTTTCTGTAAACCCCATAATTCTAGCAAAGTGCAGAAATGCACCTGGTGTCTATGAGCTGATCACTGCATGCATCTGATTTTGTTTTGTATGCAGCCACAAATTCCCATAATTCCCATTACACGTGCTATAACTTCGCTGTGACAGATTAAGTGAATGCCTCCCATCGTATCTGATATACTGTATACTGGACCTCTTGAGAGGAGCGAGTTTAGTTTTTGCTTGCCAGTGTGTCAGAAGTACAGTGTCTTTGTGTGTGTGTGTGGGTGTGTGGGTTTGTGTGTGAGAAGAAAAGTGTGTGCAGAACTAAAAACAGGGAGTGCTTACTCACAAGACCTCCCTCGGTCATCCCTTGTTCCCAAAGCTGTGCTTCCAGTCAATCACGTCAAGACCACTGAGTGTCAAATGACAGTTGAGCGCGCATGATCATCGTTTTGGCGTTTTTATATAAAGAAAGACAATGATTCAGACTTCACTCTTTATAAAGAAAGACAATGATTTACACATCAAACAAGATATATCTAGAAAATTCATTATAACATTGAAAAGAAATCTCAAAATACTGTGCCAATCATGGAACATAATGGGAAATTACATGCAATATCATGGACATAATCATGAACATTCCCAGTCAACCATACACGCTTACTGTACTTTAAATTTGATATAGGCCTAGGACAAACAAAGCTATACGCCACATCCCTACAGTCCACCTGTGTTTATTTTTGGTATCGTGTACATTTGGGATTTGCACCTAACTGATTAGGTTAGTGACTATATATTTTGGACACTATATATTTGCAATCTGTCCTGCTTTAAGATGCAACTGCTGCACAACAAGTTCCCTGATCATAAATGCAGTTCTATCCTATCTGATCCTATCTTTTCTCATCAGTGCATGCTCTTAACTTTACCTGCCGTGCATTTGAATTGTATCTGTGTGACATATAATAAGCAGGTTCTTTTTTTACAAAAGACTTCTTTTCTAAATGTGCTTACAGGGTTGACACAGTTGATGCAGGACAAAACGTACAGACCTACTGAATGAAGTGTCTACAAGTCATATAATCAGAATGCAGTGCTTCTGTAATGCACATGCACATATTCATATACTCACTGTGCAAGTGCACACGGACACATGCACATAGTGTGATCAGTTCACAACAGTGTTCATGTTAACCACACTGGATGTTGAACCAGTGAATGCAGCACAGTGAACCATTCAATGTATTACAGCATGATTCCACATATATTACCATCCATTATAAGACTAGTAGTGCTCACACTTAACAGTAATACAACTTCATAAATCCCCCTTGGGGATTTTATTTAATATTTGCACTCTTCTTATTTGTGTAAGACATACAGGCAATACACACACACACATGCACATGCATTGGAGAGATGTCAGCGGGGGGCTGTCCATGGACAGGCACCCTGAGCAGTTGGGGGTTTGGTGCCTCTCAGGCAGTGCCCAGGAGGTAAACTGGCACCTCCCCTACCAGTCAGTCAACACTCCGTACTTGGTCCGGCAGGGACCCTACAGGTTCCCAAGACAGGTCCCCACAGACTGAGCTACTGCCCCCTAATGATAATGATGATAATCACTGTGTTCAGATTCTCCAACTGGTTTGCATTAATGTGTGCTTATCCGGGTGTGACTATGTGCAATTAGAATTGGCTGAGTTGTCGGGAAATATGTGTGCCACGGCTAACAGTGCCAGCGGCCCCTGAAGAACAAAAGACACGACACAGACACTGTAGAGCTTTCATGAGAAACATGGTGGGGAAGTGTTCGTACCTGAGAAGAATATTTGTTTGTACATCTCTCCCACATGCATGACTCTCCCCTCCTCCCATCTTATCACCATCCACTTTTCTGTCCAACAACTCCTCTAACACCCTCCTGTCCCCAACAAATTGTAGCCCCAACTCTGACTCTTCTCTGTTCTCCTTATTTCCTTTGAAATGCCCGCACCTCTGAATTCTCCTCTGTATATCTGTGGAACCGATGGCATTAGGGCTCAACTGATGAATTTGTGGACAGGATGCTCATGGAAAAGTATGATAATGTAAACAGATAGAAGGTGCAAAGAAACTGGGAGGGCGGTGGAGAAGTAGAAGAAAATAAATACAAGACTGCTGGAGAGATGGAAGTATTCACGTGTGTGTTTTTTCTGGCATAGAGAAAGGAAAGTGTGGGAGGAGAGAAAGTGTCACGAGGGAAAATGCTCGGGATATTCAGCAAGAAAGAGGGAGAGATATAGAGCAAGAGGGATAGGGATTTTGATGATGACGATGATGATGCATCACCAGCACAGTTGATAAAGAGAGAAATGGATGGGGGGAGAGAGAGGAAATGTCCACACAATTACTGTGGCTGCCAGATAGAGGCTCATGAAATGGCACTTGGCGCAGCAGGCCTTTGCTCCACGCAGCTGGTGGAGCGGAAGAGAATGGGCTTTGACAGCAGGGAGAAAAGATGGCACGGAGGAAGTGAGGGCGGAGGAGGAGAGGTTGCAGGGATGCATGGGGAACCAGCTTGGGGGGATTGGAAACACGGTGCGTCTTGTGTACAGGGCAGGGAAGGTGGAAGATGGCTTGGTGGGGAATGGGACACAAAATTGTCACAAGGAGGTGTCAATCCTTGTGAAAATGCGGAGAGGGAGGAGGAAAGGATGCAGGGATATCATCGAGAGGGAGTGGGGAGTATCGTATAGTCTATATAGTATAGGGATGTCATGCGACAGGTCATGTTTTCTCTTTTTAATGGGCTACTACAGTATATATAGTAGCAGCGTTTACACTCATGCTGTATGTTTCTCTCATTAATCCATCAAAATAACGTGATTAGATGCAAAAAGCTGCACCTGTATTTGTATTTACACAGGGTTTATGTGGGTGTATGTTGATGTGAAAACTGTAAAATAAAACAGTATGGAAATGTAGCATGTCGTGTGTAAAAACTGCAAGTAAAATTCCCTACTTTTGATGTTTAATTGCTATGGTGCACCACTTTATGTTTCCTGGGCAGCGTTGGAGTGTGTTGGGGTGTGTGCTGATACAGTGTAGGCACAGCAGAGACTCTGCGAGTGTGAATGTGTGTGTTTATCTGCGCGACTGAGTCAATCGTGAGAGCGGAGTTTAATTGAATGAAGAGAAAGCTTAGGCAATCAAAGCAGGGAGAGCATCTTTGCTGGCACTCGGCAGCAACAAGATGGCCAGTCAATGCTGATTTCAATAACTCTTTAATTATTGGTGTCAGAGCTCCTTTGGATCATTTTGCGCTGTGTGAGCATGCAAGACAGAGAAGGAGGAGAGGCAGCGAGATATGGATTCTCAGTACTGAAACATTAATGAAATATGAATGACGGGAGATACAGGAGGTGAGGGGAGGGGATAACTGTGATGGAAACGTCTCTTCTGTAATAATGATGCTGAGAGATTTGGTTTTAGGGGGAACTTTGGATGGGTGTGAGGGAGAAAAGATGGCAGGTTTACATCTTTCTCACTTATGCACATACTTCTCTCTCTGCATCTCAACTCCCATAGCAACTCGAGCTTTCTCAACTCCCTCTCTCTCCCTGTTGAAATTGCCCTCCTCTTCTGTCAGTCTCTTATACTCCTACCTTATTGTGGGGAATACCTCACATTACGCCTCTTCTCCTTCCTCCCTGTTCCTCTGCTGTGTTTGGATCACACTCCTTTAGCGGTGTATGAAATTAGGATTTTTGACACTGTACTGTACTTTCCGTCCACATCTCACATTTTGTGCAACCCCAGAAGCTTATAAGTGTAAGACAGTTTACTTCATGTTGCTTCGTGGCCTCTTCCCATGATATTATTCTCAAATGCTGGCATCAGGGTTTGGACAGTTTTAAAACCTATAAAATGAATGGAGTGTGGAAAGGTCTGCTATTAAAGGCTGTCTTCATGCCTCTCCGGCCACAATTACCAGTAATTTCAAAATAACCTGCTCCCATCCTGGTGTCCCCTTTCTTTTCCTTCCTATCTCCTCCTGCCATAAAGAACACAAGACCAAGCTCAGTGGGGATTACCTTTTTCTCCTATCCTGCAATGTTTGTGTGGAGGAGCCAGACCTTACATCGCAGTGCTGTGGAGTAAGGTCTGGCAATGTTGCTATATGTGGCCAAAAAGCCAGGAAATCCACTTTTATACCCTGTTAGTGTGACCAACAACCCTTCTTTTCTGTAAAATATTCCTTTTAAAAATGCAATTTATTAACTTTAAAAACATTATAAAATATAACGGCACTTTGAAAGAAGTGGTAACTGTGAGCGCACGTTTATTCTTTCCCATAAATATCACATGAACTTGTACATATTGCACAGCAATGTGACTGTCACTGTCTCTCCACCGTTAACAATGGCTGGAGTTGTCACAATACACCCTGCGGTGTCAAACGTACCTTATCTCTTTAGTTCTTCATTCAAGGTTAGCTAGCTGAGCCTCGGGGAACACTTCAGATGTCTGCAGCTTAAAGAGTTGTGACATTGACACAGGAGTCACAGCGGACTCACGTCTCCTACATTGACAAGGTTGTGATGAGGCAGCCATCATATTAAGGGAAGACGCAGAACGTGCAGTGTCGTTTTCAATGCAAAGCGCACTTGGGTGAGAAGAGGTCTTCTGTTTGCGGAGTTTACACTTAAAAAGAAACCCAACAATCTCTCTAAATACCCATAGGCCTCTGGAAACACATACACACTGCAGTGCACACACAATAAAACACCCACGCACACTCGCTCAGCGACTGCCCACACTACTGCACAGAGGAAGTGCCTGTGTGTGTTTCACTGAAGCAGCAATAGCATTCTAAGCCTACAGATAGTCAGGCAGAGACATGAAATTAGTGGGACAGATAGGGTCTGATGTCTAATTAACTTACTGTCTTCAGAGTGTGTGTATGTGTGTTTCCTTAAATCCAAGGCAAGCAATGATTACTGGGTAGAAGGAAGCGAGTGGGAGAGAGAACAGGGGTGCAGTGGTGCAGAGAAGGAGGGTGTTGTATAGGAAGTGCCACTGCAGTTAGTATGAACGCAGCTGTATGTGTACTTTAAATATAGATCAGCTGCCATACTTCTCACTGGGCATTGTATATTACCCAGAATTCCTCCGTAAGAAGGCTGTTAAATAAACAATGAAAATACAATTGGATGTGATCTTTTCATTGGCTGTGGTGATCATGCTTTCTGTGTCAGCTGCAGCAGCCATCAAAAAAAGTATCACTACATAACTAAAGATCATATCAGAAAGCCCGCTGATGCACCTATGTGAGGAGAAAAAAGCCTGAGTTGTTTCACACAGATTTACAGTGAGTGATGGAGAGGGTCCTGCCCCTCCACAGGCTGAATTCTCTTCAGCAGTTGCCGACATGGAAGCCAGAGCCAAACATTTCTGGGTAGAGCACCGCATTGCGAATGTTGCGTACAATGCAAACACCTGATGGGTATTTGCTCGCATTGCACGTTCAGCCTTTTTCTGAACTGAAATTCCCTGTGATGCTACATGTGCAGTATTTGCTCACAGGCTTTTTTTTTTTTTTAGCAAAAAGCAAAGAAAGGCGAGTTTTGACGGCTAGTTTGACTGCAAAATATCTCTCTATGTATGATTGAAAAACAAACTCACTAAGATACAGAAGTCAAACAGGAAGACATGGAGAGGCAGGGGCAGAGGGAGGCAGTGAATTAGACTATTTAATTAGACCAGACATGGAGTGCTATCTGCGTGTATCACACAGGCTAGGCCTAAAGGGGGAAGTATGAAGGGAAAGTCACTCTCAAGCTCCACTAATGGGGCCCCTTTAGGATCAAACAGGGTGGTCGATGCTTTTTTTAAGCTTATTTACTTTTTGTGCATGTGAGTGTGTGTTCATCTTACCAAACATCTCACTGTGTTCAAACTGTTCAAAGGTTGGCTCCAACAGCTGAAGTCATCACTGTAGACATTGAGGTTAATGCGTGACTTTTTTGCCATTATCATCCTCAGCGGCAGCACAGCCGCACACAAATAGAGCCTCTTGCTAAGCCTGGTGTCATATCAGTCTTGTGTGGCTAAGCAGGATGTTCACTGAGTTGTGAAATTGAAATGCAGCCTTGGTTATTAGACAAACAGCCCATCACCCGTACTGCTAGTTCACTGTCAATAGCCACTGTAGCGTCAACTAACAACACAACTCATTTGTTGATTAAGAAGAGCTGCATGTGTTGTGTATGCTTATGTTCGCTCATGCAAGTTTATGTGTGTGTGTGTGTGTGTGTGTGTGTGTGTGTCTGTGTGTCTGTGTGATTGCACTTAGGTGCCATCAACCGAGGCTACATGAGTGTGAAATATTAATCCTAAGCAGCAGTAGAAATGAAAACATGACCTTTAGTTAAATATCCCATTTTAAGCCATTAACCTTGTGACAGAGACATACACATATTAGTTTACAGTATAGTGTGTGTGTGTACACAGCCTACAGGGTTTAACCTACATGCAAATATCATTGGTATACTACAGTTAAAAATAAACCAAAACTTTTTTATTAATTTAGGAAAACTGAGTGATCTTTGATTTTCCAGCAATTTCTCATCTCATACCCAGTCGAGCTCTACATACTAGGGTTGCACGATATTGACAAAATGTGATATTGCGATATCGATTGTGAATATTGCGGTATAGATACTCATTTCAATATTTTTAAACATATGTAAAATTGCAAAAGTTACGGGAAAACACATCAAAATAGATTCATAACAAATAAAAGAAGTTTTCTTACAACACAAGGTTTATTTCAACTGACAGTCGTATTGGACTGGTCCAACATGAATAAATAAATAAGGACCACGTCTACAGAACAGGACATGTTTTACTGGTTGTACAGAATCAAATAAATAAATAAAGAGAACAGGACACAACTTTTCTTTCGCTTCTCTGTTTCGTTCCGTTTAGTTGTCTTTATCAATTTCTTCACTTACACTTCTCTGTCAAAATATGAACACACGTGGTACGCTCCATAGGGTTTGTCACGTAGTGGACCCGTGCGCTGACGTGCACTAACATGTGCAAGTTGCACGGTAACTGGCCAATGAAACATGAGCATTATAGCGTTTCAAGTGGGCTCTAAATCAAACACAACTAAGCCACACAGCCAACGGACGGGGCGCAGCGCTCCACAATATAAACAAAATATTGCAACTATTGCAACCCCTTTCGATATAATATTGCGCAGCGTGATATTGGGATAACGATATTGAGTCGATATATCATGCACCCCTACTGCATACTGCAAAACACTTGGGTAAATGTTCACTGTACTTGTCAGTTCAGAACTTATTCGTTTGATTCCCTTAGTTTAGTCATGTACAGGAAGTAACGCATATAGTGTACAGACAAAGACACGGTTGTTGTAAAGATGACAAGTAAAGAAATCACTGGGTTTGAGATCTCCATAGCTTATCGTGTCCTTGTTTGAACATATTTATTTTCATGTGAAGCCAGTCAGCTAGCAGGGCAGGATGAGGTCATCTACCTTAAATGACGTCAGGGAACAGCCAGGGGCAGGCTATTAATCGTGAGGATCGGGAGAAATCCCAGTGGGCTGGTAACATTTCAGAGTGATTACTGTGGTCTATAACTAACTATATTGAGCCTTGCTGCAGGCTGAGCTGAAGAGCTGTGTGCTCGTATCACCATAGTCTTGCATTGCCAGACCTTCCTCCACAGCGCTGTGGAGGAAGGTCTGGCAATGCAAGACTACAGTGCCTGACAAAAGTCTTGTCGCTTATCTAAGTTGTAGGAACAACAAATAATAACTTGACTTGTAGTTGATCAATTGGAATCAGAAATGGTTTATATGAAAGGCAAAGGCTTCTGGATTATGCTTATTATACCAAAATAAAGTTTTGTATCATTCATTGAGTTTTATCATTGAATTAGGACAGAAAGGTCAGATTTGGCTTGGACAAAAGTCTTGTCGTGTCTTTATATGATTCAACCAATCACAGATTAGAGTTTCACCTGTGACAAATACTGTAATTAACACATTCCTGGGTGTGTATAAAAAGAACTCCAGCACACCAGACCTTCATGTGAAGTGCAACCTGACCTCTCACAACATGCCAAAGATTCAACCACAGACCAAAGTGCTGATCATCAAGAGCCTGAAGACCAAGTCTGCTGCTGAGGTGGCAGACATCTTCAATGTATCCAAACGTCAAGTGGAAAGGATAAGAAAAAGATTTGAAGAAACTGGTGAAGTTCATGACAAGTCCAGGTCAGGCAGACCCCATAAGACAACTGTTCGAGAGGACCGTTTGTTGCTTCGACAGTCCAGGGCCAGCCCTTTTTCTGGGCTGGCCACCAGAAACCCCTGTATCTATAACAACAGTTTGTCGAATTCTCTCACGCAGTGGTCTCCATGGCCGAATTAGTGCTCACAAACCAGTATTAAACAGAAGACAACTAAAAAGTGTGTTGCTTTTGCAAAGGCCCACAGCTTGGTGAAAGGACGGACAGTGGAAAAGTGGCAGAAGGTTGATTTTTCTGATGAATCATCCATTGAACTGCATCCCAATTGCTGCAAATACTGCAGAAGACCTGTTGGAACCCGCATGGACCCAAGATTCACCCAGAAAACAGTCAAGTTTGGTGGAGGAAAAATCATGGTTTGGGGTTACATGCAGTATGGGGGTGTGCAAGAGATCTGCAGAGTGGATGGCAACATCAACAGCCTGAAGTATCAACAAATTATTGCTGCCCATTACATTCCAAACCACAAGAGAGGGCAAATTCTTCAGCAGGATGGGGCTCCTTGTCATACTTCAGCCTCCACATCAAAGTTCCTGAAAGCGAAGAAGGTCAAGGTGCTCCAGGATTGGCCAGCCCAGTCACCAGACATGAACATTATTGAGCATGTCTGGGGTAAGATAAAGGAGGCTTGGAAGATGAAACCAACGAATCTTGATGAACTCTGGGAGTCCTGCAAGACTGCTTTCTTTGCTATTCCAGATGACTTCATCAATACGTTATTTGAGTCATTGCTGAGACGTATGGATGTAGTCCTCCAAGCTCATTTTCTTTTTCCCAAGGCACCATGACTTTACGTATGCTCTGATGTTATTGTACCATGTTTGTGTATTCACAATAAAGTATAATTTCTACCGTACATTACTGTATTTTTGTATGCGACAAGACTTTTGTCCAAGCCAAATCTGACCTTTCTGTCCTAATTCAATGATAAAACTCAATGAATGATACAAAACTTTATTTTGGTATAATAAGCATAATCCAGAAGCCTTTGCCTTTCATGTAAGCCATTTCTGATTCCAATTGATCAACTACAAGTCAAGTTATTATTTGTTGTTCCTACAACTTAGATAAGCGACAAGACTTTTGTCAGGCACTGTATGGTGATACGGCTGGTCCATAAAGCATTCCAGGATGGGAGAAAAACATGCTTTGGTTTATCGGCATTTCTTTCAACCAATCACAATCGTCTTGGGCGGATTAGGGTTATAGAGCAACGGTGCTTCTGCAAAATAGCCTCGGGAAGGAACTTGTTTTGGTGAAACATGTGTACGTTCAAAAGTTGTTTTAGTCGTGCAACAGAAACCTCAGATTGTACAGATAGTCTAGCTAGCTGTCTGGATTTACCCTGCAGAGATCTGAGGAGCAGTTAACCATAGTCCTCAGAAATCCACCACACTGTAAAAAAAAAAAATCGTAAAAAAACGGTAAAAAGTCTGGCAGCAAAGTTGCCAAACACTTACCGTCAAATTACAGTAAAAAACCTTACATTATTTTACAGAAAAATTCTTTTTTTAAATACAGAAATTTCCTGTAAATATTTTCTGTATTTTTACAGTCTAACTATTGTAGAATTAAAACAAATTCTTGTTATAAAACATTTCTAGAATGTTAAACAACTGTATAAATCTTTATCAAAACTAAGAAATATTGCAGAAATACCTTAAAATTAAATAATTTAAATGAAAACAGCTGTTTTCATACGGTTTTCTTTGGTAAATTCACAAGATTATTCAATCCATCCACAAGAACTCCCTGTTAAAGTACAGATTCCTGGAAGTAAAACACATAAGAATTATGTAAAATGACTTTCAAATACCCTCCTTTAGGCATTTATTTTATGATTATCCAATCTATTTACGGTAAATTCCTGTTTAATACTGTTTTTTTACTGTACAAAAAAGAGAAGATAATGGGATAATACCTTCCAGAAACATTGTAATAATAGTCATTACTTTATATAAACAATATTTGAGAGTATTTACAAGCAACTCTCCAATATATCTACATACTTTTACCATTAATATATGTTGTTTACTTTAAATAAACATTCATTTATAGTTATAAAAGGCAACTCTCCAATATATTTACATACCTTTACCATTAATATACGAGGTTTACTTTATATATACAAGCAAATATCCAATATATACACATAGTTTTACCATTATTGTATGGGTGTTCACTTTATATAAACATTATTTGCCCGTAATAACAAGCAACTATCCAATATATCTACAGACTGTACCTCATTATTGTATGGGGGCTTACTTTATATAAACTGTTCTTTATAGTAATTACAAACAACTATCCAATATATATATATACTTTTACCATTATTGTACGGGGTTTACTTTATATAAACATAGTTTTATAGTAATTTAGAAGCAACTCTCCAATATATCTACATACCTTTACTATTAATATATGAGGTTACTTTATATAAACATTGTTTTATAGTAACTTAAAAGCAACTATCTGGTATATCTACAGACTTTTCCTCATTGAGGTAGGGGGTTTACTTTATATAAACATTATTTGACAGTAATAACAAGCAACTCTCCATTATATGTACATACATGTTTATTTTATATAAACTTCATTTGACAGTAATAACAAGCAACACCAATATATCTACAGACTTTTCTTATAAGTGCATGGGATTTACTTCATAAACATTATTTGACAGTAATTACTATTACTAACCAATATATGTTCACAACTTCCTCATTAGTAAATGGGGTTTTGAATGTACAAAAACCAAAAGGGCTATGTAAAAGTGCAATTGCATCAACTACTTTTACACGCAATAAATATATAATTTTTTCTGCTGACATTTTACAGCATTGTCCAATCCATTCACTGAAGATCCCTATTTGAGATGTATGAGATTTTAAGATGTATCATAACCAGAAAGTATTATAGAATGACCATTTACTGCATGCTTTACAAAGAAATGCACTATTTAAACAGTGCTATCCTTAAAGTTCACATATGAATAAACTTATGGGAGCAAAAACTGTCTGGTACATTGAATTATAGCAAAAGGGGAACTATGGGCAATTTGGGAATTCATACATGTGTGTTAAAAATGTCAGTGAACATGAACAACTCTCTCCAAAATCCAAAAACTCAAATTTGTGATGTCATCTGATATAATGTCTGGAGCTTTTCCAAAAACAATGAATTGAGAAATATTTGAAAGATGACACTGAGATCACCCAGGGGGATGTTCAGAGGTAACGGGTAGAGTTTCTGTTTCAGAAATAAAATGCTAACATAGAATAAACCTCATTTGGTTTTTTTTTATTCTACAAAATTAGTTTCACATTCATTGTCTATGAAGCAGCTTAGTAACCTGATGACATCATAGTTTGAGTCTTACATTTCTGGTTTGTGGCTTCGCCAGAGAGTAGCTCTTAATCAAAAATATCAGAGGTGAGATTAAAGACCATTGCACACCAGGGACGATTATTTCGCATGTCAATATATTTTTTCGAACTGTTGTTTTTGTCACAAGTAGTGTTTACTTATGAGGATCACCAAACAACAACACGGAGGCTGCTGTCCCAACTACAGACTGTACGTCAGCAAACTTTATTACTCCTTTCAACCTTTACAATGGCTGCGTATGCCAGAAACATTCTTTCCGTTTTTACCTTTCACAATAAGCCCGAGACATATGCTACACTGTTTTGCAGAGGGAATTCAATTGAGTATTAACTGTATACTCAATTAGAGTTAGAGGAAACTCAATAAATAGCTTACAGTAGCTTAGTGTTACAGCTTTTCCTGGGACGTATCTGAAGCTAGCCCCCGTCCCTCCACTCAGCAGCCTGGAAACCAGACAGGACACCTTTTGGTGCTTTTGAGGAGCTGCTGCATTTATTTGTTGTCAAACTGCAGAATCTAGCTGCTGTACAATCACTTCATATCTTCACCACTAAACGTTAACTCTCCTCTGCTCCGACTGCTCTCTCTTTCTCGTCCGCTCACACCACATCTTCCGTCACTTTCTCGCTCTCTTCAGCATCTGTCCTACTGACATTGTAGATGAGCTGGCGTGTATATCCAAACCTTTTATTGAAAACTGTCACAAATTTGCATCGCTGCCGGTGTGAATAGTTTTGATGTGAAATATTCACAGGCGATTATTTTGCATATTGGCGTCGCTTATTCGTCACGCCCCCAGTGTGTAACGGTCTTAAGTCACACATGTGCAAGTCACAAATCTTAACCTTCACCGTCTTGAACAAGTCCCAAGTCACTGTGTTTAGACTCAAGTAAGGCTGTATCAACAAAAAGGGGTGTAACAATGTTACAAATCCAAATCCGGTTCGTTTTATTTACAAGCACAGACCAGGTAAAGCAACCGTTAACAATGCAGGGGTCCGTTTCAGGAAGGAGGTTTAACAAACTCTGAGTGTAACCCTGATATCTGAGTTGATTTACCCTGAGATGGAAACTCTGAGTTTTCAGTTTCAGGCAGCATGAATGGAGCCATGATACTACGATTCACCATGGTAACAACCACAAACAAACTGGTGGGCAGAAATACTGCACATACAGCGAGTTTGAACATGTATTTAGTTAAAAAAGCAACACAGCGGCTGCTTTAAAAGAGAGAATTTGCGTGGGAGAAAATTGCTGCTAGAGTAAATGCGTTAGTTCCAATATAGTGTATATCATATTTAATCATAAGTATAATATTACTGGTGAAATGGTATTGAACCTATAATCTATAAAAGTCCTAAGCCTACTAATCCCATTCTGAGGCTGCAGCACCATCATTAACAGAATTATAATTCATAATCTTATATTTCAAAGGGTTTACATCATTCACCTGCAGTACTGGGGAACTCCTTTTTAATGGCTCTGACTGGCTTGTGTCCAGGGAACACTACACAAACGTTTAAAAAACCTTTCAGAGTGAGTCACACTCTTCTGACGGCGCTTTGCTACAGTAGCTTTACTAATATGCTCCGCATCACCAATGTTGTAAAGAAAACTGTTGTTTGCAAAAAAATGTAATGTGACACAAATAATGTGCTGGGATGTAGAGCATGTCCACGATGGGTGACGTTAGTGATATGAGGATGATAAGGTTATGTAGGCTACATAACTGATAGACTGGGAAGAAAAAAACGGTACCGCTCAAATAGGTATTTATCTGGAAATTAAAATGCGTCGGGGCCTCAATATCATCTCCTGACGTATGTTTAACTCCCTGCAAAGTAATACAGCTTCTACATCACCGGGATCGTCGACAAAAGGACATTGCATGTTTTGAGAAAAAAAAACATTTTATAATCTGCCTAACATGGTTAATAAACCAACCCTGTTTTTTTATTCATGCCGATAACAAACTGTGCTAAAATGCGCCTGATACAGACTGCAATTATGAATGATGAAATGAAAGAGAGCTGTGTCAGAGGGAGGAGACTGAAAGAAGAAAACCTGTTCCCGACTAGGTTAGGTTCACAGAGTCCGAGGTTAGGTTACCTCTCTTTCTGAAACGGAAAACCCAGAATTACCCTCATCTCAGGGTTAACAAACTCAGAGTTTTCACTAAACCTGCTTTCTGAAATGGACCTGTCATTCGGTACCTCCATTAGCTGTATGTGGGTTTGTGAACTCCTTTGCTGCCTCCTTCTTAGCCTCTGCTGGGCTCCCTCTTGCTCTGGGCTATCCTTTTCTCAGCCATCTGATGCACGAGTCTTCAACTTCACCCAGGCTATTCAGACCGTAAAGCAGGTTCTCAGGCTGGCTGTGGGAGAGCTGTCTGGTCTGTTGATCCTTGTCAAACTGAACACAGAATGAAAGCCATAACATGGGTGAGAAAGATGTGGTAAGGTACAGATGATAACGTGTGATACTGTAGGGTGAACATCTATTTACTTTAGCTTTCTTTATCTTCTTGATCTTCTTATCTTGGTATTCTTTCTTCCATCTTGCCTAAACAAGGATTAAAGAATTAGGGTGAGATTTGAACATTACTGTAACAGTAGTATACATAGATTTATTTGTGGAGGCTTGCCAGCATTGACCACCAGGTATTTATTTATTTTGATTTACAGCAAAAATTAAACTTAAAATACATATTTAATTACAGACTGAGTGCAATTGTCTGGAGGAAGAAACACTTATAAATAGAGCAGGTAGCCTATATCTTATTTCTGAGTTTGTTCAATTCCCTGTCCATTTATTTTTATGTGGAAAGCGGGAATGGAAATATTCTCTCTGGAAAGACAGAATGGTAATGTTAAGTTGGACACACTGAATCATGAGTGAAAATAACGATCACGTTCAAATTAAGATGTTGTGGTCCACAAAGCAGACGCTCCGTTTAATGTCAAGTTGTAACTTGTTGTTACAACGTGTGGTTCACTGTTCATAAAGTAGAACCAACGTAAAGTTAGTCAGCTGAGATAGCTTATGTAAACTTGAGGCATAACCTAGCTAGGTGGTAACGTTAAACGGCGGGTTACCGGTTAGTTAACAGTAATGTTAACTATTAGCGTTAGGAGCAACGGAGCGTTATAACTCTTCTTTAATTACTAGTATTAGCTAGTACCCAGCAAATCAAGCTGACCTGCTAAACTGTCTAACTGTCTAGTTAACTGTTATATATTTAGCTAGCTAGCTAAAATTACGATTGGTGCATGGTTCACATTCAAGGCTAACATTACATAAGGACAGTCTTAATGTAACGTTAGCTAACGCCAGACACACTTTGATAAGGCACATAAACGGCAAATGCTAACGTTATCCCTGCTGACATTTTAAAATTGTGAAACGTATGCAAGTGTTATCTTAACTCGTGTCCAGTTGATATCTCGTGAGGAAACTGCATGTACATAAAAAGAAAAGTATTACTTTACCTTAAGTGAAAGCTGAATGTGAATCATCGTGGAGAAGTCCTGACTCCTGCGTTACATTATTATCCACACTGTCTCTGCGTCGACATGAGTTTGACGTTAGCACAGCCCCTCATGAAGTCAAACAATATCATTGGTCAAAATCGTCTCTGCCCGGCATGATTCATCCAATGATTGTGCAACATTCAATTATTTAAATCTGCGCGCACTTTCCTGAAGCACATAGCCTAGACTAAAGAGACCATTTCTGTTTACATTTCTGTTTTTTCAACCATTTTAAGGTCTTACATTGCTTCACGCCCTGATTATCAATGTTCACGTTGATGCTAGAAGCCTTGGTTGAACTGTTGAGCCCTAGCATCCCTTCCCAGTCTTTCACACATTGCATGTATTGCTAAATTGAAAAAAAATATATTGCACACCAATGTAAAGCTTTATTCATACTGTGTCCTCCCTGTCTTTATTCACCGTATATTACCTCAGCCCATGAAAAACTCTTTGTTCCCTTTGACCTGTAGAAAGTGGGGAGAGGCAAAATGATTTGAAGGAGCAGTAGACTGCACAATGACCTTGCATTTTGTTGAACACTGTGACTCACTTTGGGTCTTAATATTAAGAAAAATTGTTTTAACAACAATTTTAACTTCATAAGGAAAAGAACATGTATGCTACATATTCTATTTGAAGTACACCAAATACATTAAAAAGAGGTCTGTCCCGCATGCATATTAGTTTCTGACTGTGGGGAATTGGGAAAAACAGTAAAAATGTCCCCAAATTTCTGAATTGCTTATTTTCATAACATTCACTGAGCCTTGCCTAAAACAGTTTGGAGTTTGTATTGGAAGACTCCAACGTTTTTAAAGTGGATTAACAGCCTTTTATGAAAAGCCTAATCCTTCAGTTTTGAAATGAAATCACAGATAATTTCTCAAATAAGCATAATGTTGCAGATGTCCATACTGTTTGTCGGTAGGCATGACTTTCATAGGAGGGGACACACTTTCCTATCAACGCAGGGTTGAATTAAACTGTATGAGGGTTGGAACTAGCGGAACAAGTTAGGTTAGGTGGTGTGCAAGTTAGGCAAGCAGGTACATACTGTATTTGAGGTACTGGTGTGCATTAATATTGATTTTCCACCCCTTATAAAAGTGTAGCATAGCTGTGGCACAGGCAATCCATTTAACTTATTAATGTTACACCTTAATGAAACACACATTGCCCAATATGTGCATCAATGCCTGTGTAACCATTGCAAGTCAGTGGAAATTGTAGTGTAATTTCAGAGGCAGGGGTGGTCAGATCACCGAGGTCTTGGTGAGGCATTTAAGGTACCGGACATGCATGAATATTCATTCTACCCCACATAAGAGGGAAGCTCATGCTCTGAGCTGTTTGCATGACATAGACAGGAACAAACGTCAAAAGCCAGAGTGGACACAGTATGAGACATCACCGCAGACATCAGCAAAGTAAGCAGTCAATGGAAAAAGATGTTGGGCCATGAATCTGAAATAGGCCCATGGCCTCCACGGAAGTGAAATGAGGCAAGAACATCAGATGCCCCCTAAAATATTAGGATGGTAAAGATGTAGGCTTACCCAGGCTGTAGGCTGCCTGGCTCTCTGTGTACTGTATCGTCATCCTGTAGGCCTATAGGGTTGTGGGCCTATGTGATGTGAACTGTGGCTGCACGATTCTTTTGTCAACTAATTTGCCAGACCAAAACATGATTATATAGTGATGAGCATATCACAGACTTGGACTAAAATAAACATCATGTACATCCAAGGCCTGTAGTTTAGGTTGACTCTTGTCTCTTATGCATTCCCATAACTGAAGCTATGGCTTTGTTTCCACAAATATTTAAGTGAAAGAATGTTTATTTTTACAAAGACAGATCTAAATACAGCATCTTTGTCACCAGTGGTGATTTGGTGCAGTAGTCCTATAGCTTTTTAAGCTTGTGTGCTGCCAAGTTGTTTTACTGTTTGTATTACCATAAATATGCTTGCAAAATATTACAGTAGTGTAGTTTCTAATATAATTACATTGATCCAACTATAATTGAGAACAATTGCTTGTGGGTTTGCTGTGGAGTTGTTGAGGCCATGCAGTGAGGGTTCATGTCAGCCTCATTCAATGCATTAAACGGGTATGGCTGGTCCTACCTGTCTCAGTACCTCTGTTAACCCCTCTTCAAATAACTGCAAAGCTAAATACAAGTCCTACTCTATTGCTAGAATTTAGTAGACTTGCATTAAGAGACACTGGCCAGGATGAAGTTTGACAGCGATTAAAACACTAACACACAGTATGAGACCACATTGAATAAGCTAAAATGGACCCCTATACATTATACCAATATTTACCCTCTGAAGAGTCTCTGATGCATATATTGGATAGTTAATTGTAAATATTGTCAAATATTTTTACAAAGTAAACACACAGTACATTAATGGGATAAGTCTGTAGATATATTGAATACTTGCTTTTAATCACTATAAAGTATTGTTTGTATGAAGTAAACCTGATATATTAATGATTAAAGTACAGTATATTAGTTTCTTTTTAACACTATACAATATTGTTTATATAAAGTAAACCCTTATACATTTATGGGGAAAAGCCTGTAGACATAATGAAGAGTTGATTGTAACGTTTATATAAAGTAATGACTATAAAATAATGGTTCTGCTAATAAAAAATAAAAGTTATTATCACATATTGTTTTTTGTACAGTAGAAAACCAGTATTAAACAGGAATTTACTGTAAATTGATTGGATAATCATGTAAAATAAATGCCTAAAGCTTTTAAGATACTATTAATGGGCTGTCAAATAGGGTAATTTTACATTAATTTGACATGTAAATAACTATAAATGAATGTTTATTTAAAGTAAACAACATACATTGATGGTAAAAGTATGTAGATATATTGGAGAGTTGCTTGTAAATACTCTCAAATATTGTTTATATAAAGTAATGACTATTATTACAATGTTTCTGGAAGGTATTATCCCATTATCTTCTCTTTTTTGTACAGTAAAAACACAGTATTAAACAGGAATTTACCGTAAATAGATTGGATAATCATAAAATAAACGCCTAAAGGAGGGTATTTGAAAGTCATTTTACATAATTCTTATGTGTTTTACTTCCAGGAATCTGTACTTTAACAGGGAGTTCTTGTGGATGGATTGAATAATCTTGTGAATTTACCAAAGAAAACCGTATGAAAACAGCTGTTTTCATTTAACTTATTTAATTTTAAGGTATTTCTGCAATATTTCTTAGTTTTGATAAAGATTTATACAGTTGTTTAACATTCTAGAAATGTTTTATAACAAGAATTTGTTTTAATTCTACAATAGTTAGACTGTAAAAATACAGAAAATATTTACAGGAAATTTCTGTATTTAAAAAAAGAATTTTTCTGTAAAATAATGTAAGGTTTTTTACTGTAATTTGTTACAGTTTTCATTTAAATTATGTAATTTTAAGGTATTTTGCAATATTTTTCAGTGTTTGTACAGATTTATACATTTGTTTAACATTCTAAATATGTTTTTTGATTACAATTCTTTTTAAATCTACAGTAGTTGGACTGTGAAAATACAGAAAATGTACAGTAGATATCTGTATTTTAAAAATAAATTCTTTGTAGAATAACATAAGGTTTTTTACTGTCATTTCACGGTAAGTGTTTGGCAACTTTTGCTGCCAGACTTTTTACCGTTTTTTCACGATTGTTTTTTAACGTTTCTTTACATTAAATTTAAGGTTTAACAGTAAAAAACCAGAAAGAGGCCTCAATTTTACACACCGTAATTTTTTTTTTTTTTTTTTTTTTTTTTTTACATAAAATTCAATGTAATTTAACTTTCAAGACCGTTAAGCAATGGAATTATCCTGTTAAACAACTGTATTATCTCATTATATCAATTTACAGACTAAAACCTTAATTTAATGGGTTTTTTTAAAATAAAAGTATTTTTCTGTATTTTTCTGGCATTAACACTTAATGTAGAAAAAATCCGTAAAATTATACAGTGAATTCCAGTGAAATAACTTTTTTTTTTTACAGTGCAGAGTTTAGAATTACAACACAAAGAAAGAGGAAGGTGAGGGACATCCGACCGTTAACGAGGGACATCTGGCAGAACTTACTGCAGCACCGGAACAATCCCGTAAATTAAACGTTGTTCATATCGACTTGTATCACCACATCAAAACAAACACACTGTTAGGGCCCAAACCAAGTCTACAGTAGGGGTGCAAGTGCGCAGCCTTTCTGTGACACACTTACAATGACTTGCCATCTTGAGAGTGGGTGTCCTGGTCAGGTTAGTCAGATGCAGGTGAGAAGATATTGCTTTAAAACCACTGGGAAAGGATGCAGTTCTGAATAACAAGTGTGAGACGTGTTTACACACGTTTGTCATAATTCTTAATTCTGTCGCTTAATATAATACTGGCTTACAAAGCACGCATTTGTAAGGAAGAATCCCCTGCACGGTCAGTGGAGGGAGATGAAACTGCTGCACAGGTGTCTCCACAGGACACACACACACTCAATAATTCAGAAGCAACAGCTGTCAAACCAACAACAGATGTGTATTATGTCTCTCTGAGCGGATGAGTAATTGATGCATTGCAAACTGTTCATTTTACCTTTTTTCAGTTTTAAAGTGTCAATCAACGTGTTACAGTTGGTTTCGCGATTCGTTTAAGACATTTCTCATATTAAGTGTCAGCATTATTGGAGCCAGTATTAGTTTGGAGCTGTGTCAGAAACAAGCTTTTGTTGTGCCATAGTTTCCAAAAGCATCCTACCCTTTGATATATGGTCTCATCACTCTTCTCCACCCCTGAGAACAGCCATCCCTGAGCAGAGAGGGTTGCCACTGGCACCACTTATTTATTAGTCATGCTATTGTCCTACTGCACAGGTTACCTTCAACTTCCTACTTCTAGCTGACAAGGCCTCTTGCATTAGAAGTAAAACACTTTTAGAACTACACAGCAAGTTCATTTGCCTTTGACTAATTACTGCTACATACTGTATTCCCATTTTCCTCCCACCACTTGTCTTTGTTTTCAAAGATGCAACATGTAGTATGACCTGCAAGTCTGTAAAATAAAATACACAGATGTGTACTTCCATCTTTAAGTTATAAAGCAATTTCTGTGTGTGGACGTTTAAAACAACTGGCATACTATAGATGTGAGTCATGTTTACAAAGGTTTTTGCTACTTTTATACTGGAGCTGGCCTGTAAAATCATACCGTGAAGACTTACTTACCTCCAAAATGGCTACAATTGAAATCATTGGCATGGGCATGTCAGCTGTAGTTGCTAGGGGTGGTACGTTCACAAAATCCACGGTTCGGTTCGTATCACGGTTTTCGGGTCACGGTTTTCGGTTCTGTACGGTTCTTGTTATTTTTTCTTTTAATCTTTAACACTCCAGAAATATACTTCAGCATATGATATATAGCCACAATTAGCATATTGAATGCATGTTGCACAATACATGCACACAGTGGCAGTTCTAGCTATTGTTTTATTTCCGCTGTCATCATAGGTAACATGAAATCCAAAATGTTCCCACACACCAGACTTACTCCGGATTTCCACTTTACGTGGAACGTCTGCCGAGCGGCTCCGCTGCGGAACGGCTGCGTGCTCCGCCGTCCGTCAATACCCACCAGGTCCGGATTTGTTGCGGCACGGCTGCGGCCATGACTGACAGCTGTAGTCACGAGGACCCACAATATCTCGCGAATTCATGTAGAATAGAACCACAAAACCAACAACAGTTTGTTTTCATCCAGAGGAGTAGAGGGGAAACAATTCTGTGCTGTGTTTTCAAGGTGTAGTGCAGGGAAATCCGCCGTGAGCACGGTGTATTTTATTTTGAAAATTAACCAGATTTTTATTTTGTTTCTGTGCTCGACTTCCTGTCCCATACTATCTGCCGTGTGCTGAATTGCTGCGGAGCTCTCCGGCGTCCGGCAAAAATAGAAGCTCTGCGTATCTGCTCTGGAGGGCTGCGGACCGCCGGAGCTGGGACGCAGTCGGAGCGCAGCCGTTCCGCAGTCAGTGAAAATACACACATTGACTTTAATGGAAACCTAATGACTCCGCCGACGTTCCGGAGCGGATCCGCAGCCGTTACGCATCCAGTGGAAATTGCCGGTTATACAACGCTAGCGCATCCTCCAACTCCTGGCAGCCATGTCCTTCCCACTTGACATGTCTGCATGTGACGTGACCTGCAGCACTCCACACGCCACACTCCCGAGGAGCGGTCGGCTCGGCGCCTCTCAAAATCTGACGAAAATCTTTTAAACCTGACCTTTGTCGATCAAAAAAACAGACAGATTCAGCAACTGTATGGCCTATTTCTCGCTTAAAATGTTGTCAGAAACACGTTTCTGTGAACTATTTTCGTATTCAGAACGAGACGCCATTAGAGTTTTGAGCAGCAAGAACCACGTGACGCGTTCGTCCAATCAGTTGCCATGTGTTGCGTTCATCACGCTCATCCCCCTCGTCGTTTCCAGTAAGTGTTTTAACACGGGTGTCGAAAGTGGGCACTACAGCAGGAAGTAGTTAGTGCACAGTAGTTAGTGTACTGACGAACCGTGCGACGCACACACGCTCCGAACCGAGACAAGCGAACCGAGCGGTTTGGATGTTTTTTCATGAACCGTACCACCCCTAGTAGTTGCTGAAGGAGACAAAAGTTCTTCTCATTCACTTTTCCTCCTTAAACTTTGTATTTTGGGGAGTTGAACCAGCACTATTGATCCTGATATTGGGAGCCTTTGATTTAAAAGAAGCCTTTGTTTGTATTAATTTTGGAAACTGATACTTAGAATCACACCTCACACAGCACTTTATGTTTTCTCTCTTTTCTATTTGCTGTAAATTTGACATGACCTTTTAAGATGTTGGTTTTCACCAACCATTTGATCTAAACCACTAACATTTTCCAGACAGAAGCAAAAATGCTATATATAATCTAATATTGGGAAGCAGTTATCTCAACAGCTCAGTGCTTCTTTCTCACTGCATGCCATATGGGCTGATTCATGTTGCTACATTCGTCATTGACAAGCCTCCAGAGGGAAAGGTTAGCATTTAGCTAAAGGGCTACCTTACATCAGTGGATTAAATCCCATATAAACTCTTGTGTTCTGTTTGTTGTCTAGTCGGTGAACCCTCAGAGGTGATGATTTACTTTCAGTTTCAAATACCAGTGGAAAAATTGATCACGTATAAAAGGTTTCAAATGTTTTCTACAAGTTTGGCTTGTAGAAAACATACATGCATTTCTATATTTCATTTTCACCTACACTCACTGACTTTTTTTTATACTTCTTGGCTTCATTAGGATTCCATTGGAGTCACAGAGCTGTTGGGGGGAAAAAAACAAGTCTGCTGTCGAGAGGCTTTCCAGATGCCCGTGGTATTTGTTAGAATGCAGTTTTGACAAGTCACCCTTATTTGTTTAATAGTTTAAAAGTTGGCAGATACACAATGCCAAATCCTTTCCTCGCCTCATACCAAACTATCTGCTTGTCTGCAAACAGCCATGTTTTACATTTCCTCTGTGGGCAGTTACACAGTTTTTTGATATTGGGTTCAAGAAGTCAAACGTCTTCAGCAACAAGTTTCGCTCATTAAAAACTCTTCCTCTGCTGACTGAAAAGCTTATTAGTGGTTCAACATACTGGATTAGTTGTTCCCTTTCTCAACATTGGCATTTACTCTAATTTGACCTACACATAGGTTGTTGCTTGTGTGTGTGTGTGTGTGTGTGTGTTGTCAGTCTTAGCCTTTGTAACTTCTTCATTGTTACCATTGTATTACTACAGTTTTTATTCACAATTTTCTATATATCTGCAGTCTTTGTCACTGCTCGGGCAATACCAGATGTTTGGAGTTTTTTACATTCAAAGCTTCTATTGAGGTTTTCAAATAAAGTATGAATTTCTGTCATATTTTTTGACGTCATCACCCTTAAAATGAATAAAATATCCTCGAGTAGAATCCTCAGTTTGAGTAAAGTGATTCATCAGATTAAATGGGTTGGTCAGCTTTCTTTAACTAATATAACTCGTCGGTTTCGCCAACATAAATACATGTAGGCAGCGGGCTAATCCAATAATAATAATGGCATAAAATAGTCATGAAATAACATTTGCAGCCGTAGGCTTATAGCAACATTATGCTACAACAGAAACAACGCTCTGGAGTTATTGGAACTGTTTAAAACTCCAGTGAACAGCATCGGCATAATGCATGGGCGTTGCACACTTTCCTCCCTCGAGTTCCACCCCCACACCCACCCTGACCAATTGGTAGGAGTTGCCAGTGCAGCGACAAGAAAGCAAACACCTCCTCCCCATATAGGCAATTGTGTTTGTTTGGAATGCCCCACCATGTTGGAGGTATCACTAATGGAAACTGAACTCTTGTCTTTGTAGTGTCAAAATTTCAAAGGCATCACTGGAGGGGAGTTAAAAGAGGACAACTGTCTTGTCTGTGTGCTGTCTCATGCAGAGAATCAATAACAAAGCATTCCATTGAAGAAACCACCTGTTTGTCTAGGATGATGATGTTTTTCACACGCATGCATGCACGCGCACACACACACACACACACACACACACACACACACGCACGCACGCACACACACACACACACACACACACACACACACACACACACACACATGCGCGCGCATAAACACTGCTACGCTACACTACTACTTACGGCCGGTGATGACATTAACATATTAAGTAAAGCATTTTACCATGGAAAGTTTGTCAGGCAATTTGCCAAGGATTCTCATACAATTAAAAGAAGTTATATAAGACAACATCAGGCACCCTTCCAAACAAACACCTCATTGTTTTTAATTTTCTCTCCGCTGTTTGGACATTAATCTGTAATAAATTGTGCAAGGTTGTGCATTTATAAACAGTAATAAACCTTGATCTGTGTCTCAGACTATTCCGCGGTTGGTCCTTGAATTTGAAGAAATTGGGCCTGAAAAGTCCTTGAAAGGTCCTTGAATTTTATGTTTAAGAAGGTGTTGGAATGTCATATTTCAGACTATATGCCTCTGTGATTGCTACGTTTGAAAGTGTCTTTCTGCAAATACCCAAATGGTTTTGTGTCTTCTCTGAGATATTTTCACCACAGTTCAATATGGAGTTAATGAGCCAATGCTCACTGCAGCCATAGGGAAAGGAAAATCCATACCTCTGTATTTCACACGGCCTCCTCCATGTTACTAATGTAAAATATGCCGACATTAGCCTGATCATTGTAGCAGAGAAAGGCCAGCCATCTCTGTGAAATAGGAAGGGTACGGTTAAGTTATCTTGGAAATAAGTTGTAGGCTAGTTCTTGTTTAGAACATTGGACCTGTGGTAAATAATAACCTTGACTTGACAATTGCAAACAGCTAACAAACAACACTCCGAAAAGTTTTTTTTACCCATAAATGACTGTAGATGAAGCCTTAAATCACATTTCATAGGTTGTATTAGTAGTACCATGCATAGTATCAATTTTTATTTTTTTATGTTTTCTTTTCTCATTAAAAAAATGTGAGTACTATGCAATAAACCTAAATGCTGACATGCTGTCCTTCCAATCCCAATTTTTTATGATTAACAATTTTTATTTTAAAATAACACACAAAACATACAATTTGCAACATGAACATACCCCCCTCCCCTTTGGCATCACCACCCATCCAGACAAATATCAAGAACAAATGACACAGTAACCACAATTTTCAAAACCATGTAACAATATAATGACAAAAAAACACAAACCAAATGAACTTATGTATAAATGACAACATTCTAATCCCAATTTTGAGGGGACAAGGTTTCTGAGAAATAATTCTAATATTACTAATAATGGCACTCTAATGTGATACAATGTACAAGGTGTGCGGGTAAGCGCAATTTAATGATAGGGGGGGTGGTCTTGCATTGCTAAAGTGAAAGGGCATGTTCTGTCTCAAGTGATTATGTACTTTGCTTGTCTTGCAATCAGCTCCCCGTTGGTGAAGGAGCCTGCCATTCAGGAGCACACGAGCCTATCGTTAGTGTCAGTTTACTTGACATTTTCTTTGTGTCCCTGTTGAGCCTGGAGACTGAATAGCCCTCCGCTGTGATAATAGTCACCTGCTAGACACCCAGAGTAGGCTGAAAAGAAATGACTGAGGAAAAATGAATAAGGAGAAATAACAAGAAAGAGTGCAAATCAGAGAGGTGGAGTGGAGTCACGAGGCTGCTCCTATGGTGTCCGGTGTTGTGGTTACAAAATAGATTGCTGCCAAGGTGACAGACAATTAAAGACAACTGTTTCTTCCCCATTAGTCTTACCACCTCACATTATCCTAAGAACAAGAGTGTGAAAAACGGTAGACAGGCAAAGCTATCTCATTAAATTCTAGATTTAAACGTGCCACCTGCACGCCCCTTCAGTGACCTTCATCATCAGTGCAACGGCATAGGGGATTGAATTAAAACGAACCATGCGCTCGTAAAATGTGACCTGCAGCTACATTTAAAGGTGGAGGAGCAAAAAGAATCTAATCAAGGGTCTTTATGCCGAGGGCTCTTAAAACACATGTCCCCCGCCTGCACACCTATGGCATAGAATAGTTTACAGACACCTTGTAGACATAAATTTGACTAATAAAGTCAAGTAGGCAATTAGAATGGCAGATGCAAATTCTACAGTGCAATATCAAAAAGATGAAACCATTTGAAAGTAACTGATATAATCAATAAGCTTAGTTGAGGCAATACAATTTTTTTAATGTAATTGATTTCAGATTGGCTAATCTTGAGCTAAATGTGGACCTATATTCTCTCTAACTTTTCAAGAAGAGTTCCCATTACAATACACCTCAAGAGATGAAAAATACTGTCTGAATCCTGCAGCTCTTTATCCACCTGTATCATGTCCAGGAAATGTGGACGCTCTATTGTTTGAAAACCTGGCTCACCCAGACTCTGTGAGGCTCAAGGTAAAAGAAGGCAGCGGAGATCCCTTAGAACAAAAAGAAACAGTGTGAATGGCATGATAGCACATTCACTATGGCTCAAAAAGCACCTACTTACTTTGCCATCCAGCAAATGAGCTGCACAGACAGCAAATTAAAGCTCCTTCATTACAGGATTGCAAGCAGTTCATGGATCGATACATACAGTAATCGCTAGCTGTGCAGATAAAGGAGAGTGGATAGGATTGACAGTGGGAACAATGCTCCTCTGTTGGAGCTTTGTCTCAATGGCTCTGCAAGAGACTGCAGGCAGAGATCCACAAATGACCAATGCAGCTAACTAGATAGTGTCACAGACGAGGTCAGGGCTGGACATGGGGAAGCAAATAGAGACAGGAGTCATAGACAGTTTCTTATAAAGTTATACATTCAAATAACTACTACTTACTAGGGGTATCACCATTTTGATTTTAAATCAAAATTTGTGCCATTTAGTGGCCCTAATTGTGGCATTGCTGTCACTGCTGAATTTGAAAATCGAATCGTATTGTGACCTTAAAATCGAAAGTTAAATCGAATCGTGGATTTGGAGAGTCGTGACACTCCCTGCTACATAGACACATGCCTAATTATATAATAGTATACATCATTTTATGAATAAACATACACTGTTTAACTCCTACTGGTGTCGCGCTATCCTTGTTTACATTGTGGTTAAGGTCATAACAAACATTTCTGTTTATCAAGAAAGTTTTACAAAAGAAAAAAGCATTTCCTCTATGTCTTATACCTCAACAAGCCTAGAGTGAAGGGGGTAAGACCTGCATGTGAGACTCAATTCAGAGCATAAATGTCAGAGTGTAAGACCAAGTCCAGTTTGGTCTGGAACAGCTAGATCAATGTAAACCCAGTCTGATTTGAATGATATAAACTCTGTATATATTTATTTAAACAAGGGCATGCATACTGTACCTTTCTAGTGACTTACAGTCTGTTGCTATTTTTGAGATAGCCCAGTAAACAGCAGGTTTTGAGAGACTGGTCATTGCCAAGGTAGTACATCATTGGCTTTTGTCTGAGCTTAGACTACTACACATGTTTTTGTTAAGCAAGGCTGACAGGTCAGCTTTATGTGAGAGGGAGATAAGGAAGGTAAAATCTATAAGGAGTGAAACTTAAAGCTAGAAAGAGGGCACGCATATCTGAGTAATCGATCAATCATCCCAACAAAGCAGTTTCTCTGCACCCCACCACCCTGGGACACTGGACACTGTTGCCCCACTTTTCAAAAATATGCATTGCCTCGTCCTCCCTAATTTGCTTTCTCTTGGTCACTTCTTTCTTTAGTTCTTTCATTCTTTCTGTCTTTTTTGTAGTACTCCATTTTTATGCTTTAGTTTGCAGCATGCACAACAGCTGTGGATATAAGAGGGATATGTCCTATGTGTGCCAAAGCTCTTTATCAGTGCCTAGGAGTTGAGTCGGTGTATTCATGTGTCATGGCGGTGGTATTATTGTGCAAGCATGTGTGCGTGTGCAAGTTATTTAACACTGGCCAGGCATTTAATAAGCCAACACACATTTTCTGCAGCAGTTCACAGGCCTGCATGTTTCTCAGAGCTAGCACAGGACACTAGCCGGTGTCTGTGTGGGCTCAGCAGTCCTGTTTGATTCATGAAGCAGAATCAAAGCTTTCATATGCCCCATACATATCCCACCACTCTCTCTCATCTCACTGTTGAATCGTTTCTCTATAGCTGTCTGATTCTCTCTCTGCGGGGTGGTTGGCGCTCGTCGGTAGCTAATAGAGTGTGTGTGTGTGTGTGTGTGTGTGTGTGTGTGTGTGAGAGAGAGAGAACAGCGAGGTAATGTGATGTAACGAGTAGATTTGCCAACATGTGGTCATCTAGATTTTGGATGTTTTCACATACACACACTTGTCTGATTCCACTCTCTCGTTTCTATTTCCCCTGCAACTACATAATTACTCCCAATATGTAATTTAATCGGCCAAAAAGCAGTATGTTAAGGTTCATTATGCGTTGACTAATGCACCACACTAGTTTGGATGGAGCAGCTATTCATGCAGCTCATCTTATTATACCTGCTCTCTCTGTCTCTCTCTCTCTCTCTCTCTCTCTCTCTCTCTCTCTTAGTCTGAGCTAAATTTTATAACACATGCTGCTCTGCGCTTTTATTACTGTAATATCTACCAAAGAACCGCCTAAAATGGCACTTTCGGGGCAGCATTGACACACACAGATTGTATTTGTGTACTCATGACATTTCATCACCATTTATGATGCTGTGTTTCTCCAGAGTGGAAACACTTGTTATTAATATCAGTAGATCCAAATTCATGGCATTGCTGTTGCAGGCAAGCTAGCTCACTTATTTACACATCTCAATGCTCATACTTGACTTGTGGCTCTCAAGTGAAGCTATAGTAGGACTATGAGTACAGTACATGTGTGTTGGTAAATGGCATAGATTCACCTGGAACTGGAGCTCCATCCTCTTCCTCCGTCTCTCCCTCCCCTCTGCCTCCAGAACAATGAGGTTGCAGAATGCAAGATGCTTGACACGACGACTGCAGCAAAGTGCTTAGCTATTGCTGAATGCTTATTTGTGACAGAGAGTGGCAGTGGTGCTTGAGGTTATTGAATCCATTTTGTGTAACGTATAAAGTCAGAGGCGGGTGGGGGGGGGGGGCTTTCAGGTGTTGCCAAACAGATAGGATGCAGGAGGAGAGGCGGAATCTCTTCTGAATCTGGAGGATGAAGATCCAGATCCCTCCGAAAGTCCGAGAAGTCCCAAGATGGCTAGTCTCGCATTGCCAGAACACAGCACTGTGTCAACACTGGAGTATGGTCTCCATACTACACCGCCTACCTGTTCTGGGATTGGCGGGAAAATGTTGGATAAGTAAAAGTTTGGATTTAAAAGCTTCAACAGAGTCAGGCTGTCTGATGTCAGCAGGAAGGTCAGGCCACACAGTTGAAATATTGTTGTTGTTTCAGTAAATCATGAAGGGGCGTGCTCATTTACAATTTTGTAGGTCATCAGAAGCACTTTTAATGGATAGGGAGCCATGTCCGATAAGACTTTGTGCCTGAAAAAAAAAGTTGGTGGGATTTTGTACTGATTCCTGAGTTGAAATGTTATCTTTTTCTTCCAGAGAAATCTGATGTCAGCTAGAGAGCAGCACTTTAAAAGCTGGTAGGGGTTTGGGGTTTATGTTAAGATATTTCAGAAAGAGCTGGGCTTACACTACCACCATATGGGTGCTTAAACCTTCATCTCTCCCAGCCACCAGAAGCTCCAGCAATACTAGTTGTATCAGCAGAGTCATTCACTCAGTGTTTACCTTTTTGTTTTTGCACCGTTACATTTTGAAGCCGCTGAACTGAACTTAACTGAACTGAAGTGCGAGCGTCATGAAAGGCAGGTGGACATACGTGGGCAGATGTAATGAAACTCTTCATTAAGTCTGCTTAGTCAGGAAGCAATTGTTGGTTAGCATGCTTTGCCTAGACACAGTGAGTGTAATGTTTAAAATACCCAGTACTAAAGGTCTGTTCACCAAACGCAACAAAACCAAATACCGGAGGAACTCAACATTTAATTAATAATGAAGATGCTATTACGGGTGGCTAAATTTCAAATGAGTCATTTCTGTGATGTAGTCAGGGCCTTATGTGAGGTTAATTGAGACCTTGACAGCACTTTAAGTCTCTGCTGTGTGTCTTGTGTGTCTTGTCTTACCTCCGGCTACAGTGTCGGCTCTTGGGCTTTATGGAAAGAGATTTGATCTGAATGAAAAGATACGCAGTCTGTGTGTGTGTGTGTGTGTGTGTGTGTGTGTGCGTGCGTGCGTGCATGTGTGTGTTTGTGCATATGTGTGTGTGTGTGTGTGTGTGTGTGTGTGTGTGTGTGTGTGTGTGTGTGTGTGTGTGTGTGTGTGTGTGCTTGCAATTACAAGAGTGCTACCATGGGAGCGAGAGCAGGAGATAGAGATGTACACTAGGTGTAAGAGGAGAAACGTACAGTATGTATAGCGACAAGCATATATTCAACGGAGCTGAAGTGTTCTCAGAGAAGGAAAGGAAAAAAAGTCATTCCTTATATTAGTTTATGTGTCTTGAAAGCCAAGGCTGAAGTGATCCCCTTCCTGGAGCACACAGGAGATACAGGGGATTACTAACTCGTAATATGAAATGGATCTGTGTCAATTCTGGAATAACCCAACGATGTAATACTATTCTTTTTCTGTACCCCTGACTCTAATGATATGACTGTGTTCATTTATCGAGGGAGCTTGCTTTGTTGGCATCGTGACCAGACTGACGGGTGCAACGGTGAACCCCTCCTCGTCCTCTCCTGTCACTCCCTGACTCTCTCCCCAGCTTTATCTCCTCCTCTCAGCCTTCTATTCATTAAACAGGCGTAAACAAAAGAAAGTTTTTTGTTTGCAGCTCGTGTCTCTCTATTGCAATGCGCTCCATCTCACTGAGCTCATGGAAGCAATCAAAAGCTGTTTGTTGCTTACCGTTAAACAGCCCATACTTTGGGAGGGGGTCTAACTCAATGCATAATTGAAAATGGTTGCTGTGGTCCATTTGCTACGCTTTTGTTCTTCCTACATCAGCAACGCAGGCACCGCCAGGAGGCTGCTCTTGGGGGATTTGCTTTTTTCCCCTCCGTGTCATTTCCCCCCTCCTTCATCTCTTCCTCCTTTGATGCCTTTTTTTTATGACAATTCACACTTCAGTTGAGATTGCTCTAGATTTCAGCCCAAATGCTCTTTTAAGTAGCTGTCTCTGTCTGAATGCCATTCGTCCCTCACTTCCTCGTTTTTTTTTTCCCCTGACACATAAAATGCTGTCTTTTATATGAGTGCATGCACCCAAATTACGTGGCTGTGTTTGTCTCAGAGTGAGCTCTATTAATGTTCCAGACGTATAGCAGTTAGAAGGTCACTTAACACAGCACTCTTTCTGTCGCTCACTATAGCTTGTTTTTCATATGACCTTCACGCAGCAGTTATTCCTTGAAGTTCCCATATTATGCTCATTTTCAGGTTCATATTTGTATTTATTCATAACATATTTACTTGATTTAATGTTTTAAAAACTAATTATTATTTCACACTGTCTGTCTGAATATACCTGTATTCACCCTCTGTCTAAAACGCTCCGTTTTAGCGCTTGTCTCTTTAGGCCAATCTGCTCTGATTGGTCAGTGTTTCCGGATCTTCTGAATCTGCACTCTCTGAGGAGTCTCTGCAATGCCATTGCAGCCGGGTAATGACTGTAACGCCACTCTAGCGGCTCTTTCTATGTATATATAGTATAGTTGTGACATCACAACCGCACAGAAGTCCTGACGGCTCGTTTAAAGGCACAGTTTCTGAATTTGGGCTGGGTGCGTTTCTCTGTGGATTGAGCGTTTTGATACTTTCACAGTATTTCTATAGCACCTCAACCTGCTTCATAATAAATACATAAATAAAATGTAAATCTCACTTTTTAACTTGGTGTTAATTAACTGGTGTAATCAACTTTGCCCCACGTAAGCTATGACACGTTGAACTGTCCGTGGTCACATCTCAACACATAGTGCACAGCTATGACATGGACACACTATTATCCATCTCCATTCTTCTCCTCTCACCTGAGATTGCTTCTGTGGCGAACCCGCTCGCTCATGAAATTTGGCTTTCAATCTGTCTGCCAATGGACCACCCCTCTGGCCAGACCCAGCTTCTCTCCCAAGGGAAGTGCACCGAGGTCTTGAAGCGATCCTGCTGTAATGGAACTTCAGGATAAACTAGATTTGATGATCCACCCATACAGGGGCCTCTTGGCGGTTTGAGTTTGCCCCCTCTCTTTCCTGTGTCAGCCCTAAACCTCATTACCTGAGGCTGATTGTTCAATCTGCCCTTCCCCCTACCCCCAGGGGGAAACAGAGGTGAGGAGGGGTAAATGAACACAGGAAGTGGAGTGTCACTTCAGATCACAGTTCATGTTGGGAAACTAGTTGATTTGTTTAACCGCTGACTGGGAGAGAGTTACTGGAGAAGAACCTGCTGATTTGTATCACATATTTTGGATTGTGGTATTCAGCCTTTTTTATTGTTATATCTAAATTGAGATAAAACTCTATTGATCCTGCAGGGAAATAAGTAGGAACAGTAATGTGACTGGGGGAGCAGAGCAAGATATCTTCCAAAGAATCAGCATAAAACACTACAAAGACTAAATAAAAAAAAAACTTTATGTGAAATGTAATAATAGGAAATAATACGGAGAAGCAGATAAAAGCTAATCTCACGCTCACTGCCTTCACTGTCCACACTTTGACTCGTGTGATTGAGGTGTCACTGTTGTACATTTTGTTGCAGCGATACTTGCTGTTCTGACAGCTGCAGGTGTTAGTTCAGTTCCTGACAGATGCACACTGCACCTCCCCTGCTGCTGTGAGGCTAGTCTCTGACATGTGTCCATTATAACAAACTGGCTGTTTTGACTAGTAGTGTGTGAACAAAGCTCACTGCAGTGGGAGGAGGTCATGTGCTGCTGACGGAGTGACAGATATTAGCAAAGTTGTCAACACCTTTTCTTCCCTCTCTGTTTGGGCATTCATGCTCCTCCTGTTATTCTCTCTGCTGTTTCCTCTCATACCTCTGTTAAACCATCACCCTACATTGAAGGTGTTTCATGTGTCTATTATGCGTTGTTAATTTATTTTTAAACTAAAACAAATGCTCTTTTTGCCATGTCTCATGAGCATGAGAGCCACAGCAACAGTCCATGTTGTGACACTGGAATCAATAACCACAGCTAATCGGTTTCATCTCAAAAGATTTTACCTATGGGATTTTTGCAAAAAAGAAGTAATGAACTGTTAAGTCAGTGCTGGTTAAGAGAAACCTGTGAGCTATACTAGTGTTTAGTTTTGAGTTAATCTGCTCAGAAACAATCATTTATGGCTTTTAATAGCTAGAATCTGGCTTTATAATGTGTTTATTAAAGTTCCCTTCCATGCATGCTTTGGGACAAACAATTTGTGCAATCCTGCATTCATGAATTCTCTTAATTAACTTACCTTTCTCTCTCCCTTCTTTTTTCCCCCTCCAGGTAAGGAAGAATCGGTAGCCACCTTCAAGGGCAACGAGTTCTTCTGCTACGACCTGTCGCTGACGCCCATCCAGAGCAGCACCGACGAGATCACGCTTTCCTTCCGCACGCTGCAACGCAACGGCCTCATGCTGCACACCGGCAAGTCGGCAGACTACGTGAACCTTTCCTTGAAGAGCGGCGCGGTCTGGCTGGTCATCAACCTGGGCTCGGGGGCATTCGAGGCCCTGGTGGAGCCCGTCAACGGCAAGTTCAACGACAACGCCTGGCATGACGTGCGCGTCACCCGCAACCTGCGCCAGGTAAACACTGCCCGTGTAATCCAGGGCCACCGCAGCCGGAGTGGTGCCTCTGTCTGCCACCCACCCTATCTCTGCTGCTTTATTTGACTCTCCATCTTTACGTCTTTTCTCTCTGCACACGGAGCAAACAGGGAGGGTTCGTCCTACCTTCCTTGTCTCCTCTCCTGTTTTCTTGCTACCCACCTTAACACAAGTTTCTCCTTTTTCTAGGTTGACGTTGAACAGAAGGCTGGTACTGTTTTTTGTCCTCATATTTATCTCTAAAATGACCAAAGATCCATCTCACCATCATAGTCAAAGGTCACTCAAAGGCAAAATGTGAAAATACAACACAATCCAAGTGAAAATTAGACTTTAATCCCTTATCATAGTAATGATAATAGCAAATATACATCGTAATATGATCAAAGGCAACTATGCACATTTAATGTGTTACCACGTACATTGTTTTGTTATTAACGAGCAAGTGAAGAGTGCTCTGCCCAGTATGTATGCACATAATGTACTCGGCTACACAAATGGAATGCACCCTAATTTATCAAAGGTGACAATGCTCTTAAACCCTTTCTGAACAAATTACCCAACATATCGTTACAAACCTTTAATTGTAGCTAATGGAAAACAAAAGAGCCCCAGCATCCTGAATGTCTGTGTGTGAATCAGCTAGTCCATTGTTTCAATGTACTTGTTTGTTTTTTTCATACACACACATGCACAGCAAAGCCCTAAGTGCATGTACACACAGGACACCCTCTGAATACTTGACTATCTGGATGCACCAGGCCATCAATTGGCAGTTGCAGTTGCCAGCAGTGGGATACAATCAATTTCACTTGGGTAATTGTAATTGTAATGAATGGCTTGTCAGACCTAATAATGGGCATTGTAAGTCCCAGGCCAAACGCAAAAGAAGCCTGGTGTGAATGCTTTAACACAAAGATGGTGCAGCACATTCTTTGTGTGTGCCTGCAAAAACATCCCCTGAAAGGGTCAGTAGTATCAAACTGTTGCACTTTGAGACACTGAAGAAAAGGAAAACCTGGGAGCAAAGTGATTCCTAATGTAAACTAAGTGCTGTTAAATTACAGGAAGAAATGTCCATGCCAACCAGAGACTCTCAATTTCTGTCATATTGCAATAATAGTATTATATATTTCAGTGGGGTAACTTAGACATGGACAGGAAATAGTCCACGATTTGTGGAGCTGGTGTTTTAATTAGCACATGCTGTACTTGCTGTAGGATAAGGGCTAACGATCACACACTCACTGACACACACAGATTCTCAGATGCGGCATCTCAGACACACACACACACACACACACACACACACACACACATACGCCCACACACATACATAATGGGAATCAAATATGTTATGCTGTAGAGCTATGTGTGATCAGCAGAGTGAGACTAGCTTAATGAGTTTGGGAAGCCAACACGGTTTTAAAGATTTACAGCATGAGCCAACCCACCTACCACTAACTGCACCTTAATGACCATTAGGCAAGTAAGAAACACATACACGCACACGCATACTAACCTTAGACACTAGTTTCTGCCTGTCTGCCTGTCCGTCTACCCATCTATGTGCTGTCTGTCTATCTGGACTGGCATTTACAACAAAAATGTCTCTCAATTTTTATCAATTTGGAGCAATGATTGTACTACTTTTACTAAATGATGCATATTAGGGGTGTGCAAAAAAAATCATGCTCTACTGATTCATACAATTCCAAAAATCAATTCATATTTTTTTTTTAAATTGAATGTCTACTGCAATTACATGGGAAAAGTAGCTAACATTTACATACTGTGAATCGTTTTTTTGAATCGAGAATCGTTTTTGAATCGAATCTTGAGCCTTAAAATCAATATTGAATCGAATCGTGACATTTTATGAATCGTGCACCCCTAATACATGTGCAATATGATTAAATATAGTTTTGCACACAGTAATGGCTATGAAGTGGCTTGTTGAAGTACATAACTTAACTTAAATAAAAAATTGAATTTAAACTTTAAAACAAGTGGGGAGAAGTCTGAAGTAATCTAACCCTCCATTCCAAGTTAAATCACTTGATTCAGAATGACATTTACATGTAAACAAGTGTTGCTTACTTGAAACGAGCAGTGGCATCTAACAGTGTTACGCTAATCTCACGTTATTCTTGATATTGACACAAAAACAGATATTGCCTGTACTCAGTCCATGCCTTGACCCAGAACTAACCACCCACACAGTGCTGTCCAGGCGATCTCCCTTACCTCACATAACAGCTGGAATCCCCAGTGGATCATTGTAATTGACATAACAGGCAGCCTAAGTGTTAAGGAGCTCTCTAGATTTACACCGGACAATCCCCGACTGAGAGACAAGGACAGAGGTATCAATTTCATTGACCACCTCTGACCCCCGTGTTTACTCCCGGGCTGATACTCAGCTGATCAATGAGCACTTGCATGCTTCCAGGTCTCGTAGAACACACATGTATCTACATGTTAGAGGAACGCTGTAGGAAAACATTAATATCTATGAGGATCTTTTATATATATATATATATATATATATATATATATATATATATATATATATATACACATTACTTAGTCCATCAAATAAATGACTATTAGTCTTTTTCAGGTTTTATATATTAATGAATTGATAGAATCAGAATCTGGTGTATTGTTGTTACATACAAGGGATTTGCTTTTTTGTATTGGCAACATAACATACACATAGTAAGAGAAGATCTAAATAAAGACAAAAGCAAGTATTGCAAGAATCAAGAAAAATGACATTAGAAATATAAAATAATACACCACAATACACTGAATTAAAATGAAAGAGCTTAATTGGAAAACAAAAGGAACACAAACGTGCTTGTTAGCTATTACTTAGTGGTACCAATTGGGACATATGCTACAGATCAGAACAATAGTAATCGATAGCACTCAAGATTAACATAACACTGATCACTGTGATCATTGGGATATGCTGGTGCACAAAAAAAAAAAAAAAAAAAAAAAATCCTAAATAAAAATATTACAAATGTATACAGGTAAATACAGGTCAAATATTAATGAAAATATAAAAAAAGAAAAGAAAAAAGAAATCGGATTTGTTCTTTAACAGGATGTTCTCTACAGCTGCACATAGTGTCCATAACAGCAGCAAGGCACGGTGAGAGTTGTGCTTCATAACAGAGGTAAATCATTATTAAACTGAAGTACAAAAGTAATATTCAGTTGGTTGTCTTATACAATTTCATCTAGATGGGAAAATTCTTACACAATGTAGCTTTAAATACAACTGCTAATGTAAACAGCCAACCCACAATAACACGCCAGTGTTGTTTTCCACTACTCTTCCCCTTGGAGCTGACATTATATGTTGATTAAAATAGCCTGCATTCTACAAGACAAGTGTTGGATTCCAGCTCAGGTTATCGTACAGTCCCAGTGGTCTCCAAAGTCTCATCCAATCTCTGTCTGTTGTTCTTAATGGGTCTTGCAACGTCATGCCTATCTACCGCTGCATCAGTAGGCTCCAAAATAAGTAAAGCCTGTGACCTCTCACAAGCCAGTCTTTTCCTTTCCCCCTCTGTACGTGTATGTGTATATGTTCCGTCTTTCTCCACAAAACCTATGAATTTGTCAGCTTTGTGCGGGAAAAAATGAAGCAGACAGAATTAGGTGAGGTGATAGGGACTCTCCGCCAAGAGAGAGGAGAGAAGGGGGAGGCGTGGGGAGAAATGCTCTATGCCTAGCAAATGGATCACAGAGTCAGAGCTCCCCTTGGTGGCATCTGACAGTACTGCAGGTGTGTATGTGGAAAGCGATGTGTGTTTGAGTTGGGCTAATCCCTGTAAATACAGTTGACAGAAAGGCAAGGACACTTGCCTCGACCTCTCATCACTGCATGTCTCTACCCACAAAACACACCCATCCCCGCCCGTTCTACCCCATGCAATGCACATATCGGTTAGCATAAGCAGCAAGGGATCCCTCCCTCCCCTCCTCCCTCCCTCTGCTCTGCCTGACATGACGATCTACCATCATGGACTTCTTGTAGTCCTGGTGACCAACACACTGCAGAAAGAAGAAGGGCAAAGAAAAAGATGGAAACCCTCCTGTACGGGTGTCTTGGGAAATGATAGATATACCCCATACTGTACACTGCACCAAAATAGAACACATTGTGAAAATAGGTCAAATATTAAGTGTGCAATGGCACTCTAGTCAGCATAAATCTAGCAGTTAAAGCCCTTCATACACAATGCATAGTTTAAATAAAAATGACTCATTCTCTACTGTACCCTGTGCTTTGCGAGTATTTATTTTCACTCAAATTTTTTCAGGAGGGCTGCAGATACATGATCTCATCCACACACTGCTGTATTCCTTTGCATGGGTAACTCTTGACTTTGACTATTGTACAAATGGGCCACAATGCCTTGGACAGGAACTAAAACCACTGGCGCCTGTGCTATTATGGTAGGAAACCCATTACTGTCATTGCTGTAACTCAAAGTCAATCAATCAGTGTGTGTGTGTGTGTGTGTGTACTGCAGAGTAGCAGCGAAGAAAGTGCAGCGCAGGTAGAGGCTGATGGTCTGACTCTTGATAAATGTCTGGTGGTTAATGTATTGCCTTTAAACATTATATTCAGGTTATTATATCAGAAGTGAGAATGAGACGGGATCATCGAATAAAAGACGTGACCGCAGTCAGCAGCAGATTTATTTTCAGCTTTCTCTCCTGGCACATATTTGGTATTTCCGTAGCATTAAAAGGTTCAACCAGCAAACAGAGCTGTATCAAATACAGCAGAGCAACTGTCCTGTGTCTGCAACATGGTCTACAACCTAATTTGTGACTTAGTTATGATCATAGACACTGATGAGAAGTTACTGCTGTGTTTTAATATTCCTCCAGCCCGGCCAGTATCTGGACCAAGTAGTATGATTAGTTGCATGATTAAATCCTGTTGGTGCAGATCTGTTATGAGGATACAAAAGCAGTAAGCATGAATGTTTCTTTACACATGGTAAATGGAGAAGCCATTGTAAAATTCCAGTCAGTGCACCGTGTATACATGCAAGTAGACAATGCTGTTGGGAGCAGAGTGACAATTAATTGGTGAAAATCTGTTCTCAGCAGACATGAATGACTACTCCATAATGTAGTAAAACGTGAAATAACCACCTGCTATGCATAACAGGGGAATATTTCACCCTGCTGCTGTGTTGTCGACTAAAAGCTTTTGTGATGGTATTTGTGCGACCTCTATGAAATTGTGAATGGTTTGTTGATATAATAGCATTGCAATGGCGGGACAAATGATGGATACCAAGCTTATCCTAATGTATTCTTGGAGGGTTAGGGTTAGCTAACTTTCCATGTAGACGATCACTGGAACAATCAGAACAGCCCCACACAACAACGGCCCTTCTGCACGTTTAACAGGCACTTGTGTCCCACAGGACAGCGCAGGCAGTCAGGGGAAACTCGAGACACACACTGGCAGGGGAAGGAAGTGTGCGCTTGTACGTCTGTATTTTTGTCTGTTCATGAGAAGAAGAGAGAGTGAGAGGATGAGTGTGTGCCCAATAGAGAGTGGGAAATGAAGCGCAGTGCAGCTGAAGGAATATCAGAGCAGTGGGAGGATCGGGGGGGAGCTGAAAGAGAGACAGCAGTTGGTTCCCTTCTAAGAAAAGAAAAAAAGAACAGCTTTCTTTTATTTCCCCAATGTGACTTTACAACCAGAAGATTCAACACACACTGTGTCACAGAACTGGGCCAGTAGCTTAGCAAGCATTTAGATAGACAGACCTCTGAACTCAATATCTCCCTTTTTTTTTGCTATCACATTTCTCCTTTTATGTCACGGTCACCCTTTCCCCCCATTTTACTCTCTTCTACAGTATCATCTGCCCTTCTCTTGTATTTGGCTGTCCCTCTTTTTTTGTCTCCCTTGATGTTCCTTAAGTCCCCCCACCCAGTCACATCTCTTTTCCATATAATTGATCAGTGGATGCAGCTATTGGTTTATTGAATGGATCAAACAGACTTGTCCATGCTCTTTTAGTGCTAAATGCACAGCCCTGAGGTTCAGCCTCCGGCCCAGCGTGTAGTTGAATTAGGCGAGCTTTGATCTGTATCAGGATCGAGTTCAGCAAAGGCCCAATGAGAATTATAATCTGTTACGCATAGGAAGTGACCACTATGAACCACTGATGTAGTTGTGGTTTTTGAGAAAGTGGATTTCTTTCTACACAGCCTTAAAATGTATAGAGAAATGCATATATGAACATATGAATAAGCATATGAGCATATAGCCCAGATTGATTCAACCTTTATGTTTGCTGGTCTCCGATCCCCTGCTAACAGTGTGTTTTCCCTATCTGGCAACAGTAGTGGGACTTTACTTTTCTTTGAATAACAACAAAGAAGATAGTTAGCATGAAGTAACATGGCAAATATACAAAAGAAAAAAAAAATTGTGTGCATACCTCTAAAGATTAACACACCATTTTCCAAGGGAAGAAAAATATGTTACTTTTAAAGTGTTGATCATTGTGAATCCACAGACATGCATGTGGTTGTTTATTATTGAGGCTCAAACACACCCTCATAGTCGATAATGGAGAATACAACTTAACGCACACAAACTTTAAAATCAACAAGACAACATAAGATAAATTCCAATAATGCAGACATTGTGATTCAGTTGGGCACCAACGCATAAACACGCCCCATCAAATTCTAAATGTCTTCTATGCTCCATGCATGTCTTCCATACATAATAGAAATTGCTGCTGGCTAACTGTATGTATTCATATTCAACACACAGCACTGTTCTCAGCCTGCGCCTGCATACACCCTCTCAACTACTATATGGTTGTTATATATAGAAACAGACCAAGAAGTCGCGGGATGGAAAACCTTTGATAAAAAAGAGACTTTCCAGCCAAAAAAATAGTGTGATTTGATAATGAAACGCCGCCACAGCTCACTCGTGCCATGACTGCAAAATGAATCAGGGAGACTCATTGTCATTTATTAGTGTTGTAAGATTCCACATGCGGTGTGATCTTCTAAAAGTGTTATTCCTTTTGAATTCCAAATGTACTGTTGCACATTAAAGCCTTCATTCATCATTTAGCCACTGATATCTTGTAATCCCTGTTACTAAGACATCAACACATTTAAGAATCACGTTTTAAGTGGCAGGTCATGTTGAGGAAACAATCACATTCATTTCATATGAGACGACAGAATGAGTCATGCCTCCCCCTTCAATCAAAACAAGATGCCTAGACGCTCCCCGCCTCTTTGTTGTATTTTTCTATCTTCTCCTCTCTCACTTGCTTAGATTTGTCATCCATTTCTGTAAGGCATGATCCTGCAATTACACCCCCCCCCCCCCCCCCCACACACACACACACACACACACACACTTCTCTTCCTCCTTTGTCAGTCCATCCATCCTCTCCCTCCCCTCTCATCCAACATTCCTCCAAGAGGCAGCCAGAATTCCTAAGAGAGAACCAATCAATTCCTCTCCCGCTCCTCTTCCCCTCCCTTTCTCTCTCATTTTGACTCCGTCTCTCTCATCCATTCTTTCTAGCAACTTGTCACTAAGCAACGGTGTCTGCCATGCTGTTGGGTAGTGAAGAGTCCCTGGTTACAGTACTCCAGTAGTTGCTTTAAACCTTTTCAATTCCTCAAGTAAAACGTCCTAATGTCATTGATAAAAGTCTGAAAAGTCCAGATTTACTAGGTAGCATTATTAGCCCTCATGCCTTAGTCCTTGGACCTGCTGTGTACCCATGGACAAGAACAAGAAAAAAAGATCCAAGCAAAAACAATTGGGTTAAACTGCTAAGCGGAAATAACAAATTAACTAATTAAGCCAGATATTTTACTCTGCAATTCTGGGCATACATGTTGTGGCCACACCACACATACACCTTGTGGATTAGCTCCAACTATTCACATGTTAGCGTCTCAGTAAGGTCAGCGTAATGCGTTCAGCATAATGACAGATTGAACCTGTTGTGGCCACATCAAAAATACCATTCACAGTGCTCAACAAACTGCAACGCACTTGCATGGTTACGATAGGAATTGCTATTGAACGCAGGCAGAGGTAGTAGATATGTTTGATGTACATAATGACATGCTAACACCCCTGTAATTCTCTCTCAGTTTACTGCGAGTGACATTTTAAGTAATCCTAATGTGCTCCAGCCGAGAGGAGGCATCGTGTGGATGTGCTTTATTATTCTTTTCTTGTGCTTTCCCCATACTGATCAGAGGTCAGCCCCTCAAGCACAGCTTGTGCCTGTACATTGCCCAAAACTACAAACCCTTCTAGCTAAAACATCAGCCTGGTCATTTGATACAACACTGAGAGGTTCTGTGCATTTGAGGGGAGAAAAAAAAACTAATTTGCATCACATTTCCACCGCATTAGCATATACCGCCTGTATTCCCACACTCACTCACTCATCAGCCTCATTTGCCGCTACCTGCTCCAGCACTTTCATGTTTATTCATCCCTCTGTCTCGGAGAACTATAATCAGATAACAAATCTCTGCGCCATTAGCATATTCAAACAGGTAATAAAATGCTAGTGAGACAGAAACAGGTAAAAGAGATTACAGGAGGCAACAGACCACAATTATAGGCATCCTTAGCCAAATTGGAAAAATGTTGTCCTTTGTACTCTTTAGCCTGGCTGTAACATTTCTTTTCATCAGGTGTGTTCACAGGTACATACAAGCTATAAACAAACAAGAAGAGCTATGTGTTCACAACTGGATCCAATTTTATTTTCAAGAGATAGGAATGAAAGTTAACTATACAGTTAACAGGGCTGATATAAATAGGCTGTTCATCTTTGTTTCCCAATGTCTTATGAATTCCTCAATCACAGTGCCTAGTAGACATTTGAGCATTGAGCTAAGCCAGGCTAAGTGCATCCACAAAGTAGTCCAATGCAATGTCATATTGGTGATTTCTACGGTCAAAGTACAATGGAATCCACTCAAGAATTCGAGGTACATCATTAAAAAGCAGTTAGCCAAAGCAATATCAAATTGATTCACTGTAGCTTCGTTTATTACTAATCAATACTGTAACATGAAATTGCAATCAACATTTGTACTTGGTGGTTGCCATTGAACTCATCCTGATGGAATGTAAAGAGAAAGAAGGGACAAGCAGGGAGTCAGAGATGGGAATATAGAGGGAGGCACAGCAGAAAAGGAGAGAGAATAATGACCATCTGCATCACAATGCACAATATGTTCTACTGCAATTTCCATGCACACACACACACACACACACACACACACACACACACACACACACACTGTTTGTTTGCAGACTTCTCTCCGCTGTAATTGCTGTGGCATTTATATTTTCACCTGAAGCCTGTCTGCCAGTTTCCATTACTTGGAGCCAGATTTGGAGAGAGGCAAAGTAGAGTGAATGGCAGATGATTGGAATGAATGTGAAACCAAATGTACCTGAAAGAGCTATTCTGAATCAAAGCCCAGTTCCCCTCCATCTGACAGGGTCACTCACAGTGTTGCAGATGGAACACCTAGTACACCACGCAAAGCATAAATACCCAGCAAGGCACATAGATGTGTAGAATATGGATGCTCACACATATACAACCAACACAAATTGAGCTTGTACTCGCACAGGTAATTTCATGTGTCTCTAATAATTAATTCAGACTCTGAAGTTTCCGCTTGATGACAAATAGCACCCATTCTCCACCCTCCCACCCTATAATACTATTCCACAATATGAGTTTCATCACTTATTTTCAAAGGCCCACATTAATAGGAGAACGGTCATCAATTTTAGACCGTACTACATTACAATGATAAATCTATCTGGACTGGGAATCTTGGCTCGACTGCACTATCCATTTGTCATTAAATATGTATTCAGCTTATTGGCTTGTGGCCGCAGCAACGTCCACGTGACAAGTGTGTAAGAGATCAGTAACTAAACCAAAACGTGTGCATACATGTAGGTTAAAGGAGTCATGTTGACTGTTCTGTTCTCTGCGAAATGTGCAGCTACGAAACACTGATAGTGGAAAACAAAGTGAGCAGCATTAGCATTAGCTCATTCCCCCATGTTTTTGCTACCCCATCGCCCAGTATTTAATACATAAAGATTTCTTACCCCAGGGATCCCTGTGAGACAGATGCAACACAAAGTTGTATGCCTGGGCCTGTGGTTGTTTACATGACTGGGAGCATCATCCTCCATCAGCAAACATCATCATTCACAGCCTTCGTTTTCCCACATGGGTCAATTACAGAGAGGGTGAAGTGCTGCCACAGCAGGGGCTCCAGGCATGTTGGGTTTGAGGCAAAGTTGAAACAAGTACAGTACACGGGAAAGGAAATTTTCTGTAGTTTGTCTATTTTTGATACTCTTGCATCCCTGCTCTCCTTTATGCACGAGAGTTGTTTATCTCTAAAATCCCTAGCCAGATGTATCGTTTGGTACTCGAGTTGTTGTAGTTCCTCTAGTCCATTCTGTTTACTGTTTGATTGCAAAAATAGAACACAACTTTAATTTTCTGCACAGTTGATCTTGACAATAAAGCAGCAGTTCAGCAGTATTTATAGTACTCAAGCAGTAAAAAGTCTGACTTTGTATAATAGTAATAATAATAATCTCTGTTTTAGCTACAGAGTGAGGCATCTCACTTCTGTTCCATCTTTGTTGGGAGTCACACATGCTCAGTAGCTAGGTAAGGACTACTAGCCAGTCAGAAGCAGAGTATGAGGGCGTGCCCTGACAGTACCTAGGTAAGGACTACTAGCCAGTCAGAAGCAGAGTATGAGGGCGTGCCCTGACAGTACCTAGGTAAGGACTACTAGCCAGTCAGAAGCAGAGCATGAGGGCGTGCCCTGACAGTACCTAGGTAAGGACTACTAGCCAGTCAGAAGCAGAGCATGAGGGCGTGCCCTGACAGTACCTAGGTAAGGACTACTAGCCAGTCAGAAGCAGAGTATGAGGGTGTGCCATGCTAGCAGCTAGTCGAGCATTATAACGTGTGTTACAAAGTGACCACGTTTGTCTCTGAAATAAAGGCTGGACTTCAATAGAGCTGTTTGGAGCAGTTTGTGAACAGTGTTTTCTGTTGGAGATGGTAAGTCCCTTTGGGGTGGACTTTGGTCTTTTTCACTTTGTAAACCTATAACATGCACAAAAAAAGATATATAACACAATAAAGGAAAGGGGAAAAGCCAAAAAGCATAATATGAGCACTTTAACTCCCTATGTAGAGTCTCTTTAATGGAATGGTTGGGCAACTATGGTGCAGATAAACTTACAATAAATAGTTATTATATTCAACTACCCACTAAGCTTAATCAAGAAACTTCTTGTATATATGCCAACAAACCTGCATATGCATATGCAGCTTACTCACTGAACAGTTGACTCATACAAGATTCTGCAGACACCAAGGGTACAGAACTCCATATGCAATATCTTCCTTTCATGTCCACCACCCATCTTTCTTACATGCTGCCATCACTTAATTGTGTAATTTCCAAGATGATCAGCAATTTTTGAAGGAGACATTTTTCACAACCTTTGCAGGGCTGTTGTGTCAAAGATCTAATAGAGCGATAAGTTCAAAACCCAGATGTCAAATGTTTGTTAGGGATCTAAAACTAAACTTCAAAATGCTGCACCTAATAATTTCTCATTTCTTTCCCCCTGCTGTAACACAGACTGTCTTTTTTTTTTTTTTTCGAGTGTAGAAAAGCTCACAATTATTGTCACCTTTTGTGAGAGTGCATTTGTCTACCTTAATGAACCAGCGTCATGTTCCCAGTCACTGGAGCTTCATATCTATCAGATCCGCGCTCTTCAATGTGTCAGCTGTTGTTTTTCTTAACTCAAAGACATGGGAGTGCACTGTGGTGTGTATATACAAATTCCCATCTACAATTGAATCTTACTCACCAAATTAATGGATTAAGAGGAGTCATTAGACAAAGTGGGTATCTGGTGACAGCACTTTACCCTGACCCCGGTTTAAAGAGTGGGCGTGCATGCAGCTTCCAAATGGCCAGTTAGCCCCTTGGGGAGGACTTTTTGTTTATGTGTATGGTTGCCACTTACAGTTAGCTCCCACACAGATGGCTCAAACACATTGTATTCCCTCCCACACACAAACACCCACATTACTGTACATACTGTAGATACTACAGGGACAAACTTGGACATGAAACATTGTGGTGGCCGTTTCAATCTGTACGTATGTATACATCTCAACTGCCGACTTGGATCTTTGTTGTGAATCGTTGAATTAAAACAGCACTAAAACAGCACTAGGTAACATTATAACTGTATGCAATATGTGATCTGTGTGTTAGAAGCCTAAGTCACAATTTGAATAGATTGATTGGTGAATAGATTCACCCTTTTTGCCCTAATCCCGGTGTCAGATATGGTCACCCACAGCAGCTGACAATTTCAACTTTCAGGTCGAGATGTAAGATGTCCTCTAGATGTCCAAGATCTCAGTGATAAATCGTTTACCCTCTCACTGCTGATACAGACAGGGGGTCTGGGCTGACTTAACACCACCACTCAGTAGCCTGGATAGCCATGTAGAGATATTAGTCAGAGCTAACCAGCCTCGAGAAGCTACTGCCAGACTCTCTGTTTCTATGCTGGAAAAAGCTTTGACAGTCAACAGAATCACATTTATTGACATTAAAACTATACTGAATCTCTATACTTAATCACTATTGTCACTAAGTGATTCAACAGATTGACAAATTTAGCAGTGGTGCTCCTCACTGGTGACTGAGACCACCATTGTCGGATCAGCTGTGATTCACAGCGTGTTACTTGTTAAAAGCATGTTAAATGACCATGAGCACCACAGAAACTCAGAAAATCTGAATCTGATTAATCAGTTGTAAATAATAGGCTGCTGGGCTACCTTATGGGCAAAGCTAGCAACTGAACTTAGCTTGGACTAGCAACAGACTACACATACTACTGAACTGAAGACAGCAAAGTGAAGTTTGGCCCTATTCTCAGAACTGTCACCTTTTCCATCAGCTGTGATGCCATAGCAGTGACGTGGTGTTAGAAAGACAATGCACATAGGAATACAATTTGCCACACAATTCCTTATTTTTTTATCCATATATTTACATTTCATGTTGTAGTTTGCATGCTTTTCTCTCCCCAGGGACCACAAGCATTGCTCTTTATTGTGGATATGGCTTAAATGACTAAATGGACATCTCTCTCTCTTTCAGGAAGCTGCAGATACCAGGACTCTCAATGAAATCCCTCTGTCTCTCTCTCGTCCCTTCTCTATTCTTTTCTCTCATGCTCAGTGAGAGTATGCTAAACTATTTCTGTTTCCCTAAATGCCCCCGATGATTTCACTGAACATGTAGTTTTTACCACAATTGTCCATTTTTACAATGCAATAATTGATTTTTGGTTTTCTCTTGCATATATCGCATTAGCCCCTTATGACTACTTGGGGACATTTTGCTAAGCGATTAGCACACGTTCAAGTCATCAAGACATGATTGGCCTTGCCCAGTATCGCCAGCCAAGCCCGCTGACCAGATTACCCCTCGGAGTGAATATTTATACTGATGTACTTCTCCCTCATCCCCTTTCCCTGCTTAAAAGAAGCATCCCCATCAAAACTACCCAAATCCCCCACCCCTGTGGAAGTTGATTTGCTAACTCTTGTCTCTCTTACTAACAACAAGCTTCAGAATTCTTCCAATCTGATTCTTTTCATTGGTGAATTTTCTTTTCCCTTACCTTTTTATGATTTCAACGACTAACACTGTGTCACTCACGGAATGTGAACCATCTGTTGTTTGCTCTACTTAACTTGCGACTTACATACTAACAAATGTATTGTTATCCTTTAATTCCTTTTAGTTTTATTTTCTTTTGTAAATGACCCTTTTAAAACAAACTAATTATACAATTGCTTTCTTTATTTCTTTATTTGGATGTCTTACTATACAAACAATAGGAAATATATTTTCTTTTTAAATTTATATTTCAATATTAGGTTATTTTTCTGTTATTGAAAGGAGAAGCTGCTTTGCACAAAAGGCGATTTTCTTTTTTCTTCTTTTTTTTTCGCTGCCACTTTTTTGGCGTTGAGGTGTGTTTTCTTGAGTTTAAGGTTTGTCATTATTTATTTTTTTTCTTTCTCCTCCCCCTGTTTTCTCCTGAAGCACGCAGGCATTGGACACGCTATGGTAAACAAACTGCATTATATGGTAGATATCATTCTAATTGTCTTATTCTTTGGTTTGCCCTGGGTTTCCCGTTACCTCTTTCTATTCTGTTTGCTTTACTGAAAGTACAATCCGCCATCAATTCCAAGGTAGCTGAAAAACTCCACCTCTCTGTTTTTCTTTTAGCCCTCTCTATATATATGTTATTGCTTTTTATTGCCATCCAGTCCCCCCCCCCTCCCCCTTCCTAAAAAGAATTGGCGTGTTTATCCAAAGAGGTCTGCCCAAGAAGATATAGAAATACCATAAATTTTAGACTTTAAGATTTTATTTGTTTTGCTGTTTATTTTCTGCCCCTTATTATTTATTTTTCCTTTACTTCAAACACGATCCGTATGAAGAAATAAAGAATCATAATGCAAAATATTTTCTAGAAAAGTATTAACAGTTACCTTTATTTTATTTATTTATTTTTTTTTTGTTAATCCCTGTTTCCTCCTGATTTTTTTTCTTAGAAGAACCCTATGAAGTGAGCGTACACAGCAGACTTCTCAAACACACAAATAGCCTATTGGAGCAACTCCAGTGAGAGGAAGTAACATCAAATACAAAAAAAAAAAAAAAAAAGCAGTTTGTTCATTAATTTTCCCAACTTGAGAGAAATTGCACTGATGAGAGAATCGTCCTATGTATCCTCAGTTGGACCTGTTCAGCCTGTTACGGAGCGACCGGTGATCTTGGCTTTCCATCCTGTGGTTTATGGAGTCGTGAAGAGTATTTACAACTCTTGATTTAGTGGCCAGAGCCCACGCTGTAAAGTAGACCTCAAATGAGGGTTTGATCCCATTAGTGGCCCGAGGCTGATTTATGATCGAGATGGGCTGTTCCCAGACCTGCATCCGAACACACTCTGGCTCTTACGCACACATGTACACACTAATAAAGCGCTTGTGGCATTAGTCCCCTGACCCCTGGTGCAGAAAATCAACCCAAGAGTACTGACGAAAGCTCATAATTGAAAAATAAAATGGCAAATTGCACCTTTATTAAGCTGCGAACTGGGGGGAGTTTGCCAAAATGAGATGCAGATATTTATGCTCATAAGCTGAAGACTCTCTGACTTTGACCTTATTTTAGTAGTTGTTATCATTGTCTTACTTGCTTTCACTGGACTTTTGAATCAATAACAGAAGCTGTCTGGCCATTGATGCAGACCATAAAGGAAACTGCCTGGGAAAAGCTGAACTGTGTGCGATCGACCCCTCATTTACACTAACACTAACTTATATTGCTTATACTTTACTGGCCTCATTCCTTGCATGAAGAGACTTGAAACCCCCTTCCTAATCTTTTTTATTTTTTAATTTTTTTTTAATTTAAATTTTTTTTATATACAGATTACATTGAGTATATATGTATATGTATATATCATGGCTAACATATATACATGCATATATCAATTGTCCTAATATAATCAATATGGCCATGAAACATGTTAGCCACACCCTCTTGCTGTTTTATTTGATATTTTATTTTATTTTTTTATTTATATTTTTTACTTCTATAAGTTTAACTTCAAAATCAACTTACTAAAATGAATAATGACCTCACATCTTATCTTTCTGAAACCAAAAAAAAGGGAAAAGAGAAAAGAGGGGAGGCAGACTTTCATTTTCTGGGTGAATAGAGGATTGATGCCCCAAGGAATGAATCGGCCCAATCCATCATAACAAGAAAACTGTTATGAGCCACTGTATCTAGTAGTGACTCACTCAGTCTTGGCTCAAATTTAACAAAAGTGATGAAGCAATTTTAAGCTCACTTTGGAAAATTCCGTGGTGAAATTGTAGTGGAGGCATAATGAGGACTGCAATCATGTCTGGAGTGCAGATGTGTTGGTGTCCAATAGCGCGGAGGACAGAGATAGTAATGATGTCCCACCGTTGGAATACTGATTGCTCTATTCAACATTACAGGGAGGTCCTCTCTCCCCTCTGTTTTCCCTATTCTTTAAAAAACCCTCTCATTTCCGTTGATTTCATCTGTGATTGCTGACAATGGCCCCATCCTGTCCCACTTCCACCCCCAAACTGACAGTATCCAGTGGTTGTATCCCTGCACCCTGTTTGCATGTTTTGGCTAGAACATCTTCCCATCAGCATACTCACAGTGTGTAAGTGCTGCTCTAGCCCAGCACACGTCAGTCCTGTTGTACACGCGTCTAGATGGGTCTTTTTTTTCTGTTGCATTTTCATCTAAACCTCAACATTGAAACATCTTCCTTTCCCCATTTGTCTGGTGTCGTGGTGCCCTGCAATTACATTTACTTCCCCTACTACTTTCCCGTTTTGCTGCATCTTCCCCAGATGGTGTATTTGTTTTTTTATTTAATGGTTTGTCTGTTTGTGTTGTGTCTAATGGAATTCGCCCCCCCCCCCCATCCTCATTGTTCCTGTCATCTTCCCGTTTAAGTGCATGGCTTGTGTGTCATCCTGTTAGCTTGGATGGATTCATTTTGTTTCCTCTTAACCAAAACAAACCCTTGCACATGAAATAACTCATTCAGTCCAATTTTGGACCTGGTTTGAGCAATCAAATTTCAGAGGACTTTTAAAGAATCCTCACCTTCTTATCACTTTGACTAAATTTACAAAAACAGTGTTACTAATCTACTGTTAAAATCAAACCTTTGTTGTAACTGTACTAACAACCATTTTTGTGTCTGACTTTCCCTTACTTACAAAAGTACTAACCGATTTTGTTCACCCTCCAACCCTTTTAACGCTTTTCGGCACACAACTAAAACCCCCCCATCCCCACACCTTTCTCTCCCCCATCCCCTTGACAACTGTTGCCAAAACAGCACTCGCCCCAAGCCTCCCAACCCTCCCTCCATTTACTAACCTAGATATGTAGCTTAGTTCAAACTACATATTCCATAATTATTGTTGAAAGACAGATTCTCCTCCTACAATAAATTACTCCCGGCTAATACACATTGACAAGCTGCCAGACACCTACCAAAGTCCACCGCCATCCCTTTTTTTATCTTGAACATCCTTCCTTCCTGCTGGTCTGGCTTTGACCTGAGGCAAGGGGGGCGGGGGGGGGGGCAGTGTGTGTGATCTATTATGATACGTCACTTGTGTTAGCCTTCAACTGTATAATGTAATACATTATATTAACTGTGAAATATCACCCGTTGTTTCTCCCTGCAAAAGATCAAATGTAGTGCCAACAAAGGGTAAGTGATACATTTTCAAGGTAAGCTCGCTGCCTCCTCTCTCCACGGATTATGATGTTTAATAAATGAAGGCACTGATAGGTGTCTGTACTTGTTCAGACTGTGCAATTAAGACATTTCTGACAAAGAAACCACTACCGAAAGTAAAGGCTGGATGCTCCAAATCATGAAAGCTTTTGGGAACTAAGGTAGAACATGACCTGTGTTCCTGAATAGAGACATGTGCACAGTGAGAGTGAGTCACATAAAGCTATTTTTATTTTATTTCATGTGTTGAAGGCCTGACATGATTTAGCTTCAAACAACTCAAAGTGAAAAAAATCCTTCTTTTTTTTGTCTTTTAAATTGGGGATTTGAAATCATAAGCTTCAAGACTTGCTTTGATTCTTTTTGTCAGCCCCTCGATACCATCTGATGATCTCATTCATTCTGATGCACTTCTTTATGGAAGAAGTAGCTGCTGTGCTTGTTTTACCTTCTGCTCACTCTTCCTCATATATTTTTATTTTTTTTTTACCCTAGTCGGCACCCAAGTGGCTCCCAGAATTTTGAAAATGTAATCTCGCTGGAATAAAACACAGTAGTAGTGTATACAGCATCAGGTTAGATGCTGTCAGATCATGTCAGGTATAGCGTTATTGAGTTTTTATGTGCAATAGAAGTGCGGTCAGTGTAATCCCAATTGGAATCGTACTGACGTTTGTTTACTTGATGAGAGGGGGATCTACGTGTCGGAGCGTTTAGTTGCCAGCAGCCTGCCGTCATGGAGCCAGATATGGTTATTGAGCAGGTAACACGCTCAGCAGGGCTCCACAAGGAGAACCGTTGTATTTTACCATACACTAGACTACATGTGGAGCCCCATCACAAAAGCTTTGATATTCTGTGGGTAGTTGGTGGTTTATGAGGAAAAAGCACAAAAAGACAAAGATTAATTGAATAGAGGGGAGATTGACATCATAACATCATAACATCATAACATAAACTACCCCCCACAGAATGTGGATGGGTAAAATGGAATGCTGTCCATTATTTGGATTCAGAGCATCCTTCACAGTATATTCCTCTGTAAACAGCTCCAGTCTGTGTTTTCTGTTATATCTGGGGCACACAGTTCAGCCAGCTCTGTTTGGTTTCTGTTTGTACTGGGCTGAAGAAGTATTTGAAGAGCAGCTGGGTAGACACCAAAGGATCCACAGAAGCAGCTTTGTACTATATGTGTCTTTGTTTAGATAGTGCTACGTTTGTGGTGGTATGTTAGTTGCTTGTCTTGGGTATTTGTCAAAGAAAGAGCCAGGTCAGATTTTTTGAGTTTTTGTCAATTTTATTAACTTTAAAAACTCTAAAAAATAGGAGCATTAGGGTATTTCCACCAACAACCTTTGATATCATCACTCTTTCCCTCCTCTGGCCAGTGATGCAAGTGCTTGTAATGCTACTCAGTGGGATGAGTGTGCAGTCTAGCTGAAGCAAAGACTAGCTAGGTCTCGTGAATAATTACAATGTCACCTCAGAGGAAACCCTTGGATATTTGTTTTGCTTTTGTATATTCTCGACTAACGATGCACTTGCTTATTTTGGATCTTTGACATATGGTTTTTTAATTGCTGTTTACGTCCAACCTCTGATCACACAATGAATCTATGAATGTTATATGATTGCCCAAGGGATTTTTCTTTTTGATGCACTGCATACATTTAAAAGCTTTTAGTGGTGGAAGCTGGGAGCTTTATAGGTGTCTGACAGTTTGCCAATGTTAGTCCCTCATGTCCCCAATGCATTCCTGAAGATATACCATCCACAACCCTCCACAAAGTATTCTCCCAAACCCAAAGAGCCTAGTTTGGCCTTAAAAGATGTTCTTCAGCATAGAAATTGTACAGGTTATATCTCTACCCTTTGACTCTCCATCCTATCTCATTTCGGGAAGAGGTCATGCCAGGGGTAGATGGCTTTGGCCAAAGTCCGTAGAAACATTTCAAATGCCATACGTCGCAAGACTTCTGCCCCCTCTCCCCCCTTGTTTCTGCTCCTTAGCCACCTGTAAGGTCTCTCTCGTCACTGTAGGTTAAATGAAGTTGCCCCGCTGAAAGCCTCATCCGAGATCTTCGATGATGACCCCAACACACCAGCACCGCCAACCGCAGATTCCTCATGCCAATACGATCACTATGTATCTCCAAGTAGTAACAGCAGACATAAAAATGAGTTGCCCTGTTAAGAAGGGAAGTACGGCAAAACAAAAAGAACGAAAAAAAAACTGTCACGAAAAAGAGAAGACAGGCACTTAGCTGTGGTGACTGATCTGTTGAGTGCAGTTGCTAAGCTTCCCTTTCAGCCTTCTGCTTTCGAATGTTTGCTGCTCTTTATATTGAGTCAAAGTTTTTTATGTTTCTTTTTGAATAAATGGTATTTTTGCAGATTGAAATCAGAACCACACTTACGGAGATTAGCATCTCGAGATCCAATATGCAGAATGAACTACTGCCAAATGTTATTGTAGATGACCAAAATGTGAAGTTGGACCTCGGATGATATGACGGAAGCTGTGTGCTAGCATCACTTCTGAGTGTGCAAAGGTTATGAAAAACAGATGGTTGTGTACACGGCTCCCTGCAGTCCTGTATTTAAGCCGTGTACATTTATGCAGAATAACAGCTGTTGAATCAGAGAAATGAGTACTTCACTTTCACCCAGGCCAGCTCTATTAGGATAATTAGACCATAAACTGGTCACTAACTGCAAAACTCCCTCACGAATCAGCCTCATGTGGTAGCTGTCTGTGTAGCAACATAGCTAATGCAGCTATAACACAATTAGCCAAATTATACTAATTAGCTTTTTTCATCAAGTACTGCAATGTGCTGGTTTGTATTGAGTATAATAAGACAACTTCTGGAAGAATTGAGTGGAGGAAAGTCCTTATGCACATTTCAGATGCATTCTAATTTCAATTGAGCAGAATCTCGTGTTATTCTTCAGGTGTTCATTGAACTGACGAGGTCTGGTGTTAAATTTAAAACTGTTGCTTCACCTCATCTTGCAAGGTCTTGTGTTACATCAATACAACATTTCCCCACATTTGCTGTTGTAATTTAGGTTTAAACTACTTGTGATCAAACTAGTCATGTTCAGTAATACAAGGACACTCAGCCTTCATTTTTTTATTAAAATGTTTGGTATATTAAATCTTGTTATGCACAATCCACACTATTTTATACCATCGGCTTGTGGCTTTGTGTTTGATTCCACTTTCATTTTGGTTTTGCAATCAAATGTGCGGCACAGAAAGTGTGTGTCGCCTTGCACAAAAGACAAGACTTGAGGCAGTTGAATATTGAACAGGGATTTTTTTTTTTATGGTAGTTCCTGAGTGAGGGATTGACAGCAAAGAAAAATTGCAATATCGATTTTTACATGTCATTTAAGGTGCACTTAATCCAGCCTAGTATACAGTTGAAGCCTACTTTAGTGGAGGCAGTGATTACACAGGGAGCACAGCGCTGTTATATTGGTTTTCTCTTAGCAACTGCACTCTAGAGTGAAAGTCCCCAGTCCGAGTGGCACCAAAAGCAACCAACCAAGCGATATTTAGGGGGCAACACCACCTATCACTGGTGTTTAATCCACTTTCTTCCTTGTTTTTCCTCCTCATTCCTCTAATTTCTCTCCACTCTCATCATTCTCTACTTCTACCTATCCCTGCTCTGTTTCTCTCTCTCTCCCGCTATCTCTCTGTCTGTCTCTTTTGGGCCATGCCTATGCCAGGTGACCATCTCAGTGGATGGTATATTGACCACCACTGGTTACACCCAGGAAGATTACACCATGTTGGGTTCAGATGACTTCTTCTACATTGGAGGGAGCCCGAACACCGCCGACCTGCCCGGATCACCAGTCAGCAACAACTTCATGGGCTGCCTTAAAGATGTGAGTGTCTCTGTGTGATTGTGCAGTTTGTGAATATATGCTGTATGTAGCTGATCAAACATGCTACCATGTACACACGCTTCTTTGCACTGTATCTCCCTGACTTTGGTGTTTTGAAAGGTTGGTTCGGATTCACCAACGTCGCACAATAAGACAAACAAACTAACTGATGGAGGCAGCGGAGGACCATCAACTCCTGTGTTCTGTGTGGTAAAATGACTGTTTTTGTCAATGGAGTCTGGTGGTTTTGAAAAGAGCAAAGATGGATATAATATAATGGCTTCAGTTCCCCGTCAGAAAGGGCTGTCTGATAACGAGGTAAAGTGGTAATATATTCCAAATATAGCATACACTTGATATAATAAGTAATAAGACAACTACTGACACCCAAGACAACTGATATTGATTTTTTTGGTGGGCTTTTTTTAAGGTGGCTAAAATTATTTTGCTGTACATTGCTTAACTCCGGTGTCGGTACTGCTGCCTGCTTCTCCAAACTGGGTGCGGGCCGACCGACATCTACTGTAGCTAATACACTGACTATGGATAAGTAGCTCATCAAACCCCACTTCAAAATATCCAAACTGTCCTTAAGATATCAAACTCAGCTGTGTGGCAAAGTGTGGGCTTTTTTTTGCCAACCGATTACCTGTTTACATCAGTTAGATGGTGTCTCAAAACTGTTGCTACGATTTTTTTTGTTTCAAACAAAATGGCAGTGAAAAAGAAATCACACACATCACAAAGTTGCAGTGAGAACACACATGTTTGAATGTGCTACAGAGTCACCCTCACACATACTCCCACAAACATGTGTGTTAACTCCTGAGAATCATCAGATATACTGTATACAGTAGATCCCAAATGTGAGAACGGGAGGTGTCAGACATACAGTATCCTGAATCTCTTTCAAGTGTTTTTTTTCCTCTCCTCCTAACCACACTGTAGACCAAACACACACCACAGCGGGATGATAGAAAATCACAAACAGAGATTAAATAGCCATGCAAGCCTACACACACTTATACACAGCCATGTATGCAGTAGTCACGGATGGATGTCTAGAGGACAGTTGCAATATAAAAACTTAATTCCTTCAACTTTTTAGTTTCACCAGGGCTTTAATTCACAGCTTAACAAGCTGTCAAGAGGACCAATCACAGCTTAAAGTATTATGGCCTTGTAAATGTAATGACTTGTATAGAGGCGACGCAACATGGCGCCATCGCATTTCCTCATAAAACCACGCTGATTGAATAAGTAATTACTTTTGCCATCACTTTTAATGGATCACACAGTAATCGCCCTATCTCTAACTTAATTATCCCTGTACAATTACATTTTCATTATTTGGGTTGCTATCAGAAGGATCCCTAGTGGGTCTTAAACTTCCCAAGGCGTTTAACTATCCTCTCTCATCAAGACAAGGCTGGATTTACAGTCAATGTACAGACAGAGCCTGTGCACGAGGAAGGGGAGAGGGGGGTGGGGGTGTGTGAACGGTAGAAAAACAGACTATGACGACAGGTATAATTTCAAGAAAAAGAGGTAAAAGTGAAGAGGCAATGTGAGCCAAGTGCTGGGAGTGGAAAGCCAGAGCAGATGGTTGGAGAGCAGAGCATTTAGGACTCTGTTGGTTAGACTGAATGATCTCCCAATAAGGGTAGATGCTAGATTGGATCCACCAGACGTGTCAATGTCAAAGGACGTGCCTCATGGCCCGCCTTATTCTTCCTTATTCTGTCTTATTCTGCCTCTGATTGGCTTACCCTGGTATTCTTCCACTTATCCTAACCAATCCCAATTCCCTACGCCTAAACCTAACTACGTCGACCACTCTAGCAGATCCGATTTAGGATCTACCCCCAATAAGTAGCTAAGCGAGAGTAGAGAGGAAATGAGGGGGGAAAAACAGCCGGAAGTGCAGGAATTAATTAAAAGTTTGATATGTATAGTGTTGAAAAGAGAAAATGTTTTAAGGAACAATGGAGTTGCCTTTGTCGGCTAAACATTTTATTGGATTGCAGACAAAAGTAAGCAAAGGAAAGTGAATGAAGAGGTGACATTTTTGAGGTAAAGGTGAGATATGGTTGGGAGAGAAAGGAAAGCGTCTCAGACAAAATTCAGGAGAGAAGTAGTGTACACATCAGACATCTGCTTTCATGTTTGACCTTCTGCCAAGGGCTGCATTTTTTCATTTACCTGTTTCGGATTGGGTCAGCTCACTGCAAAACATGGCTCAAAATGTTGTGTAGTCAAGTCAAAATCTTGTTTTCCACAAATCAAAGGAAGCAGTTTGCTGACAGCATGATGCAGCCTCTCCCAGTTCCTGTATAAAGAGAATTTTAAGATTTCCATGTTGTACTGTTGAATACTACTGTTGTACGATTACTACATTTGCAGAACTTTAGTTTTTTACTTAAAGTTATAGAATTAAGAGTCAATACCAGACCCTGTAATTTGTTACTTTTTTGAAGGTGTGTTTACAGTTCAGAAGGACATCCAGACTTGAGCTTACTAGAAGCTGGATCCTTCTGGTTGTTTTTCCTGCTGTGTGTGTTTTATGGGCTCAACTTTTCAGCTGCGGTCAAGTTCTAAGGGCTACAGTATATCAGCTCAACTGAGCCAGAAAGGTAACCACGCAGAAAGGCACTGAGAGTAACAGAGCGCCAGGTAGAGTAGCTTAAAGTAAAAATTAAAAAGTGAGTGGTTGGGGGTAGACAGTGGTGTGTTTTATCCTGTGCTAGTTCAGTGGCACAGCTCGGATTATCAGTGGTGTTATGGTCCGGGGCAAGGCTTTCATGCCGCCACCATGGTCAAAAGCCTTTGATACGCTTGGCCACCCCCCTCCAGGCAACAGCAATCTAAAGGAAGAGCACAGCAGAAGAAGAGCAAAATGGGACCAAAAGAGGCACTGAAGCCCTATGAAGTTTTTATTTGCTGTGTGTGTGCTCATACGTGTGTGTGTTCAAAGTCACCCACATGCTATGATCATACACTGTGTGTGATGTGTGTGTGTGTGTGTGTGTGTGTGTGTGTGTGTGTGTGTGTTATAGACCCCCAGTCAGATTGGTGGGGTGTGAAATCAGGTATCTCTGCTCTCAGCCCCCTAGCCTTGTTTTCACAGATTCCTCTCTTCTTTTCCACGTCACCATCTGTCTCTCCACCGCAACCTCCGCCTCTCCATCTCTCTCACACGCAGTGACCTTGCTATCACCCATTTCACGCTCCTCCCTCCATCTCAGCCTCTCTCTCTCTCCCCCTCTTCCCACCTCTCTCATCACTTCTTCCACCTCTCTCTTCCTCTCATCTTCCCTTTTTTCGTTGCGGGCACTTTTGTGTAATTAAGTCCATAGTAGCGATGTTGGCACACCAGCTTTGCCATCCTGACGGCCAGATTAAAAATTGATTTCTTTGACTGATGCCATGCACTGGATGAATGCTCTGAACCTTCTTCTTGCCCTCACTCTCTTTCACCCCCTCTCCCATCCTGCCCTCCCAAGTTCATATCAATGCTCTCCTTATCTTCGTCTGCAGCTTCCTCCTCGTCTCACCTTTGTTGCAGGATAAAATCTTCTGGAGTTGTCCACCTACCACGAGGAAACATTCATTTGAGACTTTGTAGTTGGAAGGGTGCTGCAGCAAAGCCATTTGCCCTTTTCCAGTGGTGCTTCCTTATCACTAAGGCAACGGCAATCAATGCAATGTATAGTCAGGCTGTAAGTGCATCACAAACTGCCAGTAAATGCCACTAAAGTTGATTAATATATACAAATGTAAAAAAAGAAACAGCAACACTTGCAACACTATGTGATATATAGGCTCGTCAAACATTTACTACCCCAAGTACATCAGGAAAAAAAAAAAAACTTTTGTACTGCTGACCTGCATGGTGTTAGATTTGCAGAGTTTCTCAATGACGAAACAAATCAATGGAGTCACCTCTGAGGAAGGCTTTGGCCCAGTCACAGTCCATGTCGAGGCCACACGCATTCTGATTTCAGCAAGATCACTGAAGTTAATCCAACACAGAAACACCCTGTGGCTCTGCTACCCAAGTCAATGAATCCATAAGAGAAGTGATCATTAAGTCAAGATAGGGGACAAACACTGTCGCTGGACATTATTAACTCGGCTCAATATTTCAAAGTTTTCAAGACCTTTGACAGTGGTCTTTTAATTAGTGGACAAAGCCAGCGAGCTTCTCTGCAGCGGGCAATTTGGCTCGTCAGTTGAGCTGTTCCGACCTGCCCTCTCAATATTGAAGAGCACATATTACACCCATACACCCTGAAGGATTGGACAATATGAAAAGAAAGGCATATGGTCTAGATGCTGAGTTAGCACATGCATTTAAACAGAATGTGCTCTGGCTGAGCACAGATCGTATGGGCCTTTGCTCTACAAAGGCCCAGCTTATTTGATCCACCATTCAGAGTGGGCCCTGCATGCCTCACACACTGTGGTGCTCTCACACATTGCTCTGTCTCTCTGTTACCCTCCGTCTTCCTGTTATTTGTCATTCACTGCCATATTCTCCTTTCCTCCTTACTCCTGGACACCTCTCCCTTGTATTCCACCTTCTTTTGCATTCTGCTTTTTGTTTCTTGTTGTCCCTGGCTATTCTCCTTTTACATTGGTATATTTTTGCTGAAATATATTATATATATTATTATTTATTATTATATAATATTTTTCACTGAAAGTCTTAAGTGACTCTGAAAAGATACCTTGTCACGAAACTTCTTGGCCTTGTTGAATTGACGACGCTAAACAACAAGTTGGATTCTAGCCCACACGCTGCTTGGATCAAACCTAAAAAAGAAGTTGGTAATGTGAAAAGATTAGATGTTCAAAGATGATCTGAGCTAGCCTAGGAATAACAAACATGGTTGCTATATGTACCAGCAATTCTGCTCTTGCTGCAGATCACGTACTGTCAAAAGCCAGTCACAGCTGAAATTACCGCGTGCTAATTCTGGTTGCCTGTCTTCATGTTGGCTCTGATTTGTGACACGCTGGAAGGCACAAAATCCCTCTGACATTAGAAGTCTTGACATATTGAAAGCAGCCATGATAATCTGTCATTGTGTTTGGGATGTCCCATCTCTGCCTCATCAACTAGTTTGAGCACATGCACGACTAAGAGACAAAATGTCACTGAAATGCATTGTTTGGTGTTGATTAGTATGTTGAAAGACTTTTTGTGATGTCAGATGCAGCTTTTGCTACAGCTGCATGTAAATGTGGCAGCCCCTAGTCCCTAATCAGCAATTTGTCTCTTACATTGGGTTGTCTTTTGTCCACAGTTGACCTTTTAGGTTAGTGAGTTGTGAGGGTAATGTGAGAAGAAAGCTCATACAGTTTCCTAAATCGAAAAGCTCATTCGCGCATGACCAGTGTATAAGTATCATCGCTGAATTATAATCCTGATATTTATTTTATACAAGTTTCTCTGGATGTTGGTGCTATCTCGTAGGAAACCCAGCAATTATAATGGAAGCCTAGCCATCATCAGTGTTGTCATCGACGCAAGTATTACTCTAGGAAACACTGTGACTTAAACAACATGATTAGGAATTGTCCTCTCAGGGACACATTACATTTCAAGTTAAGTTGGCCATTGATTGACAAGAGAATAGTTGATCTGGACCAAAGTGTTTGATGGACTTATTGACATCCCCTTTCATTTGCTCCTGTTTGTCCAGCAAAACCGGTTGTTGTGATTGTTTTGACTGGGAACTAATCGGGACAAGGTTGTTGGTACCGAAAGCACTCCGGTATACTTTTGTTGTCCCTTTGTAGTCCGAGTAGTATTGACCAATCACTTTTGAGCGTGATTTATTGGCATGCAGGTAAACAGTACGTGTGCAGAGCAAAAGAGGCGAAAAAACATTTAATGAAATACAATCTGGGAGCCCACGGACTAACAATTTAGCTTTTAATGTATCTGCATTGATATGCATAAATCTGTTTATAGAGACGTCGTCTCTCAACTCCAACTCCATTCTCGAGTCTCAAGTTGCTAATCGGACCCGGCGCACGGAAGGGGAAGTATTGGCCTGGATCTGCTGGCTACACCTGAACCCCAGAAATATGGACTGTTGCCCCAAGAGGCTGAATTGCCGTCAGATTGATAGCCGATGCGTTCCAAGATTTAATGGGAACAAGCTTTACTCCTTAACCCTTTGAGGCAGAAACAAGTAGAAAAAACATGCACATTCTTCATTGTAGCCACCCAACACTAGCTTAGACTTGGACTTGTACTAACCCACATTGTAGATACTAACTGGCCTGAGAGTCATCTTGTACAGCATGTTGCCAGCTTTATTTCCTGCCTCATCTTTCCCCTACATGCTGCATGATCCGTTGTAAAAAGCAGAACCCCAGGCTGCATATTTTTGTGAAAACAGAGCAGCATAGATAAACAAAAATAAATGCCTCAAAATAAATCAAATTAAATAAATCTTCTCCCCCCTCCCACTTCCTTTTCTCTCTTTCACCTACTCCTCTCTTTTTCTAATACCTTAAGCTAGAAGAGATCACGCCTTATTAGCTGTAAGTTTTAGAGTTATCATGGCTAATTACCAGGACTAATTTTGCTAAAGATGACATTATGAGGCAGCGTGGCCAAAGAAGGAGATAACCAAAGGAGGCTTAGGTTCAAGAATAACACAGCATACCGGTATCTGGGTTCCTGTGGTTCATGCTGTGCCTGTGTGTAGGTGTGGTGTTTGACACAGAGAGAGAGAGAGAGAGTGCGTGTGTGTGTGCATGGCATGCATGTGAAAAAATAGGTAAGATTGGAGGGCGTTTGAAAGATATAGCGTGAAAGACAATGAGGAATGACAGCAGCAGTCTGGTAAAATTAGATAGTCAAAAACCAATACAGTGAACGGCATTGCACAAGATGAGCCTCTCAGTGGTGCAAATGCAAAAATAGGCCAATGCAAAAAACAAAAGAAGCTAATGGTGACTTAATACACAGGTTATAATTCAGCATTCATGCTTGGGCTAGGCAGAAGTTGGCAGCTAATTTATCTAGCTATGTATTCTTTATAAAGCAGGATGGAGCTGATAATCACTATTCTATTGGTGGATCCAGATATATAGGTTGTGCCTAATGTCACTCTTCTAAAATTGAATCCTGACAAAAAAGATTTGGGAAGTTTATGTTCACTCAAATAGGTTATTATTATCTCAAATAGGTTTTCAAATCTTAAGTTGATTTTCATAGTCTACTAAAAGGAATGGATATCAACGGCTCTGAAGGTAGGAAATCAATATAAGACCGTATGGTGTAATAATATCAGTTTAGTTTGAAGTTAACAGGCAAAAGCACGGAAAACCACTGACATGGTGCTAAAGAAATAGTGTTAACACTAGCACTGCAATATCAGTACTATAACCGCCAAGAGCTGTATCATTTTCTTATCACTGATGGGCCATTAACCTCTCCATCTCTATAGCGCTACGTTAATCTCTAAAGCAGCTAGGACACATGCCAGCCAGATCACTTATTTAACAGTTTCAACCCCCCAAAAACGGGTGTACTCTTAGCAGTGTACAGTAAAATGACCTGTCAGCCGATGCAGTAATAGTTGTTTAGTTCAGTCAACAGTCAACACAAAATCTCTAACGCTTCTCTGAGCAACTCCCGCAAATAAATCGTCTCTGACGAAAATAAACACATTTATTTGGTTCTGTCTGATGCTGTTTTGAGTCGTAAGCAGCGTGTAACCTGCAGCCTAAAACATAAAAGGCAAGAAACAAATGCTGAAACATTGTCATCAATTTCAGCATTTTTTTTTTGTCAAGTAAACTAAATGGTAAATATAATCACGGTGCAAATGATTACGTCATCACATTTTGTCGAGTTATATCCATCTCTCCTGTGCACAGTGCATCTCTCGCTTCAACAGTTTAACACACAGCCTGCCATCATGCACATCCACACCAACCTATGAAAGTAATACCATTTGGGAACGTTGGTGTTTTGTTCAAATGAGGGACATGAATAACATACCTGATATTATTATAGCGTATAGTGCACACACGGGACTCAACTTGTGAAAGAGTAATTAATTTTGCTTTAATTTCTGATATTTCACACATGACAGGATGAATACTGTGGGCCTACAGACATTAGTGTTATTATAAGTGAATGTGAGTGAAAATTGCTGTGTAAATAAGTTCCCATGTTCTATTCATTGTCTCAATGCGCTGTATGGCCAGCAATGCGTCAATTCAGCGGAGGAGGAGAGTACCGATGTTAATCGGCGCTGCTCCTGGCAACAAATGGGGGGTGTTTTTTTGAAAAACAACACCGAAAACCCCTACGTTTTCTAAATGTTATTCTATCATTATGACAAGAAAGCCATGTGCAGAATAGGTATTTAGAAAAAGTCAGGGCAGGAGGGAAACAATAGCAAAAACAATGAAGGAATAATTCAATTTTTTCTAATCACAGTGTTCAATGTTGTGGGCTATTGCAGTGTTAAACACAATGAGCAGGGAGCCTTTCTGTGTCTTTACTCAATGACAGTTCAAGAGAACACGCCTGCTGCCGTGATCAAACCTGAGACTTTACAATAACAGAACAATCTTCTTAACTTAGTAGCTGTGACTACAACAGAAAACAAAGATAGGGGAAAAAAACTGTCTCTACATTCCTATTACCTGTCAAAGTTATGTGTGTCAGGGAGTTGTGTGTGTGTGTGTGTGAGAGAGAGAGAGAGTGTGAAGAGCACTAGAATCAGGAGAGAAAACACACACACACACACATAAAAAGGCAAAAACCTCAGCTGTTTCTCAGTATTACCTTGAGGACGGCTTCGCAAAGCACTGTCTACAGAGCATTTAACAAATAAAAAGAGAACTGAAACAACGGAAAACAAGGATAATTTACTTTGCCTTTAGCACTTAATCCATTATGAGTGCATATAGTGAGGCATAGACACACACTTTGATGAAATACGGCTCTATTGTTCCAGCTCAAAGGAGACATTTAAGTTAAAGCTACAGGCAACATTCACTTCTCCCTGCGTCTGAGTATCCCTTGGAGCCTTTTACGTATTTATTTTTTCAATTTATATACAGTATATTGACATGTCTGAGCTGCAGCTTTTTGTACAACAAAAAATAGTTTGTACGCCTTATGGATTTGACCAAGCGTTAGGAGTCTTTAAAGTGGTAAACAGAGCTTGATGCACTGAGCATGTTGTGCACTGCACAACCCCAACACAATAATAGACCTCAGTAAAGTCAATGGAAGCATGCCCTGGACAACTCAGTGGCACTAAGTGGTTGCTCAGTGTTTGCAAACGATAAAAGGGGGAAGGATTGCCTTTCCAAATCATAGAACATAAGTAATCTCAATCAACATCCTCCTTTTGGTTTTAAAGGCACTATATGGTTCAGCTCCCCAGTATATGTCTGACCTCTCAGGTCTTCAGACTGTGGCTTTGTGGTTGCATCCAGAATAAGTCTTGCATACAACAAGACCCTCCTCCACAGCGCTGCTGAGGAGGGTCTGGTTGGTCCATACAACATTCCGGGATGGGAGGGAAACGTGCTCTGGTTTATTGGTATTTCTTTTAACCAATCACAATCGTCTTCGCCGGCGCTAAGTGCTGGACGGAGCAACGGTGCCTCTGCAAAATAGCCTCGGGAAGGAACTTGTTTTGGTGGAACGTGTATGTTCAAAAGTAGTTTTAGTCATGCAACAGAAAACTCAGATTGGACAGATAGTCTAGCTAGCTGTCTGGATTTACCCTGCAGAGATCTGAGGAGCAGTTAACCATAGTCCTCAGAAATCAACAGGAGTTTAAAATGCCAACACATAGAAAGCTAAACGTGACGAGTATCTGGCCGAAAATGAGGGACATCCGGTAGAACCTTCACCGACAGCTGAACAATCGGGGAAATTAAACGTTGTCGATATAGACTAATCCAGAATAAGATCAGGAGCCGGTAAAGGTGTTTTCATTTACCGTGGACCTGCTCGCTGGAATGCTTTGCTTGATCAGCTGCGACGTTTAAAAAACTGTATCTACATTTAAAGCTAAGCTCAAAACCTTCCTGTTTTCTCCGGCTTATGAACAGTGTTGGTGTGTGTGTGTAGGTATTATGTGTGTGTGTATGTTTTTTTTTTTTTTTATTCCTTATCTTTATTGTCATACCACAGCGTTGCATATGCTTGATTTTTGTTGTATGCCTCTTTTTTATGTAAGACACAAGTGTCTTTGTAATGAAATGTGCTCATCTGAACTACACTTCTTGGTTAGGGGGATCAGGGTGATAGAAAAACAGCTTCTGTAACATGTTATCAACGTTGGTTTCACACTGCTGTTCAAGAGAAAGCCATGTATTTCATTCATGTCTTGATTCATCATATCCCCATGCTGACAAGATATTCCAGTAGCCACTATAACCGACAATTGAAATTAATTTGGGCAATTAGGATGCATCTGCATGATTATGGACAGGGTGTTCTTCTCTGTTGCAGCTGCATTTTAGTTTTTAGGCTATAGGAAGTCCCATTTTAAAATAATAATAAATTCTAGATGCTTCATTTGAATCGGAAATCACACGTCTCCACCAATATTTTATAAAGAAATATAACTTTGTAACCACTCGCTGTCCTCTCTGCTCTCCAGGTGGTGTACAAGAACAACGACTTTAAGCTGGAGCTGTCACGGCTGGCCATCGAGCGTGACCCTAAAATCACCCTGAATGGTGACTTGGTGTTTCGCTGCGAGGACGTGGCGGCCCTGGACCCCGTCACCTTTGAGACCCCCGAGTCCTACATCTCCCTGCCCAAGTGGAACACCAAGAAGACGGGATCTATCTCCTTCGACTTCCGCACTACGGAGCCCAGCGGGCTCCTGCTGTTCAGCCACGGCCGTCCTCAGGGTCCCAAAGAGCAGAAGCCTGGTAGGGAGCTGAAGACTGATTACTTTGCCATGGAGCTGCTGGAGGGGTATTTGTACCTGCTGATCGATATGGGCTCTGGGAAAACAAAGCTGAAGGCTAGTAACAAGAAGGTCAATGATGGGGAATGGTGCCATGTGGATTTCCAGAGGGAAGGGAGGAAAGGTGAGGAATGCTTTCAACTTTTAAGGGCGCTTTCACACCTGCCTCATTTAGTTTGGTTGAATCGTACTAGAGTTCATTTGCCCTGCTGGCAGGTACGAATGCGGCAATCGCACTCGGGTGCTCACCAAAAGTGGACCAAACAAGCGTACCGAGAAATCCTTGATGAGGTGGTCTCGGTACGCTTTTAGTCGAACTCTGCAGCGGTTCGTTTTGTGCAAGAAATATGCACTAGTCCAGAACACAGGACCTGCTTCCTATATTTACGTTCATGATCCCGCCTCAGACACATCTGACCAATAAGAGGAGTGAATGTTCTTGCCTGATTAGTAGTGACGTATTTTGGCACGCTTGGAGTTTTTCCAGGTAGAAGACAAAACCAAACTAAGAGGAAACCGCTCCAAGTTTACAAACGCATCAACTGATTTGGACCAAAGCAAATGTACTACAGGTGTGAAAACGCCCTTAGTTAAAACTGACAAGTGATCTAGAATTTGACTGTGCATTTGCAAACGGTTTATTGGACAGATTTATTTACATTCATCATCCCTGTTTTATAGCCCGTCCAGTTCTAATTATCACATCAATCAGATTTATATGCCACTATTTTACTCTCCATTTAACTGTGACAAATTCAACATCTTCACAATTAGCGCTCAATGGTGTTTTAAGCCCCCAACGTCTCCTTCCAGGCAGCGCTGCGACCGTTAACTTCAAGGCACCTAACCCTAACTTTAACCCTAACCCTAACCATTACCATAACCATTGCCTAATCCTAGTGCCTTCAAGGCAGTGCTACCTGGAAGGAGACGTTGGGGGCTTAAAACACCGATAAACACAAATAGCAGCATGTCAAAAAATTATAACAACCCGTATGACTTGGTGACGTCTTTTAACAGAGTTGATACTTCCATCATCAAGAAAAAATGTGACTTAATTTTGACTGTAGAAAATAGTTAGTTGGGGTATCATCATCAATGAGGATTTATTTTTATTTATTTTTAAATTCACCCAATCCACAGTCATCATGTATTCTGGCGGTTCTGTCTACAGTTTGTCAACGTCTCAACCAAAAAATATCCTTTGTGTCATTTTCTTGTATGTAGACTAGTGAAAATGCAAAGAAATTAGCAAGACATAACTCTACAGAACTCACAGCCCTGACTAAACATGCTTTGGCTTTTTTATGCAGCTTTACACTTGAGGCTAGACATTCGTTACTAGCTCCACACTAATTTACAAAACCGCAAACATGCACTTTGACCAAACATGCACTTAATCTATTAGTATCGTCATTGTATTTTGTAGCTTCTTTAAGCGTGAGAGTGTAAGAGTTTACTGGATGTGTCCTGCATGTGGGCACAAACAGGAGCATCTGCATGCTTGAGTGTCTGGTGTCTGATGAATGATCTGTAGGTGGGCAAGCACCTTGAACATTATATCTCCCCCTAATGGCATCTTATAATGACTGTGTGTGTGTGTGTGTGTGTGTGTTTGCGCGCATGCATGTGATCTCACTGCTGCTCCTGCTGTAATTGGCTTTTAATAGAAAATTAAGATGGAGTCGTTAATCACAGAAAGATAGAGGGCCTTTTGTTTCACCCACTCCCTGCTGCATTCTGCTTCCCTTCTCCTCCATTTAGCCTATTACAGACACATTAGACACACACACACACACACACACACACACACACACACACACACACACACACACACTCTACTGTCATCTATTCTTCCTGTCTCTTGTGTGTCCCTCTGTCTGTGCTTTGTCCCTCAATTATCCACTTACTGCTCCTCCCACCCAACCATTTGCCGCTTGCTCAGTCACTCACTCACACACCTATCCAGACCATAGACTTCTTCAGTGTCTTTGAGTCATTAAAACACACATTCAGTCTCTCACTAAATACAATATGCGTGCTCCGACACATGCAAACAAACACACAAGTTACACACCATATGTATTTACGTAGCTAGATGTATGTGTTTACATGTGTATCAGAAATATTTTAATATTGTACAGATAACTTGTTTGTGTATCTGTCTTTTAGGATCTATCTCAGTTAACAGCCGCAGCATGCCCTTCAGCTCCCCAGAGGGCAGTGAAATCCTGGACCTGGACAGTGATATGTACCTAGGCGGGCTGCCCGAGTCTAAGTCGGACCTCATCCTGCCGCCAGAGGTGTGGACGGCGCTGCTTAACTACGGCTACGTGGGCTGCGTTCGCGACCTCTTCATTGATGGCAAGAGCCGCGATGTCCGCCGCCTGGCTGAGATCCAGAGCGCGTTCGGTGTCAGCAGCTTCTGCACGCGTGAGCTGCAGAAGAGGTGCAGCAGCGCCCCCTGTGGCAACGCAGGTCTGTGCAAAGAGGGCTGGAACCGCTACATATGTGATTGCATCGGCACCGGATACCTGGGTACCAACTGTGAGATAGGTAAGGAGGCTGACGTTGAAGGGAATTGGTATCTCTACGGGTGAAGGGACCAAGACTTGAAGACAATGCATGCATCTGGTTTGCAATAATACACAATTGTGATGTGCACAATTCCGAAAATAAATGCCACTGTATCATCCCAAACAACACATTGACCTTTCTTACAGTGAAGCAGAAAATACAGATGGTCAACAAATGAAACAATGAGAATGTTAAATGATGTTAATGTGAAATTGAAAACAAGTGCGGGAGGAGCCTTTCAGCAACATGCTGCCTTGTGTTTCACACAGCCAAGCAGCTGCTGTATAGTAAGCGTAAGAGCTCCACAGGGAGCCATGTGTGGGCCCAAGGCTGGGTGGCATCACGGCCCACTGGCTGGGAGGGGGGAGTGGAGGCTGAAGCTCTGAGAGGCCGGCAGTGGTGTGACAGAGCAGCAAGGCCTACCGCCGCCATCTGTGTCAGTCACGCAAACCCAGGTGGCGCATACGCCACAGCGATGGCGGGGGGGGGGGTTTGGTGAGCTAGTCAAATAGCACCCCGTACATCTGATTCCTTTCAATTAGCTGCAGGCACCTCCCTTCACGGTTTGTCTTTGCACGTCCGTGGGGGTGAGTGAGCCATGGCAGTATTGGATTTTGAGGGACAAGGAGGGTAATGAGGGAAGGCGAGGTTGGATTCAAATCAGGATAGTGGAGGTAGAGGTTGAAATGTCTTTATTGTGAAGGGTGATATTTAGACTGTTTTGGCAGGTGCTCAGATGACAGGTGTGGTTTCAGTGATGCTCTTTTGCCATCTAGTGGATCATTGTGTTATTGCAGAGATGTGACAGAGGGCACTTTTCTTATAACCAGCCATATATTACTCAGTAGACTGTCAATAGACTGAGAGCGTGTAAAGTATTAAGTGTAAAGACAATCAATGATATTGACTTGAGGGAGAAATCCCAGGGCATATTACATGATGCCTCCTAGCCACAAACAACTAATAGCGTCGCTGGTTTGGAGCTGGCATTGGGATGATAATGAATATTTTTTGTGCACTATAGATTATTTTGATTCATTGATTGGTCCAGCATGTGCAGATCTATGTTGTACACTCTTTTAACATCACTGCTTTTTACCAGATTTTTCTCAATCTTTTAGCATCATTTTCGAAAGCCCAAACGTTTCATTTACCTTGTGGCAGTAGTCTATGGTGACGCACATCGACCCGCACTGCAAAATAAGAGCGGTACTCAGGGAACTGTCACTCCACACAGTAGTCTATTTATGGCATAGCTGATTCTAGAGAGAGTAACCATAGTCGTGTCTAGTGTGAGAAAGGATGTCTCGGAAACCAGCTGCACTTCTGTTTTTGACATTTCTCTCAGCTTGAGGACAGTCTGTCATTGGATTTGTTATGAATATTTCTGTTGGCTTCCTTTCTTAGTTATAAAGAATGTTTTCATTTTGTGCTGTGGGTGGTAGATTTGTCATCTGATGAAAATGTAACGTGGATGTAAAAAGTCCTGAGCATATTCTGAACTCACCAAACATTAGCGTGACACAAATGAAGACACAATGAAATTGACATGGCACACTAATGAAAATGCAATTTCAAAAAAAACAAAAAGAGACAAAGGCTTAGGGGTGTAGTGAACATGCCGTGATCAAACCTTTAACCCACGCAGATGTCTGAGAAGTGCAGAAATGATTGGTATTATCTTTTGATCGCTGTAGGTTTTCACGTTTCAGTCACATTTGGCTTTGATCATCACTGAATGTTCCCTTGATCTAATGTTGTAGATCCAAATCACCTTTATTTTGACAAATAAGGGATTTGGTTATGTTTGAAATGGTTACAAGGCAAAGACAGAAAAAAAGTATCACATATGAGGCTAAAGTAAATGGTCAAATCTTTAATAATGACATTAAAAATGCATGTTTTTTAAATCTAGTTATAACTAGATGTCAAGTATTTGGTGTAACTGGGATTTCAGTAGGAATATTTTCCAAAAGATAGCTAAATGGGTTTCCATGCCATTGAATTTGACAGATGCTTGAACTTGGCTGCCGATACTGGACTGTCCTATCCAATCGACCTCAATGCCTATGCCCCGGCTCTATGTAGGTCTTTACCTCTCCTGTGCAATGTGTCACCCACTCGTCACTGTCCCTCTTCTGTCCTCTGCCTCACCCCTATCCAGAGGCGACGGTGCTGAGTTACGACGGCAGCATGTACCTGAAGATCATCATGCCCGTCACCATGCACACAGAGGCCGAGGACGTGGCACTGCGCTTCATGTCCCAGCGGGCGTATGGCCTGCTCATGGCCACCACCTCCAAGGAGTCGGCGGACACCCTGCGACTGGAGCTGGACGGAGGCCGCGTCAAGCTCACCGTGAACCTCGGTAGGCCACCGTGACCCAGCGTGGTTGTCCCTGCTTACCTTTCCCTTACCATCCCTTGTCTCCTCATCTTCACTCTGTATTTTAGCATTGAATACTGCTGCTGAAACTTCAAGGACGTTTTGACATTTTGAGTTTGACACCATTGTTTTTTTTTCATTGTCAGATAGTTGGGGACAAGCTTCTAAATTTGTCCCTCAGTTATGTCAGATTTGGTTTGTATGATTCATTGAATTTAATAGGAACAGTTGGCAGTACAGTAAGCTAACAAGCTTAAGAAGTGTATGCCCATCACTGCCCATTGGTTTAAATGAGAAAAACTAAAGGTTTAAAGGCTATTTATTTGAGAAAACTGAGGTACAAATACAGAAACCTCTCCTCCACAAACTGATAAAGTGTTTGCTGCAGGAAAATAAGACTAAAAGTAAGAATATAAAAAGGGATCCCCCCATTTTGCCCTGTGTGGGGAGCCACCCTGCAGTCATTTCTGTTCCATATTATTTGACCCCTGGTCCCACCTCCATCCCCTCTGCATTTACCCACTGTGAAGCCACATAGCGCCTCCTCCTGTTTAAATGCTCCATCTCTATCAGTATCTCTGGCCCTTACCCCACTAACCTGTCTCTAGAAGCTTCAAGGTGGCCTTGCTCCTGTGTCGCTCCTCCTCGTGGTTCTGCTCTATTGTTAGCTGAGAGGCTGGTCGGCTCCACTTCTTCCCGGCAACGGCGCTAAGAGGAGATAAGAATCCTCATCCTAAGTAATTACAGATGAGTTCAAAGAAGACGGGGGTGTAAAGAGGTCTGAAAGGCAATCTTAGTGGGTAGAAGGTCAGTGAAGTGTAGAGTAGGGTTTGTAAGATGGATGGTTTCAGAGAAGAGCAAAAGGATTCCCCCTAATCACTGGCTGCAGGAATGCAGACCTTTTGACTTATAAAAAATGTAATTGCAATGAATCTTAGTGCTGTGGGGAAGATGGGTATAACCTTCCAGCTTAGGGATACCTTAAGTCTGTCCTGCACCTTTTGAAGGAACAGACTCTCAGTGGTGAACCGGGAGGAGAATGAGTTTAAGCCACCATTGAGACAGGGAGGGAGGGGTGGCGGAGGTGGCCTCAGTCTTTCTCTACTTCCCTTTCTCTCACTCCTCTTTCTCCTTCTCCCTCTCTCATTTCCTGTCACTCATAAACACCCCACCTGGCCAAGACTCAGAAGATGGAACTTTTCATCCTTTCAATGGCCTGTATGTCTGCGGCCCTTGGATCAAACAGTCAGAGAGACCGGCTCACAGCTGTAGTTTTCCGGAGTTGCACACACATTTGTAACTTCTGTTCACAGGGCCGCAGCTTGACCTGCTAGGAGTCCCCCAAGCACACACTCATGGCTAATCCATAGCAGCAAACTCCTCCCATTAATTTGTATATCCATTTCTCACAGAGGAATGAGACCCTGTTTTCAAAGGAGCTTAAATGACACCTCAACAAAGTCAAACAGTTGACAGACACTAAAGCACTAAAGCTATGCACTAAAGCTATGCTAAAAGAGCTAATTTTCTTAGCTCTTTTGCAAGGGAGTTAATTAACAACTTAACGCATCAGCAGGGAATTCTCAATATCTGATATGGCTTTAATCCTTGCTAAGATAATTGCAAACCCTGCTAATTAATCACCAGCAAAGGTAATAATTGGACAGATTTATCCCTAATGATATCTATTAGTGATATATACTGAAGATAACCTGTTCAATGTGTCAGCAGAAGCTAAGCCTGTCACTCTAACATTGTGAGATGACAACAGGCGCATTCTAGTTTAACGCCAGCAGACATTTTATTTATTGATTATCATTTTTAAAAGCCTTTCACATTCTGTAGGGACAACCTTTACCAATACATGTGGCCCTCAAATAAATGTAATGGAATTGTATTTGTATTACCCCAACCTCTCTACAGCGTGATGCCGGTCCCTGGCTGTTTGTGTCCACTATTCTGTAGCGGTTGACAGCTCGAGGACCACAACCCAACCATGCTGCCACATGCACACGCAGTTTACAGCCACTAGATGGGGCTGAACAGCAATGGATTCATTTCAAGTTGGGAGATTCGATGGGGAATAATAATTTGATACTTTAATGATCCCTGTAAAGGAAGTCTCTGTTTACTAACTGTGGGTTAGGGGGGAGGGGGGGGTGGTCAAAGGTCAGGTTAAGCTTCAGAGCAGAGAATTTCTTATCCAGAGCGGATGTTTACTGACACTCTGCTTCAACAGCAAAGCTATTTAACCAACATGGCAATTATTCTGACAACACAGCTTGTAAAATGATAACAGTTATTACCTTGTTTTTGTCGCAACACTTGTAGCCAACAGTGCAGAGTAGGATCGTATTTCTTGCGGTTTCTTGTGTGCACCAGGCGCGCAGTGGTTGGGATGTGCAGATCACCCTTTCTTGTCATTTACACTGTTGGGTTTCTCATGCCCGAAGTGCTGCAGAAGGCAAGTGCATCTCAAATTGCTGGCAAAACAGGGCCAAAGTTAAAGGTGCAAGACATTACATCTGCTGTAGTGAGCGCGCAGCAGATGCAGGAAGAAGGGCATTTGTACACAGTGTGAGCATAATGGCTTCACAGTGTTTATTTGCAACACCAGTCAAGAAAGCAACCACCTGAAGTTATTTAAGCCATCTAAATATGGCCAAAACACTTTGTGCAGTTGAAATTATAGGCTCTATCTGACTTGTTTAATTAATGTAATCATATATTTATGATGATTGGAGTAGTGCATGCTTTATACAGTAATTATACTATAGAGAAATGGAAACCAACAGATGTTGAAAAAGATGCAAAAAGCATAGCGCTTTGCCAGATGGTACGTTAAATCTCTGACGCTCAATATTTGAGAACTGCAATCCACCTAGATAGAACCTTAAAATTTCAAGTGCACAATTTTCATTTTGATGCTCTCTCTGTAATCACGTGTAAAGTGTTTATTACACCAACAATGGAGCATTTTGCATAGCTTATTTTCAAGAGTCATCACTGTGTTGATACAGCCTCATTTTCTCCTACTGCATAGACCCCATGGTGTAAGTCTTGCCTTCTGCTGTGCTTTGGGGGTATCGGGTGGAAGGAGGGATGGATGATGGGATTGATGGAGGAAAAGGGTGATCCTGACTCAGAGCCTGTCCCCGGATGGTGGCCCCAGAGCAATGCTTGGTTGTCTGCAGAATGTACCTTGAAGGATGTAAAATGTCTTTTTTCTCTTTTATCCTCTTTCTGTCTCTTTCTTTCTCTTTCTCTTTTTATTTGATCTCACCATTTCGCTCTTTCTCCCGCCAGATTGTATCAGGATAGACTGTAGCCTCAGTAAGTGGTTCTATCCATTTTTCTGACTAAAATGTATCTGTCTATTTCATCTTGATTCTGTGCAGTGGCCCTTTTCTGATTCCTGCTGACCTCATGATGTGTGACAGCTCTCTCAATACCCACGTCACTCTTCCATACGTTCTTACCTTTGAATCTGTTGAATTTCTTTTTCCCATTACACATCATTTTCTTCATCATTCGTGTTTTTCTTACCGCCTCATTTGTATGTCTGTCCCCACCTCTTTTTCCAATACACAATCTCAGTCGTATTTTTCTTCTTTGCATTCACTTTGATTTCCTTTTTTCTGTCACACATTTAATTAATGTTTCACTTGCATAATTATCATGATTTTTCATCCTGCAATTCTCCTCGCTTGCCAACCACACTGAAATAATTGAATTTCCTCTCCCCTGCCTGTCACCCATTCTATTCATTTTCCTGTCCACCTTCTCCAAAATATGCATTCAGAAAAGGGCAACTTGACACACCCCTGTTGGATGTTCCTATTTTCTATTATGCGGCGCTGAGTCTCGGCTCCACTCGGCTGCACACACAGGTGTTGCTTGTTTTCTATGTGGGACGAACTCTAGTTTTGGCCCCCAGAAAGCTAATTGCTTATCCACTGAGAGACGACACCACCTGGTGCGTGCTTGTTTTCGGAGCAAGCTAATGTTTTCCTGCCCCATGCTGACAGAATGATAGCAAACAGTTATTTCTATCTTGGCCACTGACAATTGAACAACTGGCCCACAGGTAAGTGCTGCCAACCACAGTGACACAAATGGAGAAAACCTGATGTTTGTCACAATGTTTGTGTCTGTGTGTGCTCTTTAATTTCCATATCTTTGTGAGGGTGGGAAGATGTGGGTCTGACTTTGATTAACCGTCTAAGGTCAGTGAACGCACGGTGAGTCCATGGCGATGTTTTTCAATGTCTCTCTTAATAGTTCAGTGATAATACAGCACAGACATGTGGTTTACATATTGCTGGAATCGGCTGAATCTCTGCTTCCATGTCCTTTTTACTCCGAGATCATACATCACTCACACGCTGAAGTAGGAGAAAGGGAAGATAGCTTGTGACACTCGTCATCTGCCTCCATGTGTATAATTGGTGGACTTGTGTGTCCATCGTCCGTTATGTGAACCTAAGACTTGGATAAACTTATTTCAAGTACCAAAACTATTTGCTCTATGACAAATTTGGGCCCCATTGTGGAGAAAGCTGAGTTTGTTCTGAACATTTTGATGTGAAACACATCAGTTCAGTTACATGCAAATACCTTACAAAGGAGAATTTAAGAAGATATGTAAAACTCGAGAACATGCCCTTAGACCTCAGAGGGTAAACTGAGGAAGGTGAGGTAAAAAAACTGAGGAAGTAGCATCACAAAGCCATTTAGTTTCCTCTTTGTTTGCTTTTCTACCTTGAAAAAGAGTGTTTAAATTATGTTTCCACGTATGTATTGAGTCATTGGTACATGTCATCAGTTTGGTGATGGTTGGTTGACGGTGGAATCAATGTTGTCAGTGGAAGGTGTTTCTGTAGAATCATACATATATGTCTTGGTGGGCGAACCACACTTGCTTGTGTTCTAAGCTTCTGCTGTATGTGTGTCACGTCTCTGCACTTAAAATGCACTTGAACGCTGTTTATGTCAGACTTTATAAAGTGTAAGTGTGTCAAAACTTCAAAAGCCTCCGCCAGGCATGGAAGTGATCTCAGTGTATGACGAATTACACTACTTATTATGTGTGGAGCCACTGGCATGACACACAGTCAAATAATGCTTACAGGATGTCTATACCCCGGGTTTGCCACTAGATGTCGTACAAGCACTGGGGATATCATCTGATCTCCCTGCAGTAGGGAGGAGATGGAGATTGTTGTTGGAGATTTTTTTTTATCTCACCACAGGGCTCTTAGTCATTTCTCTGGAACTGACTTGAATTCTACTTTATTGTAAATTATCTTTTATTTATAATTATCTCTGTTGGTTGAGGTCAGGACACATTTGTGTGTTGTGATGTGACAAACCTTGCAGTCAGAGAATGTCAGGAGGTCTTGTAGTTGTTCACATACACCACGATAATGGAAAAACCGCTTTGGTCATTGATGCTCTTTTAATTCAGCTGCTGTCTTTAAATATTGATGCGGTATTCACTGCTTGAGCAATAATCTACCGCAGACTTGGAACAGTGGGTTTCAGCGGTTTTGCAAGGAATCTTTTATTTAACCTTTGTATTATTTGGTTGACTGAGCACCCTTATGCAGCAATGCCCTGCTTCATGGCCACACCACACTATATAAAGGATCCCAAAAATATGAGTTTGTGTGAGTGTATAAAGGAGGGGGAGAGACTGTGGGTGGGAGAGAGAGGGAGCAAACCAGGGTAGAACTACAGACAACAATTTATTCAATGTCATGACATCTCGCGGTCGATTCCTTCTCCAGAGACCGACAGTTACTAAAGACTTGAGCTTGAGTAAGAAAATCAGGGTACCAAAGTCTCTGCTTGCTGTTCCATACAGATAGGCTTTCTTCCAGGGTAAGCGGCACTATTAATGTGGCACTAAATATATAAAAATAGATATTCTGATTGCACATAGACTGAAAAGGCCAGTGATTGGTGGAATACAAATATGTAATACTGTATATCCCTGATCTCTACAATAGAGGACAAATCGAAATACAAATTCCCTTAGCTACCAGGTTTGAGCAAAAATGGCTAACATGAATACTTGGGGACTATTGACACAATATATCAATAACAGACTAGCAGGAATTTCCATAATGATCTCAGGAAATCCAAAGTAAGTAATACAGTAATGCCACAGGATCCTCAGAAAACCAAACCATGTCTCATTAACTGTTAGAAGTCCCTGGTTGTTCCACTTCAGTACAAACAGTGATTTCCCCCCCCCCCCCCCCCCTGTAACTTTACACTTCAAGTAGGAAGAAGTTGCAAACGCAAACCAAGAGAACAATGGGAAATGTAAGACTTATCAGAAGAAGAGGGTACATTAAATTTGGTTGCATTTTGGGACGCAGCAATTTCTACAGGATCTTCAGCGTACTGATTGCATAACCTGATTGCATTAACCTACTATTTGATCTTTTTTTTTTATTTGTACTGCTTTGAAGGGTTTAGGAAGTAACGGATCAGCCTTGTGTTTTTATTGCACTATTTTGTGACCCTGCTCTCCCACCTTAATGCGACGTGAGCAGAGCTGTAGCCTTCAGCTGCAGTCAGGTCAGGGTGTCAGGCTGATGATATCTGTTTGGAAGGTGGCCTTTCAGCAGCCAGCAGCACCTTCTCTTAGCGCTAGATAAGATGAGATTTGGCATGACATATGGCCAGCATGCAGGGTGCTAGCACTCCGTCTGTTAATGTCATACTCTTTGGTCTATCCACCTGCCTGTTCTCACTCCAGACCACACACTCTCTGTGTATAGAAGATATACAAAGTATCTAACCCTAACTGATTACAGTTCGGTATGTAAGCATATGTAAGCAAAAAAATCTAACCAAAATCAGTTAGCAGTGCATCTTCAATGTGTTGACCACAGTGCAAACTCAACATCCCTTTCCCCCACACTGACCTCCACACCCTTACTTTCTGTCTCATTAAAATGGCACAGGGCTTGGTAATGGATGGAAATTGGAAGGTTCCAACTAATCTAGTATGGATGGAAATTTCAAAGATACTGGGCTGCACAGGATATTATTGGACAGCCATGCATTGAAAATATGGTACCTTCGACAAGACTGGGGAGAAGTAGCAATTGTTAAAGGGCTTCAATTTTATTTATTTTTTTAAACTAGATCTTAGTAGAGTAAGTGAATATAAACTGCCATTAATGTTAGTGATTAGTCAGCTTTTGTGTGACTGTTCAACTAATTTGCTTTGATATTCTTTCACTTATGTAATTAAATCAAACCTGCCGACTTTTGTGAATATTAAAATCCCAGAGCAATTCACAGACACAGGGGATGAGAGACAGAGTGAGAGAGAGAGAGAGAGTTTTCATTTTATTTTTACAAAACACTTTATTTACATTGTTTAACACTTACAATTCAGTAAATGCTTGTGCAAAAATTAACTCGTCATTTCTGAGAGAGAGAGAGAGAGAGTAGAGAAAGAGATGCACAGCAGCCACAATAATAATATTGGCAACTATAATGATATGAATACATATAACAATTATGGCAGTAGGTAGTCAATAGTGGCAATAATACCATGATTATAATAATAATATAAATATAACTACTACTAATAATAATAATAGCAGTGGATATAATAAAATGACATTATTAGTAGCAATACTAGCAGTAATGATAATAGAAATGTGACTAATGATAATGATAGTAGCAGTGGCCGTCATGCAGCACCACGGCAGCAGCCGCAACCACGATCCAGGTGCCACCACAATCCATGTAAACCTGCGAGGTGAGAAAGCACAAGGGCTCCAGGAAACATGTCAATTAGTAACATGCGTTAATGGGACATGAATGTATACAGATGGAGAGAGAAGTTCAGTGTGTCATAGGAAGTACCCCAACAGATTAGGCCTATATAGCAGCATAGCAGCGGAGCGTCTTCTACTAATACTGACTACCCATTTCTTTATGTGTTTGTTCTAAACAAACACTTCTTACCACCTCTGTTAGAGTGGGCCCCTTTGTGAGTGCTAGACATTTTATTTCCAGGAAATGCCTTTCATGGCACAGAGTACTTTACATACAGGATAGAAATCTGTGGCAGAAGAATGTTTTGTATATGGACATATTGACCAGTGGTGTAAGAAAGTGAGCTAACCTTGCTCAAAAAGGAAAGCCTGTGGTATCAAATTAATTGCAAGAGGCATTCCAAGATAGGCAAACCAATTAATTTGGAAGTATGCACAAAATCCTATTGATTTTCATTTAGTAGTAACTAAATACCTCAAATATATTTTTCCATTGAGCTCTGTCTTATCCTATAATTGAGTAGTTTTCCAGATAAGTGAATTTAGGTCTACATTTTTAGCTTTTTATATAGGCCAGCAAGGATAGCACACTGATTACTAATTGTACCAGGAGCTGAGTACATTTAATATCCAATTCTGCCACATTAATGTGAACGCCCACAAACACAGATGCACACACACATGCATTCACAGATGCATGCATCATTTGACACATTGTTGGCAGATTAGTCGTATATAAATAAATGTACAGCACCTTTCTGTCACTGAAGCTGTCACCCTCCTCAGTCTTAACTGCTTCCACCCAGGTTGTTAGGTGCCACACTCCTCCCCCATGTGTTTTGCACAGTCACGACTACTGAAACATGTAGCACAGTTCATGTAGCCCTGTAACTATTTTCACTGCAGATACAGTATGTGTGTTTCAGAGACTGCATTTGGCATTTTACAGTTGAATGGGTGGTTTGTTCAGTCTAAATTGTATTGAAGTTTCTTACCGGCCACCCCTGCGTTTTCTCACACATCTCTGAGCAGATGGCTCGCTTACGTTCTCAGTGAATCACAAATATTGAATTTGAATGAGTTTCCAATCGCTCACTTGAATCATGAGTCATCACATCCTATCCCAGACAAATATATGTCAAAGATGGATATGCAGTAGGTACTAGAAGTTGCCCTCTGCACGCACACCATCCTACACTTTGTGAAGTTTGAGCATGTATCAGAGTTAGACTGTATAAAATGTATTTTGAAGATGCTCGGATTGGGATTTGATTTTTAAAGGCAATTTAATGCTCCAATGGAGGATGGCCATTTTTTATTTAATGTTCATTTTATCCTCCAAAACCCCAGGCCAAATGTGATGCAATCAGCCAATAAGAGTAGTATGTTATTAACATAATGCCTTAGATCTGTGCACCCTCAGAGATGGGCACGTCACTTGATATAAATAGATTTATGTTAAAAGCAATCATCTAGTTCAGCGATGGACAACAGGAATTAATTGCACATTTCCCAATTTTAAATAATGAACAGTTGTCTGTGTGATACTAGTGCACTGTTATGCACCAGTGAGAAAACATGCAGTATGTAAAAACATTGGATATGAGCACCCTTCCTGACACATATAAATATCTCTACTATTGATGCAACTTCATTTCATTTCCACACATTTTATCATGTTTTGCTCTTTGCATGTTTTAATGGGAATGAACCAAATGCCTCTTAAAATGTTAAACAGAAATGACCTAATAAAGAAGTGCTTTGAAGCCTGTATGCACTTCAAAGGAATATGTAATCAGAACATTTTTGTAACTACAGCTGGAATGGAATGTGCATGGCTGAGTGTGTTTGTGTGGGCACATCCATGTGTGATAAATTGAATATGTTCACTGCTAATGTTTACATTGTAATTTACTGTGACTGCTAGCTCTCTCACTATGCATAGTGTTAATGTGCTGGTAGAAATGTCTATCAACTGAGGCCAGTATCTGTCACATGGTCCGGGCCAGTTGCTTTGGAAGATAGCCAAGTTGTATTACAAATACAAGAATATGAAATTGGTAGATGTCACATTTATTGTTATGTATTCTGAAACGAAAGTGTGAGGACTTAGTTAAAGGCCCCATATTCTAATTTTCAGGTTCATACCTGTATTTTGTGTTTCTGGTGAAACATGTTTGCACGCTTTAATGTTAAAACAACAGCATTGTAGTGGCACTTGCTACCTATATATAGTATAGTTGTGACGTCCCAACCGTACAGAAGTCCTGGTGGTTCGTTTAAAGGCACAGTTTCTGAATATGTGTGCATTAAAGGATGCAAGGAAATCTTTACAATATGAGACCCTTTTAGACCTAAAACCCCTTTTGCTATCGCTTCACTTGCTACAAACAGTTTTTGCAATATTATTTAAAATTTGATTCATCATTTAAAGTAAATGGCATGGCCCCAACTTATGTTTCTGATTTTGTTCGACGAGGCCCTATGTTTAAGGATGTATGCCAGGGTCATCATAAAAAAGCTCTACTCTCAATTCCAAAGTCTCGATTAGTAACTAAGCGTTGACTGAGCATTTGCCGATGTCACACCGAAGCTGTTAGAATGACTAAAAATACAATTAAACCTTTTAAACTTTTTTTAAACTAAAATTATATACAAATCTTTTTCAACTGGCAGCTTATTGTTTTATTCATTTGAATATATATTTATGTTATGTTTTTATCTTATTGTTATTTTCGTTGTGTAATTTGTGTTATTATTGTTAGTATTATTATTAGTAGTAGTACAAGTAGTAATAGCCTTATTAGTTGTAAAATGCATGTCTTGATTAAGAAAAGAGATGCAGATTACACATGTTTTTGTTGTTATTAAATGTCACTCAGAAGAGAGACGATCAGCCCAAACATGTCTCCCGTTGTGTAAAATTGCACAAATAAGAGGATGGGACTCTGACAGGCGCTGACATATGTGTGGAAAGAGAATGAGAGAAAGAAAAGAAAGAAACCAGGGGAGCCAGGGGTTATAAGTAACACTGAGCGAATGAAGAAGGTCTAACAAGGATGGCACTGGGCCTTGTGTTTATTTTTATTTATTTATTTTCTATTTACTTCCTTCTCTCAACCTCCTGACTCCGTTCTCTGTGAACTTGAGACACCTGAGGCAAACTGCTCACCAGACCTAACCGGGGGAGGAGATTGCCTTCCTGCCCTTGTTGTCTAATTTCCCACGCCAGTGTTCCACTGTCTACTTGTACTCTAGCCACATTTTCCATTATTTTACTTGGAAAAGGTTGAAAAAGAAAGATGCATTTTCTGTCTTTTCACCTGCGACATGGTCATGTACTGGGAGCCTGACCAAAGTTGTCCACTGAACAGCTTTTAGAGCATGTTGAATGTTGGGCAGGAGGGTGGCGGGCTTGTCTTGCTCAATGCCTTCTGGGACCTCAGGTAGATTGCGGCCTCTCCCTTTCAGGGATTCAACCAGGCCCCCAGGAAGTGCGCCGGGCTTTGAAGCTAATTGAACATAGTGGCCAGACAGTGGAAATTTCAACACTACTGGGCCATCACGTCAGAATTCTATCATCAAAATTTGATCCATTCTGTGCGATTAACATTTGGAGAGCTGCCCGATTAAATCATTTTATCCACGTTCAAGTTAGCGGCACGCTAAACCGGAAGTAGCCGGCTCAGCCAGTGGACGTCTCTAGAGCGCCTGCCCTATAGGCCGTACAGTGCTGAAGCAATGCTGATCATCTGGGTCATTTTTGGCTCCATGGTGGCTTCATGCGCCACTAAGCAACTCTCATAGGAATGAATAGGGGTCTGCCTAACACCCAAAACACACCGCAGGCATAAGCGTCGGGTATAGCAGCGTAGCACAGCTATTTTTATTTCGGCGACCATGTTATCCAATCTGTCCAGCCACACCGGGCGCGTAGCGTCTGCGAATGCAGCTGGATATTTTTTTCCAAAATAAACACATTTCAAAATAAAACAGCCAGGTTTACGGAGATTTTGGCTGCCTTGACTTCTTGTTGTTGTTTTTGTTGTTGTTGCCATCCTGTACCTGTCCAGCAGGTGTGATATTCGGATGTACCGATCCTATGCAGGTGTTGTTACACGTGGTCTGCCACTGCGAGGACAATCAGCTGTGCTTCCCGTCACCCCTTGGCACCGTTTTAGGCGTCTCACAGTAGGGACATTGCAATGTATTGCCCTGGCCACATCTCCTCATGCCTCCTTGCACCATGCCTTTAGCAGGGACCCTGGGTGTCTTTCTTTTGGTGTTTTTCAGAGTCAGTAGAAAGTAGTGTCTTTACTTTCCTAATTTTCTTATAACCGTGACCTTAATTGCCTACCGCCTGCAAGCTGTTATTGTCTTTTCGACCGTTCAACAGGTGCATGTTCATTAATTGTTTATGGTTCATTGAACAAGCATGAATAACATTGTTTAAACCCTTTACAATGAAGATCTCTAAAGTTATTTAATTTTTTACAAAAGTATCTTTAAAATACAGTGTCCTGAAAAAGGGGCGTTTCTTTTTTTTTTTTGCTTAGTTTATTTACACTCCCTTATCTTATATGCACGTCTTGTGACCTTTTGCCTGCTGTGATGTGATGATAACTGTACAGTATTCGGAAAAAAAAGACAGTTTGTCCGATTAGTCTTAAAGTTCTACTGAGACATCACAGTCACGCTAAGTCTAGTCTAGAAATTGGCAAATGTGATTCAAGAACGGATTTTGGATCTTAGGTGTTTTAGTGCTTTTCGTGAAGGCTTAAACATTTTTTCGTAGTACAAGAAGAACAACAATCTGCTTTTGCACAGAAATGTAGCACTTTAATAGAAGGTAGCACAAACTTACTCTGTTCCTTTTGTAGTAAATTAGCAAATAAGCTCAATAAAGGCAAGGTGCAAGGGGAGCTTGCAATCACTATTTAAACAAATAAAATTACAAAGTTTTGTGTTCCGCATAAATGCTTGAGCGCAGAAGTGCAAACGATCCTTCTACTCGATCAATAGAAAAAAGATTTCCGATGTTCACATAGGGTGCAAGCTCCCTTTACTTACCTTTTTTTTCACAGAATTTTGTCAGGGCACAAAACACCAATGTTGTCGAAATTGATCATATCTCAACGACTGCATGGAGGACAGGACCTTTGTGTTGAATTTGAATGTGGCTGCCTCGCCAGCATAGCCTCAGTCCATGATCATTCTGCCTCCGTTCAGCACTACGTGGCACAGGCGACAGGTTAGATGTGGACTCATTACAGAGACTCTAATGAGAGAACCGGCAGCAGCCTGGAGCTGTCGGAACCCATACTGCCTTGCAGGACTGATGGCTATCCCATGGGACCATACCCTCCTGCCACAGCATGCTTGAAAAATGCAGTTCAAGTCATAAATCAGCATCCCCCCGGGAGCTTGTTCTAAAGAGTGAGGGAGAGGGATGTGAGGAGGGTGAGAAGGGGGAAAAAACAAAAGGACATAAGAAACTGATAAGAAGCAGACGATGGGAGGCGAGCATAAAAATGGAAAACAAGGAGGGAGGATGGCAGATGGGAGTACGAAAGGGAAGAAGGGAGTCGCCTGTGTTTGAAGCTCCGAAGGGAGCTCTAAAATCCTGGAGAGGACAGGTAAAATGTGTGATTCATTTCCCGCTTCAGGGAATCAATCTGCTGTCCCCTCAACATCTTACCGACTCAAATACTGTATGTCTTCCTGTGGTGGCCATCTGTATTTCTAGAAGCTATCGATGGAGGCTATCTTGTCATGGATGCTAAAGCGCCAGCGCTCCTGCACAGGGGCGAGAACAGTGGGGAAGTGTGTGGCCCCTGATAGCAAGCAGTGAATACAAATCTGTGCGTGCGAGCGATCACCACCCACACATTTTGCTTCAGAGAAAGGAAAGTAGACATGTGTGAGTGCACACACACAAGCACAGGCTGCCTTATCTCTGTAATTGGCACGGGGGGGTCAGAGCGGCAGGCATAGATAATCATGGCTGGGGGTTATAATCTGTTCACCGCTCCCCTGCCTCCTTATTTTTCCTCTCTCATCGACCCCTCCCTCACCATCATAAAACACACACATACACAATGTTGTACTCTTACACAGACTCGATCACCTCCCGTCTTTTTTTGTCCCTGTTTGTGATGCTGCACCATGTCGGAAATGTTTTGGATGTGGCCACAGGGGGGCTTGTTTGCTGTCGTGTCAGCATGAGATGGTGTCCTCAACTGACTGCCAGACCCTCCACATACCACTCCCCAATCCTTCCCATGCACCCACACAAATACATCCCTCTACCCTCCTCCATGGAGTACATCTGTTCTCAGAGGTACAACACATACAGTGGAAGTAGGAGAGCTACTTCACAGCAGGGCAGAGTTACATTATATATAGATGAAAGGTTGAGAAAGGTATATTTGAATGGGGGAACTTAAGCGTTCAGGAAAGAGAGAACAGGAAAAATGGTCAGGAGCAACAGTAAAATGAGGAGTGCAAAGAAGGAAAAGAGCGACTGATGGAGGAGGGTCTTGATGTAAATTTGTCGTTTCATTTCTATCAGCGTTATCTGCTCATATCTTTCACTTCAACCACAGCATCATTGCTGTTTGCACATGACTGCCATTTAGATGACACGCATGCAGACACACCCACATACACACACACACACACACACACACACACACACACACACACACACACAGCTTTTTGTTAGATCTGCAGTGATATGCCTGTGCTCTTTTTGAGATAGAAAATATGATATCTTAAGATAGGAGCCAAATGGCATTATCGTCAAGAGGTCTTATCCTGATTACTCTGAAGAGCAAACTAAATCCTGTCTCTGAACTTATGCAGCCTTATGTAACTATTGCTGCTATCTGCCTTTGCTTCTACATAAAAATAACAAGTCCATATGGGTCACTCCATCGAAGAACCCTTACCCTTCTCATAAACCACATTCTACAGTAGAAAAGTAATTTCTACATCCATTCTCCCATATGGTTTGTGTGTGTGTGTGTGTGTGTGTGTGTGTGTGTGTGTGTGAGTGAGTGAGTGAGTGCATGTGTGTGCGCGCATGCGTGTGTTTGTGTAATAACCATTTGGTAAATAATTCTGCCATACTAACTGCAGTGAATGACTGAGGCAAAAAAGCGAACATTGATTTAAAAAGTCCATCCAAACACACACACACACACACACACACACACACACACACACACACACACACACACACACACACACACACATATTGTATAATGTATATTGTATTGTCCTTTGTTGTTTCACCAATACATGCTTTTCATTTCAGCCAATGCTCGACTACATTTTTAACAAGACACTTCTGAATCTGAAAGTCAATAAGGCAGTTAACACAGTTACTGGTCAAGATGTATAAAATGTCCCCTGGGTTTCTGAAAAAGGTAATATTGCATAATCCTACCTCTGTAAATACAATTTTAGCCACATATACTGTATAAGAAACAGGTGTCTGGATTGTGGGGAGCAGTATTTTGTTACCGTGGAGTTATGCAAATCTATTCCATTAGAAAAATGTGTAATATTTAAAATGAGTGAATAATGTATGAATAATAATACAAAAAACTCGATTGTACTGTGCATTGCATAGTCATACGTTGAAAACTTTATTTGCCAAAAGGCCATTCCATAATATATCAATTTATGTGCATTTGCATCATTTTACATATACCCTTTATATATACCCTAAATATACTTTACCTACTTGCCCTTTACTTGTCCTAACGTATTTTTACTTTTGCAAACAAAGAATTATTTAAGTAGATTTATTTAGGCAAAGTCAATATCAAATTTATATGCATGAGAAATTGTTTATTAGGATTATTGATTCTCCAAATGAGAAATATGTTGTGGCTTGCACAGTCTCTCTGTTTGTCTGTGCACACCATGACTTGTACTAATGTATAGTTTTCTTTTTAAATTCACAAATGTTTTGAACCAAGACTTAAGTAAGCAGATAAATCACAATCACATAAAGACATTCCAGTGTGATTCATCATAACAGTGCCTTTTTTTTCCAAAGGCCTGTCTTTCATTTCTACTAAGCAAGCAACCTGCTCAACTATTGGAATGAAGCTGTCAAATTCTTCTGAAAAATGATCAAGCTTGCTGAAAAAGACTGTATTATGACAGATTGAAACTTTAAAGTATACAGTTTGTCAAGGAGGCTCCTCTAGGATGTGTCTTGTATGAACATCTTATCAGCTTACACCTTCTGCAGCCTTTCAGAACAAGCTTTGTTAAAACATTGTCAGAAATAGAGACCAAAAAACACTGTGATGAAATGAAGCGCAGGCATTACAGTAGTGTTTCCCCAAGAAAACTGTAGTTTAGTGTAGAAACCAGAGAATGCCAGGGTGTTGACGGAGAGAAGGTTAGACCTAGTCTACATACTCTGAGGTTTACAAGGCTCCGTCAAATCCAAAAAGCTTGTGTCAAACAAGTACAGTGATCAAAATTGTTATTTATGTATACCTTTCAAACCCCAAAATGCAGATAATTTTACAGACACATTATCCAAATGTTAATTTTGCCGTTTTCTACAAATGATTAATGTACTGATTGATTTGCCAAGCATATTCATTAATGGCAGCTGCATGTCGTTTATCATCCGGAAATCCGAAAGTACTCAAACTGTTTGTATTAGCAGCAGCACAAGCAGTTGTTAACACAGAGTAGCATTATCATCACCATCAGTGGTGACAGACTGAGAAAGTGGAGCTATACTCATCAACAACGAGTTTGTACACATGCCAGCCATATAGAGAGACACAAAGGAGCTTTATCACAACTGTACTCAATGTTAATTCAAATCGGTAAAAATTTTGTTCACTATTGAGACCCATCATGCATCGGTCAAAACAAGAGGTTTTTAGTTGAGCATGCAGACAAATATCAGGGAGGGTCTGGGTCTTATGTTATCTCAAGCTGTCCCTGCTCCCAACTCATCAAATACAGCAGCTTGGTCATTGACCCTTGAGCGTCAGTTTTGCACTTGCCTCTAGTGGCCGAAGTAATTATGACTAAAGTAGTCTCCCATTGGCAGACCTATGGCGCTTTTCCATTACATGGTACCTGCTCGACTCGCCTCGACTCTGCTCGCCTTTTTTGGTTTTCCATTACGAAAAAAAGTACCTGGTACCTGCTAACAGGTACTTTTTTTAGTACCTCCTCAGTCGAGGTTCCAAGCGAGCTGAGGCGAGCCGAAAAGGTGACGTGAAAGCGACAGACGGGGGTGTCCTGAACAAACCCGCTATTTTTAAACAGTTTAGCCAGCTGTTTTTTTTTTTGCTGCCTCCAGCTTCTTTAGAAACAAAATGTGTCTTCTGGCAACAACACACGCCTTCAACGTTCGTGTCGCGTTAGGTCACGGCAGTTTACTACGGCGCCGCTTGTTTACAGTTCTGCGGAGGAGGCTCCAGGCAGAGCTTTCGCCGCATCCTACGTACACACACACATGCTGGCTCGACGCGCACACCAGCTGACAAATGTATACATCAGGCCACATTTTACATAGGCTACGGTGAAGCTCTGCGTGGAGCCTCCACAGAACTGTAAAACAAGCTCAAGTGGCCTGATGTTATACTTGTGCGCTGGTGTGTGCGTTGAGCCGGCAAGAGGACCAGCCACGCTGAGGCGGTACTAAAATATGCAATGGAAAATGGACGCACAGTGTGCCAAGTCGAGGCGAGTAGAGTCGAGGCGAGTAGAGTCGAGGCGAGTCGAGCAGGTACCATGTAATGGAAAAACGCCACTACTGTACCTCCACAGCACTGCAGAGGTCTGGCTAGTTCACACAGCATTCCGGGATGGGAGAAAAACGTGCTCTAATTTAAAAAAAAATGCTAAATGGCGGACGGAGCGGCAGTGCCTCTGCAAAATAGCCTCGGGAAGGAACTTGTTTTGGTGGAACATGTATACGTTCAAAAGTAGTTTTAGTCGTGCAACAGAAAACTCAGATTGGACAGATAGTCTAGCTAGCTGTCTGGATTTACCCTGCAGAGATCTGAGACCGCAGTTTAGAATTACAACACAAAGAAAGCGGAAGGTGTAGGCAGGGCATGAAATTGGCACCCGCCCACCCGCCAAATGCGGGTAACTTTTGTGATTGGCGGGTGAAACTGTCAATCTACCTGCCACGTTGGCGGGTAGCCAATGAGAATTGAGTGATTCAGACACCTAACTATCGGTAAGCAGGGTACGCCGTTGCTTACGGGCCTGGTCCAATCAGGGGCCTGCATCACTGGAAGACATTGATTGACAGCCGGGGCCCCCTATCGCAATTTCAATACTCACACAATCCCAGCAGTCCCACATGCAGCCACTGACCAAGCGGGAGTGAGAACGGGTAAAGTTAATTTCCTAGTTTCTGATATGAAGACGAGACGTGTATGTGACTCGAACATCTCACATTTATCAACAGAACGTACAGCGAAAGACCGTCAAAACATTTCAGACCGTCCTATCAACATGTAGACATTTTAACATTAATGTACGCTGTCACTGAAGCTGCTGCTGTTTCAATACTGTCAGCTCTCTGCAGCGGGCAGGGCTGCTCCGTTTCCCCCGCGACTGACACGCACACACACACACAATCACACGCAAACACACGCACACACACACACAATCACACGCAAACACACGCACAGACACACACAATCACACACAAACGCACACGGTGGATGCAGGAAAAAACGCAGATGAGACGTACAGGATGACCTAAATTGAGGACAGCTACGTTATTGTAAGTGCAATTATAAGTTAAAGTCCAATAAGTACTTTATTAAACCGTATGAATGTGTGTGTCCCAGGCCAGGATAGGAAATTAACTAACAATGTAAAGATCAACAAGCCACTGACAATGACAGATATGTTCATATTTGATTCATTCAATAAATTATTATTTTGTGTCTGAAATCCACTAGCCTTTTTCATATTTTACCAACATTTGCAGCATCCTGAGCCTTTTTGGTAAGGTTCCTAGGAAATCTCAGCCCAGAATAATGAATTAATAGTAATAAGTATTATTCTCCCCAAAACAAGTTTCCCTTTTATTTATTTTTTTATTTTTTAAGAACTATACAAAAAAATTCTTGTGTTATGGTGTGCATTCACCAGTGTTTTGTTGTTGTTGTGGTGGGCGTAGGCTACTCCTGATTTTGTCAGTCATCTCATCTCTTATATGCAGTGGCGTAACGAGCCAACACCGGGCCCCTATGCAGGATTATCAAGGCGGGCCCCCCTACTACAGCACGTGATGACGGAGCAATGTCCACGAGTAGGCTACCATCAATAGGACAGGATAGGATCATAGAGACACAGCAATTCCTGTTTTTCACCTTTATGACACAAAAAAAGTGGCTGGTAAAAAGTCCCTGTGGCAGGTGGTCAAAAAAGTTAACTTCATGCCCTGGGTGTAGGACATCTGGCCTAAAATGAGTGACATCCGGTGGAATTTCCGGCGGCACACAAACAATCCCGGAAAAGTAATGTCATTGATATAGATTATGACTAAAGTAAAGGAGGAAGTCAGGTGACGTAGTATGAAGAGCGACAAAGTCCATGTAAGAACGAGGTCCTGGTGGATAAATGGAGCCAAGAGATCACTGTTTGAAACACGTGTGAAACCAAAAGTAAACATTATTACTTATTTTAACTTACATACGTAACTTGACTTGTGTAACGTACATAACTTGTGTCATAACTTACAATCGTAACTTAATTCACGTAGCAAACATACATATTTGAACCCAAACCCTAATCTTTGCCTCAACCTAACCCAGTAGTTTAGTTTGATTTCACAAAGTCAACCACAAAACGTGTTGAAGTCTGTTGGACTACGCTGCACGTTGAAAAATAACGCTGAATGGGTTGCCAGTGTGTTATCAGTTGCCTCCAAGGGGTCCTGACCAGGCGTCCGCATGTGACGAGTTGGGAGTGAGAATGTGTTGTTTATCTGGCTTGTTTAACAAATATTACAAGATATTACCTTGTGCATAAGATATTATAATTAAATGTGAAATTTGTCAGATGTTATCATATGTGTGTGCCATAAAGCTGGCAGGAGATTATACTGCATGAAAAATGTAATTTAGCTCACCATCAGTAACCCACAGCTTTAATGGCGGAGATTCCATTATCTCGCCTGCATCCATGCAGAATGTAAAAAGAAGGGTCTAAAATGATTCTTCTTGCCTGCTGCTTTGGCGTGTTAGAGGATGGAAAGACTATTAGCAAGTATTGCACAATTATAGAAAAACATTATTCCAGTACACTATATTCACTTTCAGTTATTAATATTCCTATAATGACTGAGAAGGGAAGTGATTGGAATGAATAGTGACAGTGATCTTAACATGTTAATATTTTAAAGGTGCACTATGAGTTCCTGCATGGTTTCAGCGCGATTTAATTTTAGTCTCAAATCGTAGGCATCTCTCCTTAATTCACTAGCTGCAACACAGGGGTCGTAAACGCGTCAAACAAACACTAGAGGCACAGGCTGAGCTCCAAAATACAACAAACCACGTTCCAGATAATCACCGACAAGATGGTTGGGGGGAGGGGTGGGGGTTAGTCAGTTAGTCATGACAGTTACGGAAACATGGGGGGAGGGGCAAGCTTGATCTGTTTTGTTTAGTATTTACTTTGAACGTCAACAGAAGTGACGTCATGCAGGAACTCATAGTGCGCCTTTAATTTTCAGCTGTGTTTATACCTTGTGGATTTATCCAACCTTTTTTCCCCTCATTTTATAGTTTGGTATAAATATGATAAATAATATCCTTTGCTGTAGTTTGTTTTTGGAAATCTGATAAATGACACACACACATAACATTTCTAATGAACGTGGTTAGCAAATGAGAGTGGTGGCAGAAAGGGCTTTGGTGTCCCAGAGTTGTGGCCCCGCCATCCAGACACCAGTCGGCTGGAGTAATCAAGTGTGAAGGTTGTGAGGAACAAACAGCCATTAACCTCCCAAACACAGGCCGTCATCACTGTCTGCAGAGGACAGAGTGGTGTGTGTGTGTGTGTGTGTGTGTGTGTGTGTGTGTGTGTGAGAATGGGAGCAAGTGCCAGGGCGAGTGAGTAGTAGTATAGGATTGTGTGTGTCCTTTATTGCTGTCTGATGGAGTAGACTGTGAGTGTGTCTGATGGGAAGTGTGTGAGTGCATAGTGCTTGTCTGCAGCTAGAACTGTCATCAGTTGGAAGAGAGGATTGTGTGTGTGTGTGTACGTGTGTGTGTGTGTGTGTGCGATGGTCCTTGCAGCAAGTTTGAGGCCTGGACTTGACTTGGTAAATAGTCATTGGCTCGTGTGTGTGTACTTTCAGACTTCCACATATATACTCTGCCGTTTGTATCTTTGTTTTCTGATTTGTGGTCAAAGCATGCCATGCATCCGGCACTGTATGATCTCTCAGCACACACTCTATTCCCATATGGCGGTACAGTGTGGCTGTGCTTGCCATGCCCAGGCCTGTGACCGCCTGTTTGACATGCCACTGTGTCGGCTGGTGTGATGCCATGCTGAACCGGCCCATCTGCTCCAGGCTGAGCTGGCACAAGGGACAACTCATTGGAGGCAGGCATGAGGAAAAGGGCATTGGACCTGGGGTTTGGGTAGGCATGGCGTCCAAAATTCCCCTGAACTACTGCCCTCAAAACGGTCCAGAGCATATACAAGGGTGTGATGGAG